>NC_085846.1:112590083-112942583 GCF_035594765.1 Anolis carolinensis | reverse complement strand
ATGTGATACCATCCTGCTGGGAGGCTTCTCTCATGCCCCCGCAAGCTAGAGCTGACAGACAGAAGCTCACCTTGTCTCGCGGATTCAAACTGCCGACCGTCAGGTCAGCAACCCAACCTTCAGGTCAGCAGTTCAGCTGGCACAAGGGTTTAATCCACTGCACCACTGCGGATTCTTAGCCAAACAGTGAATGGAACTCATCTTGTCTCGCGGATTCGAACTGCCAACCTTCAGGTCAGCAACCCAACCTTCAGGTCAGCAGTTCAGCTGGCACAAGGGTTTAATCCACTGCACCACCGCGGATTCTTAGCCAAACAGTGAATGGAGCTCATCTTGTCTCGCGGATTCGAACTGCCAACCTTCAGGTCAGCAACCCAACCTTCAGGTCAGCAGTTCAGCTGGCACAAGGGTTTAATCCACTGCACCACCGCGGATTCTTAGCCAAACAGTGAATGGAGCTCATCTTGTCTCGTGAATTCGAACTGCCAACCTTCAGGTCAGCAACCCAACCTTCAGGTCAGCAGTTCAGCTGGCACAAGGGTTTAATCCACTGCACCACTGCGGATTCTTAGCCAAACAGTGAATGAAGTGGATAGGAAGAGACTAAATTCTTATTGACATGGGAAAATGTTTAGCAGATACATGGATCGCCAAAAGAACAAATCAATGAGTCCTGGTGAAAATCAAGGTTAGACTTCTACTAGAAGCCAAGGTAACTAAATGGAGGCTATCATACTTTGGACTTATCAGCAGGAGAAAAGACAACGATACTTGGCAAATAGAAGGCAGTAGGAAAGGAGGAGTACAATGTTGTTGTTACAGTTGGATAGACCAGATGTGGGCGAACTTGGGACCTCCAGGTGTTTTGGACTTCAACTCCCACAATTCCTAACAGCCGGTAGGCTGTTAGGAATTGTGGGAGTTGAAGTCCAAAACACCTGGAGGTCCCAAGTTTGTCCATACCTGGGATAGGCTCATAGGATCACCATAACTCAAAGTTGACTTGAAAGCCCTTAACTGAAGCATCCGCATCTCCAGGGTATGGAAATGTCAGCACAATCATTGGGAGTTCTCTACTCTTAATGGGTTGGATGGGAGTTCTCCACTATTAATAGATGTGCAAAAATAAATTACAGCCTCATCTCTCCCTTCTTTTCTTTTCAGGGCGGAAACAAACGCATCGCTTCCCCTGGAGTGAAGTACGGCTTGGAAAGATCAGCCACACTCTGTATCTGAAAAGGAGAATTCCTCGATGGGCGAAGGAACGAGTCCAATCTCTTCCTGAAAACACATCTTATCTTTTCGCTCTCGCTTTAGCCAGAGCCATGATCAGGAGTTTCCACAGTCCAATCTTTATATGACTCAGAAAATGTGGACAGAGTGAGAGGATTTGACTTGAACGGAGAAGGTGGATCCGCAGACCAATGGGTGCATCTATATTGTAGAATTGATATAGTTTGGTACCACTTAATTGTTATGGTGCAAGGCTATGGACTCTTGGAAGTTGTAGGTTGGCAGGGCATCAGCTCTATCTGGCAGAGAAGGCTCAAGACCTTGTAAAACTACAAATCCCAGGTTTCCATAGCTTTGAACCTTGGCAGTTAAAGAGGTGTCCAACTGCATTAAGTCTACGGTGTAGATGCACTCTCAGTTTGCAAAATGTGATTTATCACATTTGCCTTCATGGGAAGTTCTGGCAGATATGCTTCCAAAACAGTGGGTTACTATGAGTTTTCTGGGCTGTATGGACATGTTCCAGAAGCATTCTCTCCTGACGTTTCTCCCGCATCTATGACAGGCATCCTCAGAGGTTGTGAGGTCTGTTGGAAACTAGGCAAGTGGGGTTTATATATCTGTGGAATGTCCAGGATAGGAGAAAGAACTCTTGTCTGTTGGAGGTAAGTGTGAATGTTGCAAATTGGCAAGCTTTGAATAGCCTTGCAGCTTCAAAGCCTGGCTGCTTCCTGCCTGGGGGAATCCTTTGTTGGGATTCCCCCAACATTCACACTTACCTCCAACAGACAAGAGTTCTTTCTCCCATCCTGGACATTATTCCACAGATATATAAAGCCCACTTGCTTCACAACCTTTGAGGATGCCTGCCATAGATGTGGGTGAAATGTCAGGAGAGAATGCCTCTGTAACATGGCAGTACAGCCTGGAAAACTCACAGCAACCCATGGATTCTGGCCATGAAAGCCTTTGACAACACATTGAAGACAGAACACTTTCCAACACTAAATCCAAATCTGCCCATTTGCAAAAAACGAAGGTTTGTAGTCCATGCATTGCCCACTCTCCTAACCAGACCTGATGCAGTGAATTTTTTCACTTGTTTTGGAACAACGTGTTGCTGGAAATCCAGAAAGCCCTTGTGTAAAACGGGCCCAGAAGAGGGGGAAAATAATGACTGCATCCTCTCCCTTTTTTTCTTCCGAACGAAACAATAAAAACAAGAGTGACCTTCTCGGGACAGGTGCCAAGGCAAACACACCAGCCGCCTCGCAAAAGAGGACTTGGCTGGCAAAGAGAGGAGAAGAAGCCGGGAGCCAGATGGTTCAAGAGAAAGGAAAAAAGGCATTAATGAAGCTTAAGCTTCTCCCACGTTCAAGTATAGAAAAACAACTGCTTGAGAAAGAGGTCCAAAGAAAGGATAGAGGGATGACTCTTGACCAAGCAGATTCTGGACATTTCACGTTGCCAGCTCTTTTTTCTACTAGGAGATTCTGGGATAAACATGCAATAAAAGTTAGCTCTACAGCAGGCATGGGCAAACTTGGGCCCTCCAGGTGTTTTGGACTTCAACTCCCACCATTCCTAACAGCCTACCGGCTGTTAGGAATGGTGGGAGTTGAAGTCCAAAACACCTGGAGGGCCCAAGTTTGCCCATGCCTGCTCTAGACAAATTGCCTTCCAAGCAGGAGAAGGCAACCCCTTCTTTGGCCAGCAATTGTCTCCTTTCCATAGCTGGGATTATAGAAGGAATAACAGGATTTGCAGCAAGCTTGCGGAGAGAATCCTTGCCAAAAAGGGCCGTTGGTGGGTGGATGGCCGTCCCAGCTGCTGGTACACAAGGCAATTAGAGATGTGCCCGGACATGCCGTTCAGGCCGGAACGTCTTGTTAAAGAGAGATGAAATTCCATCACAAGGCAAGGACAGCCACTTTTGGGACAAACCCTGGAAGCCCTGGGCGTCGGTACAAAGTTCTCCAGAATTTCTAGTAGCATCGGCCAGGGTTTTGCTCTCTTCTGTTTCCCATTCATAGAATCACAAAGTTGGAAAGGACCATAAGAGTCGTCCGACAGAACTGGTGGAAATGTCTTCTGTCTAAAGTACAAGTGTGGCTAAAAGTTTCAAAAGTGTTTGTCCCAACTCAAGGAAACCCACCGAATCAATGAGAAAATGGTAAATCAAAACTTACCCAACTTCTATTTTAGTGAAAATAATAATAATAATAATAATAATAATAATAATAATAATAATAATAATAAGGCCAAGATCGAAAAATCAGCTGATGACCCAAAATGCAGACTGTGCAAGGAAACCGACGAAACCATTGATCATATCCTCAGCTGCTGTAAGAAAATTGCACAGACAGACTACAAACAGAGGCACAACTATGTGGCCCAAATGATTCATTGGAACTTATGCCTCAAGAACCACCTGCCAGCAGCAAAGAACTGGTGGGATCACAAACCTGCAAAAGTATTGGAAAATGAGCACGCAAAAATACTGTGGGACTTCCGAATCCAGACTGACAAAGTTCTGGAACACAACACACCAGACATCACAGTTGTGGAAAAGAAAAAGGTTTGGATCATTGATGTTGCCATCCCAGGTGACAGTCGCATTGACGAAAAACAACAGGAAAAACTCAGCCGCTATCAGGACCTCAAGATTGAACTTCAAAGACTCTGGCAGAAACCAGTGCAGGTGGTCCCAGTGGTGATGGGCACACTGGGTGCCGTGTCAAAAGATCTCAACCAGCATTTGGAAACTAGACATTGACAAAATTACGATCTGCCAACTGCAAAAGGCCACCCTGCTGGGATCTGCGCGCATCATCCGAAAATACATCACACAGTCCTAGACCCTTGGGAAGTGTTCGACTTATGATTTTTGTGATATGAAATCCAGCATATCTATCTTGTTTGCTGTGTCATAATAAAATAATAATAATAATAATACTTTATTTATACCCCGCCACCATCTCCCCATGGGGACTCGGGGCGGCTCACACGGGGCAAGGCCCAACTAGCACAATTTACAGAAACAACAGCATAAATACATTGAACAATATACAAAAAATAATAAAACACAGTAAGACATTAAAACAAGAGTCAATACAGCAGTAAATCAATCAACCATCAAGTACAATTCAGTCGACTTCATTGGTGGGGGTGGGACTGCAGCAGCAATATAAAATAACATCATCAGTTAAAATACCAGAATAAAAGGGACCTAATAAAATTCTGGATAGAGTTATAGTGCCAACTGAGGCTTTTCCAAGTTCTACTCCGAACAAAAGGTGCGAGTGGAGCTCCAATTAGTCAGGCCTCCATATCAGGGGATTTCACTTTGTATATTTTAGTATTACAGGTTTAATTAATATGGATGAGAATGAAGTCAGACAAAAAGTTCTTCATACCTTTTGAGTTCCTCTTTTAATTCTTTCTGACAATTTCTCAAGTAAAAAAAACCCAGTGGGTTGATTTGGATTTTTCAGGTGTCTCTAGGGGTTTTAGGGGCTCATAACTAATAATATAATATACTAGCTTTGCCCAGCCATGCGTTGCTGTGGCTTATGGGAATCCTTTGTTGGCCAGGTGGAATAGCAGTGAATAGCCTTGCAGTCTCAAAGCCTGGCCGTTTTCTGGAGTAGCTGAAGCTTTCTTTGTATGAACGTAGAGGCATGGATGAGGGGTTGTGCTGCCACGTTTAGTGTTTCTGGGATGTGTAGTTTTGTTGTTTTGTCCTAGGCCGAAATTTCATTACCCTTTTATATATATAGATTGTATATGCATATAATTTTTATAATAATAATATTATTTATTTATTTATTATTCAAACGTATATGCCGCCACTCCCCTAGGGCTCGGGGCGGCTTACAAGAACAGGCTAAAATCAACAATTTAAAAACATCTTAAAAACATCTTTAAAAACATCCGAAAAGCACCTTTTATGATGTAATACAATATAAAAATAATACCCTATTATAATTGTATATTTTACTAATAATATTACAATATACTGTTATAGTACAATATAGCAATAAAAGGTAAAGGTAAAGGTTTCCCCTGACGTTAAGTCCAGTTATGTCCAACTCTGGGGGGTTAGTGCTCATCTTCATATCTAAGCCGAAGAGCCAGTGTTGTCCATAGACACCTCCAAAGTCATGTGGCCGGCATGACTGCATTGAATGCCGTTACCTTCCCACCGGAGCGGTACCTATTGATCTACTCACATTTGCATGTTTTCGAACTGCTAGGTTGGCAGAAGCTGGAGCTAACAGCGGGCGCTCACTCCGCTCCCCAGGTTTGAACCTGGGACCTTTCGGTCTGCAAGTTCAGCAGCTCAGCGCTTTAACACACTAAGCCACTGGAGGCTCCCAAATATAGCAATATATAATGCTTATATTGTACTGTGTTAATAATATAATATATTGTATGTAAGTATAACTTGTAAGCCACCCTGAGTCCCCTTTGGGGTGAGAAGGGCGGGATATAAATGTTGCTAATAAATAATAAATAAATAACATAGTTCCCCAGGGATTACATTCAACCTACTTTGGTCTGTATTCTTTTGGCAAACAGTGGCGTGGTTAGTCAAAATAATATCTATTTCCATGTCAACATGGTTGGCAGTTCAAGGCTGTGGGTCAGGGTGAGCTCCTGCTGTTAGTCCGAGCTCCTGCCAACCTAGCAGTTCGAAAACATACATCTGGTAGAGTTAACTAGGCATATTAACAATATGAATAAAGACCTACAATCAATAAAATCCTTCCTATCAGAATGTAATGCCCTACTCACCGTGATAGCTGAGTCTCTGGCTAAACTGGAATCTGAACGTACAAAAGCGAGTAGATAAATAGGTACCAATTTGGCGGGAAGGTAATAAAGGTGCCCATGCAGCCATGCCAGCAACACGACCAGGAGGTGTCGATGAACAACAGGCTCCTCGACTTGGAAAATGGAACAAGCGCACCTCCCCATGGCCAGAGTTGAGCACCACCTCCAGAAAGCTGGAGATCAAAGGAGAAGCCTTTACCTTTGTTCTGTGTATTTGTATGTCATTGTTATTCCACCGTATTAAAGGCATTGAATGTTGGCCTATCTGTATATGTTGTAATCCACTCTGAGTCCCCTCGGGGAGATAGCGTGGAATATAAATAAAGTGTATTAGCATATTATTGTTATTTTCATCTGATCTGCCAGAAATACAAACTTTTACTCCCAAAAGAACATATGCTTTGAGCAAATAAACTATGAGCAAAGGGGGTTATGGGTTAATGTCAATGCACACTCTTTGCTTCTTGCATGATAATTCCAAAACAATTATAACCAAAGGCACTGCAGAAGGAGATTTCCAGAGTCACTACTTACCTGCTTGCTAGAATGGACGTGGTTTTTGTTCCTGTTGCTGTCCAAGAGACCGCCGCACTTGCCCAGGGCAGCAAGATCCTTCATAATAGAATTGATCGCTGCCTCTTCGTCTGCAAATCAAAGGAAATGGATGAGCATCCTGAAAAATATGCTAACTCAAGAATGGGCCAACTTGGGACCTCGAGGTGTTTTGGACTGCAACTCCCACCATTCCTAACAGCCTCAGGCCCTTTCCTTTTCCCCCTCAGCCGCTTAAGCCATGCCAATCCATCATGGAAAAGAGGACATGAGCCAATGCAAACAAAAACATGTTTTTCCTGTACATGAAACCAGAACAGAGACAGGCAGAGAGTGTGTTTCTCACTCTCGCACCTCAGCGCTGGTTCACCTTGCTCTTAACACACATTCCACCACAGCAGGCTAGGTTTAAACAGTTTATTGATAAAAGATAGCAAAGTCTGAATAAAAAGTAGTAAAGAAAGCAAACATCCAAATGCAATGGCAGTCAATAAAAATAATATAATTCAGTAGTAAAAACAATTTGCAGAATATAAATCCAAGTCTCAGATATAGGAAATTAGTCCTTAGAAACAAGGCACCATGAACTTCAGAGTCAAATGTAAAACACAGTTTCCATGAGCTTAGACAAGGCAGAAAATGTGCTTCCAAAGATCAACTTTGCTTCGTCTGAAATCACTTTCTGTTTCTCCTGTATTTAGCCATGTTTACAAGCCAGAAAGGCATTTCTCTGCCCTTGAATTCCCACACATTTACCAGCTATTGTAAGGGAACGTCTGGGGCAATTAACCTTCAACCTGAACCTTGTATCTCTGTCTAAGGAAGATTCCTCTGACTCACTGTCCGAAACACCTGGAGCTTATTGATGTTCTGAATCTAGTGAAAGGTCATCCTTATCATTGTTTTCTATTTCCTCACCAGCTTGCGGCCTCTCTGACAATTCAACATTCCCAACATCATCAGAGCCTTCAATATTTCCAAAATCAACATTGCTTTGGTCAGCCTGCATAAACCCAAATCCCCCTTCATCATCAGACTGAACCACAAAACTCACAGCTCTAAATCATTATAGGGTGCATCTACAATGTGAAATGAACACAGTTTGATACCACTTTGCTATGGCTCAATGCTATAGGATCACGGGAGCTGTAATTTTATATAGCCTTTAGCCTTCGCTGCCAAAGAGTTCAAGTGTCTCACCTAACTACAACTCCCATGATTCTGTAACATGGAGCTGAAGCAGTTCAAGTGGTGTCAAACTTTTTGGGGATTGTGGATGACAGATGGAAGCTCTTACGTGTGCCCATGAGCCCAGAGATACCCTGCAGAATGATGCACCACTCATATTTGCAGAACAGATAACACAGGAACTTTTACTGAATTCAAAAGATCAACAGAACAATGGTATTTACAATAGTCCCTCTGTTTGCTTACAGAAAACAACAGGCAATCCTTCCTTAGTCCATAAGTCTGCTTCAGTGAAGATCAGCAGTAAACAAGGTCTCAAAAATAGTCAGGCCTCCCTGAGTACAAAGCCATCTTCTTTCCAGCTAGTACTCAGAAAACTCACACACAGAGAGAGAAACCTGTTCAAATCGGTTCTCCAGCAGCAGGATAGAAACAGTGGCAAAACCAATTTCCAGTTCCTTGCAAACTCAGCCAATCGGCTCTATGAATTTAATATTCCAGTTAATATACATGTAGTATCTTTGCATACCATGACAAAACTGCATTAATTCTATAGTGTAGATGCATCTGGAATTGGTGTTTTCATTCCCCCAACCCCAAAAAGGGGGAATTTCCCTTCTGCTGACTTTGACACCATAGCTTCCCTTTTCAAGCCATTCTTGAGAACTCGTGCGGTTTGCCAGCTTGGTCGCATATTGTATTGGCCTCGTTGGTTATTATGTTGTTGCCCTGAGTTTGAAAGAGGAAACGTGAAGATCTGCAATGTTTGCATGTACAATATGGGTGGGTTAACTCACAGCAATCCCATTAAACTGCATTGATTCTACAGTGTAGATCAGGCATGGGCCAACTTGTGAAATTTTCCTGATATCACACTTCCTTTAACTTCTCAGCAAGGCAAAAGTGAGAAGAAGAAGAAAATAAAAACAAGCCGCCAGTTAATTGCCGCCTTTGGCACACTTGTAATTTCACTTCCGAGAACATTGTAAAGCGGTCAGTGACTGGATGTCTTCGTCATCTCGATTCAAAACTCAGCAGACAATCGAGATAGGAAACAATGGCAGCAGTTTTCCCTCTAATGCTGAACTCCGATGTGCGGTGCCAAGGGTTTTGCAGCGATGCCCAAACTCAAATACGGGGAAGGGGGAAAGGAGAGAGGTCTGAGAACTCAAAAGTCTGCGGATGAAAAACAAACACATGCATGGATTCCAATCTTCCATCAAAGGAGGCGACCCATCTTTTTCTCCCCAGATGTACAAAAATGCAAAAACCATATACAGGATCCTGTGTGCTAACCTCTAGTAGTGTATGTGTGTGTGTTATATATAGTGGTTTCCCCACATATCTGTGTGTATGCATGTGGATAATAGTTTTTCTGTATGTGTGTGTGTGTATGTGTGTATGTGTACGTCTCCATTTTTGCAGGGATCCTGTGCCCCTATAAATATAGATATTGTGGTTTTCCCATATATGTATGCCTTTATGTGTTGTATGTATGTTATGCATTGTGGATTTCCCCTTTTTGCAGGGATCCTGTGCTCTAACCCCTATGTGTGTGTGTGTGTTATATATAGTGGTCTCCCCACATATCTCTCTCTGTGTGTATATGTGCATGTGCATAATAGTTTTCCCGTATGTGTGTGTGTGTATGCATGTGTGTATGTGTATGCCTCCATTTTTGCAGAGATCCTGTGCACTATTCCCTACTAATATGTGTATGTGTGTGTGTGTGTGTGTATGAATGAATGTTTGTGTATGTGTGTGTGTGTGTGTGTGTGTGTGTGAAAGTGGATAACAGTTTTCCTGTATGTGTGTGTGTATGTGAATGCATGTGTGTATGTGTATGCCTCCATTTTTGCAGGGATCCTGTGCACTATTCCATACTAATATGTATGTGTGTGTGTGCATGAATGAATGTTTGTGTGTGTGTGTGTGTGTGTGAGTGTGAGTGTATGTGTACAGTGGTCTCCCCACATATCTCTGTGTGTGTGTATATGTGCATGTGGATAATAGTTTTCCCGTATGTGTGTGTGTGTATGTGTGTATGCATGTGCGTATGTGTATGTCTCAATTTTTGCAGGGATCCTATGCACTATTCCCTACTAATATGTGTGTGTGTGTATGCATGAATGAATATATGTGTGTGTGTGTGAGTGTATGTATATAGTGGTTTCCCCACATAAGTGTGTGCTTGTATATGCATGTGGATAGTAGTTTCCCCACATATCTGTGTGTGTGTGTGTATGCATGTGTATATGACATTTTTCTGCACTTTGGCCCAGATTTTTTGATCCAACTCATGGCTTTTAACATTATTTTGTATATTGACCTTTTATGACTGTTTTTATCCATGTTGATGTTTTATTGTTGGCTGATTTGTTTATTGTTTTTTGTTTTGATTTTGTGCTGTTGTGTCCGGGCATAGCCCCATGTAAGCCACCCCAAGTCCCTTCGGGGAGATGGGGCGGGGTATAAGAATAAAGTTTTTTTATTATTATTATTATTATTATTATTATTATTATTATTATTATTATTATTATTATTATTATATGTCTCCATTTTTCCAGGGATCCTGTGCCCTAACCCCCACTAATACATACACCCATATTTACTCAAGTCTAATGTGCTATCAAATCTAATGCACACCTCAATTTTCAAAACCCTGAAACCCCAAAAAAGTATTTACCACATTACATGAATTGAAAAAAAAGTGAACATCAGAATCAAATAAATATGGTATATTATGGCTTTTCCCATATATCTAAGAGAAGACCTCTTTAGAAATCTCTAAATCCTCCAGTGCAACTCTACGGACAACTTTCAGAGAATTGCGCATCTATAAACGGCACTGTGGCTTTCTTCAATCTTGACATTAGATTCCTTTTGATGTAGCCTAGAATTGCATTGGCCTTTTTAGCTGCTGCATCACACTATGGAGTCACATTCCACATGGATTGTTTTCAAGCCAGGTGTCACGTATCCTTAATTTACACAATAATATTTAAATTGCACTAAGAATTAAGCCAAATGACTTCTAATCTCAGGAAGCTCCCTATCTTGTTTCATGTACACAATGCTTCTTTGCTCAGCTCAGTTTCCCATGAGCCCGAAACCTATAGCCACAAGCCTGTCACCAGCTCTCCCAGTTAGCTGAATATTACCCTTAAACTGGTCCTGGCAATACTATAGCAAGTCTCATTTTGTATAAAGCTACCCATGTTTTATAAAATGGAATAAAAAGCCAGAATTTGGTTTCTTAGTTCGACATCACAGTTTGGAAGCCGGATGAGAAAATAACGACAAGAAACACACTCGACCACCCAAACAGGTTGAGCTGTCATACGACGTGGAATTGGGGAATATCTTAGCAATGTTTGGATGGTCTAGACAGCTCTGTTATTGTTGGCTTCACTATAGCAGGCTATTAGTTGGAAGAAACTTGTTTGAGGTTCCAAGGATCTGTTTCCATCAATAATGGAAAAATGGGGAGAAAAGCCACATTTTGAAAGATTTAGAAGGAAGACAGCAGGGGCCAGGAAAAGACAGGCTTGCAGACATAGTCCAGGGCAATATTTTCTCATGATATGCAAAACAAGGACCACCCAGGAATATAGTGGCGAGTGTGCAAATACACACTCACCTTGTACAAGACCACCTATGATACAGGTTGAGAGCTCTTATCCAGAACTGAAATCCAACTAACTCCAAATATGGATTAGCCAGTGATGCCTTTGCTATGTTGTAATTCAATGTACCCAAACTTTGTTTCATGCACAGAATTATTTTTAAATACTCTATAAAATTAGCTTCATGCTGTATGTATAAAGTGCATACGAAGCATAAATGCATGCTATGTTTAGACTTGGGTCCCATCTTGTAAAGCAAATAATGTTTCCCAAATTCTGAAAGCCAAAACACTTCTGGTCCCAAGAATTTTGAATAAGTGCATCTAAACAAGACTCGGGTTTGACTTGTGTGTAGATGGGGAATTTCTTAAGTCTAAATACAAATGCAAAATCATTGTAACATCCATGTGTTGGCAAAATGCTAAATAGTGAGAAGGCATTCTATGGGTCAAAGTCGGAAGATGCATCTACACTGCAGAATTAATGTAGTTTGGCACCATGTGTTGTCGAAAGCTTTCAGGGCCAGAATCACAGGATTGTTGTGTGTTTTCCAGGCTGTATGGCCATGTTCCAGAAGCATTCTCGCCTGACGTTTCGCCCACATCTATGGCAGGCATCCTGGGAGTTGTAGTTTACTCAGACCCCATCACTCTTTGGCAAAAAATAATTAAAAGCTTGTGAACCTTGTAAAACTGCAATTCCCAGATATCCTAGTGTTGAGCCATGACAGATAAAGTGGTGTCAAACTGCATCAGTTCTGCAGTGTAGAGGTAACTCAAATCAAACGCTCCCCTAGATAAACAAAATGTTCAATTACAAAAATCCAGCTCCACAAAACCCCATAAACCCTTCTATTTTCCACTCAAATTGTGATAGGAAATGATATGGTGCCAATGCTGATCACCATACTGGAGACAAAACGGACCCACAGATATATTTGGGAATTAGAAATTGGTCCCTGTAACCCAAGGATTCCCAACCTTTGGGCCTCCAGTTGTTTTGGACTTCAATTCCCAGAAATCCCAGCTATCTTACCATCTGTTAGGAATTGTGGGAGTTGAAGTCCAAAACACCTGGAGGCCCCAAGTTTGCCCATGCCTTGTGTAGATGCACCCAAAAATAGAAATTATTTTTTCACCAGTCATAATGAAGTGTTGACGAAAGAGTATCTTTCGTGAGACCCGCACACCACACACTGCGATGGAGAGTTTGGAAAACCCCACCTCGGTTTGTAATAAGAAAATACTTGCACATCTGTTTTTCCTCAATGTTCACGCTTAAGTGTCTGTGATAGCAGTATTGTGAGTTCTCAAACAGGGATTTCCCTCTCTCCTTTCCAGATGAGATTCCCCAACTGCTATGGTAAAACCACAATACGAGAGGGTTTGCAACCCACTGCCATGACAACAGCAACTACACTATCCAAAACACGGAGCGGACCCCGGGGAGAAAGTTAGCCGTGGGTTGCGTTTCCTTGGCTTCTGCTCACTCACTCTTGCCAACACTTTCGAAGCAAGAAGCATTCACTTCAACACGCTATGCTTTTGACTTGCTGTGTAAAAGGTGAAACTGGTGCATCTCCAAATACCAAAGGAATGGTACTATAACTTTTAAAGATGTTAGTACGGCTTGAGCATCCCTTATCCGGAATTAAGAAATCAAAAATAGCCTATCTCAATGCTACTGGGAGTTATAGTTTTACAAAATCTTCAGCCTTCTCTGCCAAAGAGTGCTGGTGCCTCACCAAACTACAACTCCCATAGTTGCACAGCCTTGAGTCATGGCAGTTAAAGTGTGTCAAACAAATTGCATTAATTCCGCAATGTAGGTGCACCCTCAAGGAAACATCCATGTGTATGTGTGTTTCCATGTTGCTTGTCAATTTGTGAATTTCACAGGGCTTTCCTAGGCAACGAATACTCAGCGGTGGTTTTGCCAGTCCCTAGTATTTGTTGGGGTCTCCCATCCAAGTACTAACCAAGACTGACCCTGCTTAGCTTTCAGGATCTGAAGGGATCTGGTGCTTCGATGCACCCCAAAACCCAGAAAAATCAGGAATAAGGAAGCTCCTCTTGAGTAAAAGGCCACACAAGAATAAGGAAAACTAAAAGCAACCCAACTATTTAATGACTATTTAATAATAATTCAAGCAAGATTGACATCAGTCCTCAGTATTAGTTACTAAATCAATATAGATTCTTAGCTATCCAGCTGCTTGAATCTGCTTCCAATTCTTCCTGACTTCCTTTGTTATTTAGGCTGGATCCAAGATAATACTTTGTTCCTGAAACACACTTGCAATTGGGTTGTATGCATATAATTTTCTTTGGTTGACAATACCACAATCAGACTATCCCAAATGTGCGATTCCATATTTTGAATTGCACCAATATCCAATTGATACTGAGACCCCAAGATTCTATACCACTGAGCCATGGTAGTTAAAGCGGCATCAAACTGCATTACTTCTACAGTGGAGATTCACCCTAGTACAGAGCAGGTTATGGAGACTATCTGGCCAGGCAAGTTCTTTCCTAGTTACGTGGTTTACGGTCCAGAATATGGTGACATAACCTGTTAATCTGGAAAATTAGCATTGATAGGACTATTTATACTTCAAAGAGCCTCCTTCATAGGGATCAAGATGCCACCCACTCATGGTTAAAAATAAAATGAACTTCTTCCCAGTCCTTCTGTTGCCAACCAGTATCAACAGCTTTGGCATTTCTTGAGAGCATGCCAAGGAGAACGTTAATTCAGTATCAATTAGTATTTACAGCCATCACCAAGGAGTAATTTTAAGTGTTGTTTCTGAAATGCAGTTCATGCGCTTTGACTTCAAGAGTCCTTATTTTGTTCCAGAAAGTGGCTCAAACAATGCATCCGATGAGCCGGGGCAACAAGCGCAGTTCCTTCCATTGTTGGGTAAAGAAAAGGAACCTTGCCATTTTGCACCTTATCACAATGGGTTAAAGCCAAACTACAGAGCTTCTACACAGTGACCAAAAGCAACAAAGTTCTCTTCCCATGAACTTAATATATATCTAACCTCCCAAGCACATACAGTCGTCTCTCCACATTTGCGGTGTTGACTTTTGCAGATTTGATTGAAATTTTTCTCTGGTCAGCATCCCCCAGTTGTGCTGAGGGATCTGTAGATTTCTAGAGGTCAAAACTGTAAGTAATCAAATCTGCAAAAGTCAAAGCTTTGTAGACATGACCTTGACCCAGGAAAGGTTCAAGCACTTTTTAAAGTCAAGGATTGCATTCACAAGCCTTGTTTCTAAATCCAAAGCCCACTCTCCTGATGGAACAGAACAAACTGCAGCCTTCCAGATGTCTCTGTATCACAACTCCCATCAGCTCTAGTCATGATGTCTAATGAAGTGGAATATGGGAGTTGTAGTCCACCATCTGGAGGGCCACATGCCATGCCAGATTCTGCCCATGAGCCATGAGTTTGAGACATGATTTTAGAGACGTACTAAAGAAAAAGAGAGCTTGGAAAAGTTGCTCTTGCCTCATTAACTTCTCCTGGTTACTTGACATTAGCTCAGGGCTCCTCTCATCCCAAATTGACCTCAAATGAATCTGTGGCACTTTATCTATGTTTCTGAGTCCGCAACTTATAATGTGCACTTTGCTAATCTATCATTACAACCTCACTGTTTTTAATTCTATGTTGTTAGTAAGTGTGTTTCATTTTTCTGGTCAATGTTTAAATATTATAACTGGTGCATATTATTGTTTATTGATGTATAGTACATTGTTATTATTTTCTATCTGATATTTCTGTGAGCTGTCCCAAGTCCCCTCCGGGGGAGATGGTGGCGGGCTACAAATAAACTTCTTATTATTATTATTATTATTATTATTATTATTATTATTATTATTATTATTATTATTATTATTAACAAGAATGGTTGAGAAGCGACACCCAAAAGCCACTTTTCCACATTCTTCATGGTTGCGTTAATTGATGACTAGAGTTGCAAACTTGGTTCTGTTCACAAGATCCAAGCCAGTTCCAGATACAGTTCAATGCAACTTGATGCAGAAGTGTTGTCATGGTCATGAAACTCTTGTTCCACGGTGCAATGATACCTGTCCAGGATCCTAATCTCTCTCCAGCACCAAACTAGTTGATGGAGTTCTTGGCTCTACTTCTCTTTATCTTATTAGGATGTTGCCTCTCCAACCAGACTAATATGTATCCAACAAGAAATACAAACTCTCATTTGGATTCCACCAAAACACTGGAAAACCTAACACATAAACATGTCCCGCAACCCTTTCAAACCGCTCCAAAAAGTATCCAAAAAGAAATACAAACTATCATTTGAAGCCCACCAAAAACACTGGAAAGCCCAACACATAAAACATGTCCCGCAACCCTTTCAAACCAAGAAATAATGGATTCTTACCCATGGCCGTATCTTCATCAGGTCTGTATCTCAATGTAGGAGGTTACTTGTCCTGGGTTGACCTTCAAAGCCAAGGGATGACCCTATAATAAGAAGAATAGACAAAATATGAATAAAGGACCCTTGGGTAGCTATAGTCTCATGGTAGGTTTTGAGTATCCTGGATCAAAGCTGGGCATCTTTCCTATTCTAGAAGAGCCTCTTGCTGCAACCACAAGGCATGGTCAAACTTGGGCCCTCCAGGTGTTTTGGACTTCAACTCCCACAATTCCTAACAGCCGGTAGGCTGTTAGGAATTGTGGGAGTTGAAGTCCAAAACACCTGGAGGGCCCAAGTTTGCCCATGCCTGATGTAAATGATTAAAAGGTTATTATCCAAAGCAATGTTTGAGTACATCCAAGACACCTCAGCAGCAAGTACACATATATTTACACAAACTTATTTTGAGAGATTAAGGCAGGAAGAAAACAAAACATGCACTGAGCCAATAGTCCAAAATGGACATGAAAGCTAAACATGTTTATTCCTTTCGCTTGCTGTTATTTCCTATCAAAGACTCTACTACGGTTATGTTGGGAAACAGAAACTTAGCTGAGCCATCACAAGTCCTTTGACTCAAAGGAAGAAGCAAAATAAGGTCAATATAATGGTTCCAAAGAAACTCCAATCCAAGAAAGTGGCAGAAGAAATCTACATTGGGGACAATGACCAAGGATAGAGTCCAGTTTCCAATCTTCTATCTACCCATCTATCTATCCATTTAAAAAAAAAAAAAAGTCAGCTCCAGAGCATTTTGGATAAGAGATACCCAATCTATATTTTAAAAATAAACCTCATCAATGTAATCAAAGGCAAAGGTGGCTATGATAGTTACAAGCAAAATGCCAGTATTGACATTAGATCTTAAATACGTCAACCAAAGGAGTAAAATACCTTTCATGTTGCTCTAATAAAAGTATTACGCTAATTTGGATTAATGAGTGTAATCTTCTCAGTTTCTAAACTGCTGCCAATACAAACCATGGTGCATCTATACTGCAGAATTAACACAGTTTAATACCACTTTCACTGCCATGGCTCAATGCAATAGAATCCTGGGAATTGTTATTGGATTTATGAGCATAAGCTTCTCAGTTTCTAAACCACTGTCAATACAGACCATGGGTGCATCTACACTGCAGAATTAACACAGTTTGACACCACTTTCACTGCCATGGCTCAATGCAATAGAATCCTGGGAATTGTTATTGGAATTATGAGCGTGAGCTTCTCAGTTTCTAAACCACTGCCAATACAGACCATGGGTGCATCTACACTGCAGAATTAACACTGTTTAATACCACTTTCACTGCCACGGCTCAATGCAATAGAATCCTGGGCATTGTCATTGGATTTATGAGTGTAATCTTCTCAGTTTCTAAACTGCTGCTAATATAGACCATGGTGCATCTACACTGCAGAATTAACACAGTTTGACACCACTTTCACTGCCACGGCTCAATGCAATAGAATCCTGGGAATTGTTATTGGAATTATGAGCGTGAGCTTCTCAGTTTCTAAACCACTGCAAATACAGACCATGGTTGCATCTACACTGCAGAATTAACACAGTTTGACACCACTTTCACTGCTACGGCTTAATGCAATGAAATCCCGGAAGTTGTTGCTTCAAATGGGCTTTAGCCTTCTCTGCTGATGCTTCATCAAACTGCAACTCCCATTAATGAGCCATTGCCATTAAAGTGGCATCAAACTGCATTAATTATACAGTGCAGATGCAGTCCGGATTGCAGAAGTCGCCCTATACAACATTGCTAAAAACTGGGGGTTTCGTTTGTTTTCCAAACGGTGTTGCAGCAACAGACTGAGCTCTGGATTCAGCAAGCAAAATAACACACACACATATATAGATGATAAAAAATACAAAATGGAAAAAGAAATCTTTGCTTTAAAAAGATTCCACAGCGCTAACTTTCAGCGAGTTTCCGGGAGGCCTGCCAGCCGAAGCGGAGAAGGTTTATTATATATGCGTCTGTGTGTCTTGTTGTTGTATGGAACAGTTCAAAAAATATGATCGTCATTTGCCGGAGCTCTTGGGGCCAGCAAAGGGAAGTTCGAACTGCAATAATAACTAAATAATGAGAAACGGCTTGAAAAAGCGAGTGGGTCTCTGAGCTGGAGAAACAAGCGGAGTGTTTGCTTTGAAGGAAAAAGGCCAGTTGCAATAAGGAGGAAGAACGAGAACAAGCGGCGTTTGGGTTTATTTGTAGTCAAGGCACTTAAACATAGATCGGGACGAGGGACCGAAATAGTAGCCGTTTTCATCATAATTGCATTCTGTGAGCCTTCTGGGCATCGGGGTTAAGTTTTAGTTTTGTCATTTTTAGGAAAGAAATGTTTGCACAGCTGGGAAAAATGATTAGAAAGGCTGAAATAAATTGACTAGGTTAGTATAAATAGAGGATGAACGGCCATCTGCAAGGAGGGCTTGGATTGTGGCAGAAAGGAGTTAGATGGGATGGCAAATCTAGTTCTATAGGTGCATCTACACTGCAGAATAAATGCAGTTTGATGCCACTTCTACTGAATCATGGGCATTGTAGTTTTACCAAATCCTTAGCCTTCTCGGCTGAAGACTGCTATGGTTCCCAGAATTCTCTAGCATTGGGCCATGGCAGTTAAATGGTATCAAACTGCATTAAATCTACAGTGTAGATGCACTTACCCAGTTCTATAGGTGCATCTACAGTGCAGAATAAATGCAGTTTGATGCTACTTTTACTGAATCATGTACATTGTAGTTTTACCAAGTCCTTGGCCTACTCAGCTGAAGACTGCTATGATTCCCAGGATTCCCTAGCATTGAGCCATGGCAGTTAAATGGTATCAAACTGTATTAAATCTACAGTGTAGATGCACTTACCCAGTTCTATAGGTGCATCTACAGTGCAGAATAAATGCAGTTTGATGCCACTTCTACTGAATCATGGGCATTGTAGTTTTACCAAGTCCTTAGCCTACTCGGCTGAAGACTGCTATGGTTCCCAGGATGCCCTAGCATTGAGCCATGGCAGTTAAAGTGGCATCAAACTGCATTAAATCTACAGTGTAGATGCACCCTCTGTTGCATTCTGGATTTGGGCACGCTGTTGGAGATATTTGCAGGATTTTTTTAGATGCAGAATGTGTCCACTTGGCACATCGTCTCCCGAATCTGACTCATGCCACAACGTTGTTACCATCTATGGAACAAATAGGAAAGAGTGGCTTGCAAGGCTATGGGGTACAGAAGGAAAGAATGTGGATGAGAAAAACTATTTATGTTGTTTCGCCTTTATATCTAGGGCCCCATGCCATTTATGTGTCCTTTACATGATGAAGAAAAGAAAGCTGGTTTCTATTGCAAAGGTTTCAGGAATCTATGATTCTATGATTCTAAGCAGCCAGGCTTTGAAGCTGCAAGGCCATTCAATGTTAATCAAGGTGGCCAATTGCAACATTTGCCTCAGGCAGACAAGAGGCACCCTGGACCTTCCACAGATATACAAACCACACTTGATAGTTTCCAACTAACCCCACAACCTGTGAGGATGCCTGCCATAGGTGTGGGTGAAATGTCAGGAGAGAATGCTTCTGGAATTTGGCCATACACCAACCCAGCTCCTTGCCCGCATTGCATGCTAGAAGCTATCATGCAAACAATTGGTGCCTTTCATTTTTCGGTTGTATTCATGCTGAAGAATTAATAAGTTTGATAATACTTTAACTGTATGCATGGCTCAGTGTTATAGAATACTGGGATTTATAGTTTATTGTGGCACCAGAGCTCTCCGAAAGAGAAAGCTAAATAGTTTGCAATGCTACTAATCCTAGAATTCTGTATCAATGAGCCATGGATGTTAAGAGAAATAAAAGACATGGACAAACTGACTTTTTTGTTGAAGAAAAATACAGGCAAGATAATGAAAAGAACGAATTGGGACGACCTTCAGGACTATCTGGATAATTTGAGAAAATGAAGATTACAAGAGACAATTTTACTATTTTTTATTTTTTTTTAGTAAGGAAAAATATTTTTGAATAATAAGAAAATATTATCCAAGAAGATGGAATGGAAGTCACATTTATTTATTTATTTTTTATTTTCTGTTGTTTTGTTTTTGTGTGTGTGGGTATATTTTTATAGATTGTAGACTTTTATCTTTCTTTCTCTTTCCTACTTTTCTATACCTTGGTTGTTCTCACTCTTTCGATGTAGTATAAAAAAATTTAATAAAATTCTCTTTTAAAAAAATGAGCCATGGATGTTAAAGCGGTGTCAAAGTGCAACAATTCTGAACAGTGTAGACCAGGAATGGGCAAACTTGGGCCCTCCAGGTGTTTTGGACTACAACTCCCACCATTCCTAACATTCCCTAATTGTATGGGCCTCAAGCCACCTGTCAATTTATGAAGACCCCATTGATTATATAGGGTTTAAGGACTACTCAGAGATGGATCTGTCAGTTCTTTCCATCTGAAACAGAACCTTCAGCTCCTGGTTTCTGTTGGCGGTCTCCCACCCAAGTACTAACCAGGGCTGACCCTGCTTAGCATCCAAGATCAGACAGGATCTTAGACGAATCAGATGCCTCTGTTCTGAGAGGATTTTCCCATGACATTGAAACAAATTGTTCCTCTTTCTCTAAACTTGAATTGCAAAGGTGAATCTCACCCTTAAAGGGAAGCTGGCTACTTTCCTCATTCCACAAGAGTTTCCCATATCTGTGGTTTCAAATAGCAGAAGATTCTTGCCTTATGCAGAACTTATGTAGCTCTCCAAGAATGCATTCTTGCACCTATTTGTTTATTAGTCTAGCACTTTGTGGGAGTCATTTCCCAGCAAGAATGCCTAGGGTTGTGACTGGATGCTAACTTGGAAAGCAGTCATCATTGATTTCAATGGGGTTTGCACAATAATGCACAAGTGCAAAATGTTGATAAATTCTCAATATTATACCCAGTGGGCAGATAAATGAATCTGCATTTGTAGTTGTTGTTGAGTGCCTTCAAGTCATTTCCAATGCATGGCATCACTATCACCCTAGTTTCCAAAGCCATAGAATTAACGTAGTTTGAACACGGTTAATGCAATGGAAGCCTGGGATTTGTAGTTTGCTGAGGCACCAGCACTTTTGGGCAGAGAAGGCTAAAGACCTTGTAAAACTACAATTCCCAGGGTTTCAAAGCACTGAGCCATGGCAATTCAAGTGACATCAAACTATGTTAATTCAACAGTGTAGAAACAGCCTTCTTTCATGTATGTATATACAGTAGAGTCTCACTTATCCAAGCCTCGCTTATCCAAGTTTCTGGATTATCCAAGCCATTTTTGTAGTCAATGTTTCCAATATATCATGATATTTTGGTGCTAAGTCTTATTATTATATGACACAGCAAACGAGATATATATGCTGGATTTCGTATTACAAAATCACAAGTCGAACACTTCCCAAGTGTCTAGGACTGTGTGATGTATTATTGTTGTTGTTGTTGTTGTTGTTGAGTCTCACTTTTCCAAGA
The DNA here is from genome assembly GCF_035594765.1 of Anolis carolinensis. NCBI lineage: Eukaryota > Metazoa > Chordata > Lepidosauria > Squamata > Anolidae > Anolis > Anolis carolinensis. The sequence continues at coordinate 112,921,162 of NC_085846.1, read as the reverse complement.
CTCGCTTATCCAACATTCTGGATTATCCAACGCATTTTTGTAGTCAATGTTTTCAATATATCGTGATATTTTGGTGCTAAATTTGTAAGTACAGTAATTACAACATAACATTACTGCATATTGAACTACTTTTTCTGCCAAATTTGTTGTCTAACATGATGTTTTGGTGCTTAATTTGTAAAATCATAACCTAATTTGATGTTTAATAGGCTTTTCCTTAATCCCTCCTTATGATCCAAGATATTCATTTATCCAAGCTTCTGCCGGCCCGTTTAGCTTGGATAAGTGAGACTCTACTGTACCTTTAAGTCATATTATTATTATTATTATTATTATTATTATTATTATTATTATTACAGTAGAGTCTCACTTATCCAAGCTAAACGGGCCGGCAGAACCTTGGATAAGTGAATATCTTGGATAATAAAGAGGGATTAAGGAAAAGCCTATTAAACATCAAATTAGGTTGTGATTTTACAAATTAAGCACCAAAACATCATGTTATACAACAAATTCGACAGAAAAAGTAGTTCAATACGCAGTAACGTTATATTGTAATTACTGTATTTACAAATTTAGCACCAAAATATCATGATATATTGAAAACATTGACTACAAAAATGCATTGGATAATCCAGAACCTTGGATAAGTGAGACTCTACTGTACCTTTAAGTCTTCTTCTTCTTCTTCTTCTTCTTCTTCTTATTATTATTATTATTATTATTATTATTATAGTAGAGTCTCACTTATCCAAGACTCGCTTATCCAAGGTTCTGGATTATCCAATGCATTTTTGTAGTCAATGTTTGCAATATATCGTGATATTTTGATGCTAAAGTCATAAATACAGTAATTACAATATAACATTGCTGCGTATTGAACTACGTTTTCTGTCAAATTTGTTGTATAACATGATGTTTTGGTGCTTAATTTGTAAAATCATAACCTAATTTGATGTTTAATAGACTTTTTCTTAATCTCTCCTTATTATTCAAGATATTCGCTTATCCAAGGTTCTGCCGGCCCGTTTAGCTTGGATAAGTGAGACTCTACTGTATTATTATTATTATTATTATTATTATTATTATTATTATTATTATCGACATTTATATCCTGCCCTTCTCACCCCGAATGGGACTTAGGGCGGCTTACAAGTTATATGTACATATGATAAATTATATTATTAGCATAGCACAATATAAGCTTTATATTTTACTATATTGTATGTTGTTGCTCTTGTTATGTTATATTATGTTGACTCATGGCAACCCCATGAAATTCAGAAAGGTTTTTTAAAGCAAGGATTCCTGTATGCAGAAGTAACTTTACCAGTTCCTAGGTCTGAAAAATAGCTTTCAGCACCTGGTATTCATTGTTGGTCTCCCATCCAAGCACTAACCAGGGCTGACCCGGCTTAGCTTTCAAGATCAGACTGGATCTGATGCCTTTTTGGGTCTTTGAGCTTCTCAAGTTTCTTTTACTAAGTCCATTACACTAAAATCAGTCTTAATGTCATGCCCTCAAGTTACGCAATAAACTTTGTCGAAGTCTATTCGCAGTTCCTACCAAGGTGAAATGATGCAGCCTGTTTGTTTATTTCGTTCTGTACAATCCAATCAATACCTACCAAAGCACAAAGCACGTTTCCAGGTATTTTTCTCTATCTTCTCAAACTAACATAGTCCTTTCTTTGAAATAATAATAATAATACAAAGACAAGTTCTTTCCACCCCTTGGTCAATACTTTCATCCCTGAAGACGGGTGTTCAATTTGTGCAACATGGTACAGTTTTTCTTAATAAGTGCTAAGCAACTAGTTAAAGCAGCAACTTCTTATCGGTGACGAATGTCAAACGTGCCAGACATCCTATTGACCAGATCTAATCCAACATGGTTTTAATGGCACATTTCACCCCTGTAACATAGTGTGTTGAAGTTGATCTTCAACTTGCTCATATGCAAGAAAAACAAGCTAGAGTTGGCACATAACGAAGGATGCATCTACACTTTAAATTAATGCAGATCAACACCACTTGAACCACCATGGCTCAATGATACACAATCATGGGAGCTGTCATTTCACATAATCTTCAGCCTTCTCTGCCTCACACCAAACTACAAAACCCACGATTCCACAGCATTGAGCCATGGCAGTTCAAGTGGTGTCATTCTGCATTAACTTTGCAGTGCAGATGTGGCCAATATTACAGAATGGAATAACATAGAACATTATAGCATAGAATGACTTCTTTTTTGCAACCTATTGATCCCATCACTCATCCCTTGGTTTAAAACACATATAAAGCTGGGTTGCTGTGAGTTTTCCAGGCTTGTATGGCCATGTCCCAGAAGCATTATCTCCTGACGTTTCACCCACATTTATGACAGGCATACTCAGAGGTTGTGAGATTGATGAACCAACCTGGATACAGCATATTATTTGAGAACACAGAAATGTTGGGCCACTCAAAAAACCACCATGTCAGACGACACAGAGAAGCCAGTGAAATCCACAAGCATATGGACAATAAAACCTGGCTACAAGCATTAAAAAAAACGCTAAAATCAGGACAATAAATAAAGAACAACACTCAAAAACATGGGAATTCCAGACAGGAAACAATCAGGGCCGGCTAACACCAACCAACAACGGATTACCCCAGGCAGGAAGCAGCCAGGCATTGAAGCTGCAAGACTATTCAATGCTAATCAAGGTGGCCAACTGCAACATTCACACTTGCCTCAAGCAGACAAGAGTTCTTTCTCCCACAGATATATACATAAACCCCACTTGCCTAGTTTCCAATTAACTTCACAACCTCTGAGGATGCCTGCCATAGCTGTGGGTGAAGCGTTAGGAGAGAATGCTTCTGGAACATGGCCATACAGCCCAGAAATCTCACAGCAACCCAGTGATTCCAGCCATGAAAGCCTCTGACAACATATAGAAAACCTTTTTGCATCTCAATCAAGATATAAAGTATAACAACAACACCAATAATATAATATAGCCAATAATAATAATAATAATAATATGATGATGATGATGATGATGATGATGATGAAGAAAAACAACAGGAAAAACTCAGCCGCTTTCAGGACCTCAAGATTCAACTGCAAAGACTCTGGCAGAAACCAGTGCAGGTGGTCCCGGTGGTGATGGGCACACTGGGTGCCGTGCCAAAAGATCTCAGCTGGCATTTGGAAACAATAGACATTGACAAAATTACGATCTGCCAACTGCAAAAGGCCACCCTGCTGGGATCTGCGCACATCATCCGAAAATACATCACACAGTCCTAGACACTTGGGAAGTGTTCGACTTGTGATTTTGTAATATGAAATCCAGGATATCTATCTTGTTTGCTGTGTCATAATAGTAATAATAATAATAATAATAATAATAATAATAATAATAATAATAATAATAATAATAATAATAAACGTGTTACCTTCCTTTCCTCACACATTGTTTAGATTGCATAGGTAAAAACATAAGACCATTAAAATACACAGAGCTATGATTGAAACACATTAAAATCATGGTTGGTGTGTGTGTGTGCCGATTTCGTCCATCTGTTTCACCATCAAGAGGAAACGGAAGCGCACCTTTTGTGCAAACCTGCTGAGACATCTTTTGGCCGGAGTCTCTCCACATATAACTGGCCTTAAAAAAACAACAGAGGCTAAACTCCATACAAAAACCCCTGTGCCAAGTCATAAGGAGGAAGACAGGTCCTGTTTCAACTTGTGCATCCATTGCAGAATCCATGCCAACATCCAGAGATCCATCTGCCTTCATCCTACATACAAGGCTGGGGTCCAACCATATGAAACAAATTATAGTTGGCCCTCTGTAGCCATGGATGCAATGGCTCTCTAAACACAACCATAAGACTGATGTAGCCCTTGAAATAAATAAGTTTGATACTCCTGGTTGAGAGGTTCGTAGACAGAGAATATTCATCAAATCCACCAAATAAACAAATCTGCAAAAGCCAAACCTGCAAATATGGAAGACTGACTGCATGCTGAAAGACAGGAATAATACCGAATGGTGCCTTATGATGAGTCAGATTTGAGGAGAAATTGATGGGTGACCTATCAATGGCGTTCCATGCAGTCATGCCAGCCACACTACCAAGAAGGTGTCTACAAACAACACTGGCTCTTTAGCGTAGAAATGGAAATGAACACCAACCCCCAGATTTGGACATGACTAGACTTAATGTCAGGGGAAAACATTTACCTTTACCTGATGGGTGACTAACTCTCACTTGTAAGAATGCAAGGAGCAACTTCCACATCTCCATCTATAACTTAGCCGTATGGTTCTACTACTCAATTATGCTAATTCCTTGGTTATGGAAAGCACGTGGCTCCATGTGTTCATCTCATATGGCACAATGACTTCAAGGATCAATATTATGGGTACATTTCAATCATTGCAAACATCTGCTCCACATATTTCCATGGAAATCATAAATGTCTGCATGTGTCTTCAAGTCACCTGCCAACTCATGGAAATTTATTTATTCATTTACAGTATTTATATTCCGCCCTTCTCACCCCGAAGGGGACTCAGGGCGGATCACAATGCACATATACATGGCAAACATTCAATGCCTTTATTAGACATACGACATATAGACAGACACAAAGGCAATTTAACATTTTCCAGCTTCTGGCTTCATGAGGATATGCTCAGTTCCAGCCACAGGGGGAGCTGCTGCTTCACCATCCACTTGTGACACTGAGTCCTTGATGGAGTACTTCCTCATTCTTCCACACACTGCTGGAAGGTTTTTATGGTGTCATAAATTAGTTAAATTAGCCTCCCACATAAAGCAGTACCTAAATTTCGTACTCGACAGATGCAACTGTTTTTCGGGCTGCATAGGTCAACAGCAAGCTAGGCTATTAATGGTCAGGAGCTCGCTCCGACCCAGGCTGGATTCGAACTCATGACCTCTCGGTCAGTAATGACTTGTTGCAGCTGGCTACTAATCAGCCCATGAACTTCATAGAATTTCCTTAAGAAAGGAGTTGGTTTTGCCAGTTTCTTCATCAGAAATAAAGTCAGTGGGACTCAGAATGTGTTGGCAGTCTCCCACCCAAGTACTAACCAAGGCTGATCTTGCTTAGCTTCCAAGATCTTGTGTCTTTAGGGTATTTATGCCCTGGAAATCATGAAAGACCATTAAGAGGGCAGGCAGTTTGTACCTGGAGCAGATTTCATAGAGCTGGTAGCATTTTATGGAACATCAAGTGCAACTGGCAAATTAATGCAAAATTCTTCAGCCCTCATATTCTAATATGGGATAAGAGCAGCTCTGGGAAGCAATAAAAGGACATGTTCATATGGCCATTGCAAAGCACTGAGACTGACTTCAGTTATTTATGCTTCTTGCATGTACTTCAAGGTGCAATTCCACAGAAGACTTTGACCTACACCGCTGCTAGCCTAACAATATAAAGGCTGACACTACTTACACTGCAATTTAAAGCACACCTAGTTGGAATTAAGTCCCACTCATAATGGATCATTTCTAAGTGGAAATGCACAGGGTTGGAATCTTCAAGAGCAAGAATGTGTATAAAATCTAATGGAATAGCAGGGTCAATAGATATTGATATAAGTCCAGACTCAGGGTGCATCTACACTGCAGAATTAATGCAGTTTGACACCACTTTAACTGCCATGGCTCAATGATACAGATGCAAAGGAGTTGAAATTTTACAATGCCTTTAGCCTCCTCTGCCAAAGACTGTGGGTGCCTTGCCAAACTTAAACTCCCAGGATTCCACAGTAGTTAAAGTGAAGTCAAACTGCATTAATTCTACAGTGTAGATGCACTTACCTAGGAATGAACCCCACTGAAAACAGACAGTTGCTATTTGCTCCTCTTGAATGCAATGAGTCCTAAGTCCTTAGACAAAGCAAAAGCTGGACAGGGCTCTTACTAGACCTTTAATGGTTGTGTAGAAGAGGCAATTTCATCAGGTGTTGCTTGTTACAATTTGGAAGCAAGCAACACCTGCACAAATTCCTTCTTCTTCACAACCATTAAAACTATAGTAAGAGTCCAGTTTTCATTCCAGCAACTCCTAAGACTTATAATGAACTTGGCCAACTGATTTAAACAGGGCTTATATTCTACCAACTCACAAAGCAGGTCTCCTCAATAGTATTTGCCAAAGTGTTATCACATTATATTAATAAGGGCTATGGAATTTTAATTTCCCTATCCTGGTTCCTTTGTTGATGCTGAAATAGAATTTTCTGTTTGGATTTCTGTGGGTTTCTTTCTCCTCCGTTACACCGTATTCCCCAAAGAATTTTTAATGTGCAATTTTAGCCTAGAGTTCAAAGGCTCTGATGGGAAACAACCATGTCTCAGAGGATCTCTCCTATTTAACTTGGACGGAGATGATATGAGTCTTTGGCTCTGCATTTGCATTTCTCCCCAGGAAGCTGCCTCCATTTTAAAGAGTGTACAGGTTTCCAGCTGCACAAACCAAGTCTGGGAAAAGTTACTTTTCTGGATTATCATTCTGAGGCTTTTGCAGCCAGTAGAGCCAGGAAAGAATCAGATACTATAGCCGTGTTTATATATTTTTATTTATTGTAGCAAAAGCGAACAGAGGGTACAGTTGTAATGTATTTAAAAACACAAAAAAAGTTAAAAACTTGGCATTATACTAAATGTCCTTTGACCAGAAGCTGGCCACTTGGAGTGTCTCTGGTGTTGCTATAAGAAGTTCCTCCATTGTGCATGTGGCAGGGCTCAGGCCGTATTGTAATAGGTGGTCTGTGGTTTGCTCTTCTCCATACTCACATGTTGCGGACTCCACTTTGTGGCCCCATTTCTTAAGGTTGGCTCTGCATCTCATGGTGCCAGAGTGCAGTCTGTTCAGCGGCTTCCAAGTTGCTCAGTCTTCTGTGTGCCCAATGGGAAGTCCTCTCATTCAGTATCAGCCATGACTTGAGGTTCTGGATTTTAGCCTGCCACTTTTGGACTCTCGCTTGCTGAGGTGTTCCTGCAAGTACCTCTGTAGATCTTAGAATGCAATTTCTTGATTTAAGGCATTGGCGTGCTGGCTGATATCCAAACAGAAGATTGGCCAGAGATGTCACTGCCTTGGTCCTTTCATTGTCGGCTGCTACTTCCTGGTGGATGTCAAGTGGTGCAATACCAGCTAAACAGTATAATTTCTCCAGTGGTGTGGGGTGTAGACATCCTGTGATAATATGGCATGTTTTCATTAAGAGCCACATCCACTGTTTTAAAGTGGTGAGATGTATTCCATACTGAGCATGCATATTCAGCAGCAGAGTAGCAAAGTGCAAGGGCAGATGTCTTCACTGTATCTGGTTGTGATCCCCAGGTTGTGCCAGTCAGCTTTCATATGATATTGTTTATAGAACCCACTTTTTGGTTGTTATTCAAGCAGTGCTTGTTGTAAGTCAAGGCACGGTCCAGGGTAACCTGTAAGTATTTTGTTGTGCTGCAATGTTCCAGTGGGATTCCTTCCCAGGTCATCCTCAGAACTCGGGGTACTTGTCTGTTCTTAAGATGAAAAGCACATGTCTGTGTTTTAGATGGATTAGGGATCAGCTGATTTTCCATGTAATAGGCAGTAAGAGCACCTAAAGTTTCGGAGAACTTCTGTTCAACCATTTCAAAGCTCCCTGCTTGGGTGGTGATGGCACGATCATCAGCATAGATGAAACTTTCTGTGCCTTCTGGAAGTGGCTGATCATCTGCATAAATGTTAAATATTGATGGATAGCCATGTTTAACTATATGAAATGAGGTCAAACTGAAGAAGGGGCAACTTTGTTTTCTGTTGCTTCCTCTGGAGCCTAGGACACAATGGAGCAATGGATTCAAATCACATGGCAAGAGCTGTTCAACTATAGAATATGCTACTGACTTGGAGTCTGGGAGAGTTTCCTTCTTTGGAGGTTTTTCAACAGAAACTAAATGGCCATCTATTGTGAGGGCTTGGATTGTGTCTTCCTGCATGGCAAAATGGGGTGGGACTGGGTGGCTCTTCGGGTCTAGGATTTTATGACTTTCCTTTAGTGCAGGGAGTGCAGAAAAAAGTCTTGAATGCATCAACCCCCCATGGAGATATTCCCGCTGTTTTCGCATGCACAACGCAAACCACAAGCAGGCTGGGAAACGCTCTTTGCATCAGAGCCACCTCCTGCGATGTCTTTGGTCCCTAGCAGCTGCTCATGAATTGCTATGATTTCATTGCACAGAACCAGAGCCAGCTTCGAGAGGCCCTTGGATAACAACTTGGGGAGGAGAGGGAGGACACAGCAAGCACAGAGCACTCTGCAGAGATTACAGAAATGTCCATAATAGCATGTGTGCATACAGAGATACTGAACTAGGCAGAAATCCCTTGAAAGACAGCTCACCTGTGTGGCGCAACCAGGAGAAAACAAACAAACTAGAGCTTTGGAAAAAAGAGTTGGAATCTGGAATTGGAAGAGATCCCCAAGGGCCATCTAGTCAAACCCCATTTTGCCATACAAAAATGTCCAACAGATGTCCATCCAGCCACTGCTGAAAGACATCCAGGAAATGGATCCTTCACAGTTGCCACTGCTCAATGAGAAGGCCCTGTATTTTTACATCGGGATTCCAGTCTCGTAGTGTCCAATACATGGGAACTAGCAAGGCTGCACATAAAGGTGGAAACTTTATTTTTCAAATGCACTTGTGGGAAACTCTACAGTTTTGGTTACAGCATGGAACAAAAGGAGAGTGAAGCCAAGCATTTAAACTGTGTTCAGGAGAATGAAGTTTACATATTTAAATTTAAATTCTATTGAATTTGTGGCCACTTAAAATGTCTAATTCCCACGGAGAGATCTGCTGCTCTGTACATTGGAGATGCGCAAATATTTTAAAGGCACCCGATCCCACGTGATCTCAAAAACTGGGAGACAACAAACAAATACCAGTCTCTATTTCAAAAGGAAAGGACAGGCACAGCCATCTCTGAATATTCCTTGCTTAAGAAAACCCTAAGAAATTCATGGGGTCCCCATAATAAGACATCTGACTTGGAAGCCACATGCCTATACACCCTAATGCATGTAAATGCAAGTTCTTCATTTGTCAAATGTGAAGGGATGTGAGTAAGCAGTGTCACTCTAATCCTCGAAGGCTCCCTTGGTGCTGCCCCAAACCATGGACAAGATGATCATTTTGTTTTTGTTTTTTCAGGGAGTTTGGAAATCCCCTCTGGCTCTCCAAGGCGGCCTCTTCCAGCCATTCCCTACAGAAACCAGATGCTCCGGCTCAGCCCGAATAATGATCTCACCCATTCTTAGCTCTTTCTGCCGGGCATTTCATGAGTCACGGAAAACAAGTCTCGTTGCTCGGGTAACTGCAAAGCAAGCACCTTGCTCCACTTGCGCCAGATGATGTCCAATGTTCATTGGAAACAGACCGGGATTGCAAACCATCAGGAATAGGGTTTCCCACTTTCTGGATGTTTAATGGAGTTTCAGAGAACTGCTTTGCTTCCCCAGTTATTTAGATGGGAGGGATACAACATTTAAGGATCAATGGCACTGAAGGAGGAGAAAGTTTGGCATATCAGCTGGCATTAATGCTTGGGCACCTATGTTCACCAGTTCCTAGCTGGTTCAATGAATGAATCCAAGCACTATGAGACGTGGTTTAAGCAGCCTGGAGAAGAGAAGGTTAAGAGAAGGCAGGGCACACAATAGCCATATTTAACTATTTGAAAGGAACTCATATTTTTTATGGCGCTTTATGAACCTTTTTATTAAAGATTTATAATATAATGTGCTAAAATGAAACTTCAGAGTTTCCAAGTTAACTTCAGAAAGTGTTTTCCATACAGTCTCAAGTTCATACTGTCATGATTTGTTTTTTTAAAATATAACATTATTTACTGTTCACTCTAATTCAAAACATTTTCAAAGCAAAACCCACCAGCTACTTCGCCCCCCTCTCTGTCATATGCAGAAATCCTATTTTTTTAAAAAGAGAGATTCTTTGCAAGGCAGGGAATATATCTTCATGATCAAGAGAATTTCAGAGTACAGTAGAGTCTCACTTATCCAACATAAACGGGAAGATAATGGCACTCCATGCAGTCATGCCGGCCACATGAGGTGTCTATGGACAATGCCAGCTCTTTAGCTTAGAAATGGAGATGAGCACCAACCCCTAGAGTTGGACATGACTACCTTTTTAATAATGATAATAATAATAATAATAATAATAGTAATAATAAATCTTTATTTGTACCCGTCACCATCTCAGGGGGACTCGGGACAGCTCACAGACGCACTACAGTGCCACATCTGAACCACAATACATACGGTAGGTCTTATTTTCTGGGGATGTCTTATTTTAGGGGAAATAGGGTAGTATAAAAGGTAAAGGTTTCACCTGTCATTAAATCAAGTCATGTCTGACTTGGGGGTTGGTGCTCATCTCTATTTCTAAGCCGAAGAGCCGGCATTGTCCATAGACACCTCCAAGGGCATGTGGCCTGCAGTGCTGCTATCTTCCCACCGGAGCAGTACCTATTGATCTACTCACATTTGCATGTTTTCAAGCTGCTAGGTTGGCAAAAGCTAGGGCTAACCACGGGAGCTCACCCCACTCCTCGGATTCGAACCACCAGTTTTTCGGTCATGAAGTTCAACAACACAATGGTTTAATCCGCTACACCACCGGGGGCTCCAATACATATACACATACACAAATATAAAAAGATGGCAACCTCGAGAAGCACAACCTATTTCCATGGTAACTGGACCTCTGAGCATTATGCCTTTAAAAACAGGTCGATTTGTACCTGCAAATTGTGGAAATGAGTGTTGAACGCAGGTGTGAAGAGATCTCTGCATGAGGCCACCAACTTCAAAACGCAGAGCTCAAGCTCCATTATATACAATAAGGGCTGGCAAACTTGGGCCCTCCAGGTGTTTTGGACTCCAACTCCCACAATTCCTAACAGCCTACCGGCTGTTAGGAATTGTGGGAGTTGGAGTCCAAAACACCTGGAGGACCCAAGTTTGCCCATGCTTGATATAGAGAACCAATAGTATTTGTGTTTCCATATACAGAATAAGATACCCAATCAAAGCAGGTGGTGATGGCAAGAAGTTTCGGTTCCTTGATTTTGGATTCCCAGATAAGGGAGGCTCAATCTTATCTTCTACCTTCTTATCATTCTTATTTTCGCTCCTCCGCTCCTACACCTTGTAGGACAGAAATATACTCTATAATTAAGCCTCTCCCAAATGGAAGAAGGGCTTCCCCAGTGAGCCTGTGACCTACAAACATAACCCTGCCTTGTAAACAGTTTCTAAGGCTGCATCCCTTCCATACTATCACAACGTTATGCCAGATTAAATTTAAATAGTCATCCAGTTTCCAATGATGCAAAAGATATGCATGAATGTTGTCAAATCTCAGAAAAGTTAGTTGCCAAAATGGCACAATCTTCTATTTGAAAAAAAAAATATGTTAGATATGATAGTCATCTCATTTTTTAAAACAAATTTTTATTTTTTTAAAACACAAAAAAACACATACCATACACATACAAAACATTTACAATTCCCACCACCAACACGAGGATTGTTTTCATTTACATATTCATTTCTTTTTGAGACAATATTTATATTTTTATACATTTCCATTCTATATACTATATAACATTTGTATCTTATTTCTTATGGCTTGATCTCCGGATTGATTCATGATATAGTTCTTACCCATGTCCATCTTTCTTCCATTTCTTTCGTTCTATTTTCATTAGTTTTTACAACATTTAATTTCACATTCATAATTTCAAATTCCATGTGCTTCACCATTTATTTACTGTCCATTTTGATTTATCTTTCCACCCTAATACTATTACTGCTATTATTATACCAACATAATAATAATAATAATAATAATAATAATAATAATAATAATAATAATAATAATAAAGGTGGTCCCGGTGGTGATTGGCACATTGGGTGCCGTGCCAAAAGATCTCAGCCAGCATTTGGAAACAACAGACATTGACAAAATCACAATCTGCCAACTGCAAAAGGCCACCCGACTGGGGTCTGCAAGCATCATCCAAAAATACATCACACAGTCCTAGACACTTGGGAAGTGTTCGACTTGTGATTTTGTGATACAAAATCCAGCATATCTATTTTGTTTGTTGTGTCATAATAAAATAATAATAATAATGATAGCCATCTCATTGCAAACACCAAACACTAAAGTTGTTGGTATAAACAACTTATCAAAACCCAGGTAATAATCCTTGCTCTGCTACGAAGCTTGTTGGTTGACTTTTCCCAGATTGCATCTACACTGCAGAATTAATGCGGTTTGACACCACTTTGGAATCTTGGGATTTATAGTTTGATGAAGCATCAGAACTATTTGGCAAAGAAAGCTAAAGAGCTTGCAAAACCACAACCTCACTAGGATTCCATCACATTGAGCCATTGCAGTTAAAGTGGTGTCAAACTGCATCAGTTCTATAGTGTAGATGCATTTCAAGCTCTCTGAACTTAATCGGCATCAATGGGGTGAGATTGTGAGGTAGTCTTGCTGCCTTATCACCCATCCATGCAGGATTTATAAGCCAATCGATTGAAGAAAAGAGAAGTTTTCTAAAAGTATAAAAAAGTTTTTTTCTAGTTTGTTACTCGGGATTAGCCATCTTATCTTGGGTGCATCTCACTGTGCTAGTGCTTTAAATAAACTTCCTGGCTCTTGACTTTGCCGTCTGTCTTTCTTCTCACGCCAGGAGGGAAATTCCCAAGACAAAAATGACACCGAAGGGGAGAAATAGCCAAGAATGCCACTTCTCACTACAGCGTTAAGCAGAAACCAAGAATTGGGAAGCTTCACTGGAAGGACGAACCTAACACTAAGATCCTCTGACTTCTGCAACAAATAAAAAAGAATTATGTTGTCAAAGGCTTTCATGGCAGGAATCACTGAGTTGTTAAGAGTTTTCCGGGCTGTATGGCCATATTACAGTAGCATTGTCTCCTGACGTTTCAACCACCTCTATAGTAGGCATCCTCAGAGATTGTGAGGATGTTAGAAACTAGGCAAATGGAGTTTATATATCTGTGGAATGTCTAGGGTGGGAAAAATAACTTTTGTATGCTTGAGACAAGTGTGAATGTTGCAAACATGCCAGGCATGAAACAATCAGGGCCAGTTAACATCTCTTAACAAAGGATTCCCCCCAAGCAGCCAGGTTTTGAAGCTGAAAGGCCATTCAATGCCAATCAAGGTGACTAATTTCAACATTCACACTTGCCACAAACAGATAAGATTTCTTTCTCCCAACCTGGACATTCCACAGATATATAAACCCCACTTGCCAAGTTTCTAACAGACCTTACCTCTAAGGATGCCTTCCATAGATGTGAGTGAAATGTCAGGAGAAAATGCTTCTGGAAGATGGCCATACAACCTGGAAAACTCACAACAACCCAAAGGGAGAATTCATTTGCTCGCAAATTACCTCCCAAGATGCCCGGTTGGGATTTTTCATCTTATGGTTGGACACAAAAGTTGGACAGGACACATTTGGAACAAAAATATTTCCAATTTTTCATATTTTTTTGCAAAATGTTAGGACGTCCAACCTTCCATCCAGCCTCTGAAACCTTACTCCTGCTCTAAAGGGAAGATAGCCAACAACAACAACAACAACAACAAGGAATAACAGTTTGAGTAATAACATGGTATAACAGTTTGACCATCTAGCAACCACCATGTCAGACTACACAGAGAGGCCATTGAAATCCACAAGCATGTGGACAATTTCAACAGAAAGGAGGAAACCATGAAAATGAACAAAATCTGACCACCAGTATTTTTTAAAAAAACTCTAAAATCAGGACAGTAAATAAAGAATAACACTCAGAAAACAGAGGAGTTCCAGACATGAAACAATCAGGGCCAGCTAACACGTCCCAACAAAGGATTCCCCAGTAGGAAGTAGTCAGGTTTTGAAGCTGCAAGGCCATTTAATGCTAATCGAGGTGGCCAACATTCACACTTGCCTCCAACAGACAAGAGTTATTTTTCCTACTCTGGACATTATTCCACAGATATATAAACTACACCTGGCTAGTTTCCAACAGGCCTCACAATCTCTGAGGATACCTGCCATAGATGTGGGTGAAACGTCAGGAGAGAATGCTGCTGGAACATGGCCATACAGCCCAGAAACTTACAGCAACCTACTCTGGCAACAACTCTGGAGAAAAGGGTTTCAATCCCCACGCAGCCATAGAAACCCATTGGGTGACTTTGGGAAAGTCACACTCTCTCAGCCTGAGAAGGTAACAGCAAATCCAATCTGAACAATTCCTGCTGAGAAAACCCAGCCTCCTTTTAAGTCAGAAACAATTTGATGTCATGCAACAATATTGAAAACCAACAAGTTCATCTTGCATAACCAGCAGAGCAAATGTCGAGCCGAAAACCAAGGGCTCTCACTGAAGCAACAGGTGTGAAATCAAAGAGCCAGTGTTCCTTGTTTAACTACAGTAACCAATTCTTTCCTTGCAACTTCAAAAATATATACTGCATTCCTTCAGGGTTTTTTCTTCTTCTTCTTTCAAGCCATTCTGAACGTAGCCCAATTAGTCATTCTGGTTTATATCGCTTTAGAAAACCACTGGGGTGAGTGGGGATCCGTGGCCCACGTATCACTTTCCGAGAAAAGCAAACACCGTGTCTGGAGTCTCCGAGCAAAGAAAATAACCAAGATGAATCCCATATTTCCTCTGCAGGCCCTTGTAATAGGTTTTCCACACACGTGGTGCACAGAAAAGACATTCAAACAGATTCTTGAAAAGGGAAGCTTGTAATTTAATAAGACAGAAGAATTTCAGACCTATACACTGAAATGTCAGGGCAGAATTTCTCGTTCTGTATCTTCCAGGAAGAAAGCCAGCATGGTGTAGTGGTTTGAAAATTGGACTATGGCTGCATCTACACTGTAAAATGAATGCTGTTTGGCACCACTTTCACTGCTGTGGCTCAACGTCTTGGAATAATGGGTGTTTATAGATTGCACTCATAAAATAACAACTCTCAGGATTTCATAACATTGAACCATAGCAGCTAAAGTGGTCTCAAACTGCATTAATTCCACAGTGTAGATGGTCCCTATGACTCTGGAGACTAGAGTTCAAATCCCCGCCTGTATATGAAAACCCAGCCAGAAACACCAAAACCTTTCTTCATGAGTTCGATTTATGCCAGATTCACAGGGCAAGAAATGGTCACTCAATCATCTTCTAAGGAATGTAGTGCTTCAATGCAATGCTTCTCAAGCTACCTGATGAGTCAGATTTATTATTTATTTTATTTACCACATTTGTAGCCCGAAGGGGACTCAAGGTGGCTTACACTGGCACTTGTTCAGTACCTACAAAGCACATATCCAAAAAAACTCGGGGCTATGTCTGTTTTTATTGTTGCTTTTATTGTTATTTTAAAGCCAAGTGTATTGTTTTAATCTATTTCTGTAAACTGCTCCGAGCCAAACTGGGAGTAAGAGTATACAAGTTTAATAAATAAACATGGAGCCCCCAAGATGGCGTAGTGGACTAAGTGACTTGAAGGTTGGGTTGCTGACCTGAAAGCTGCCAGGTTCGAATCCCACCCGGGGAAGAGTGTGGATGAGCTCCCTCTATCAGCTCCAGCTCCATGTGGGGACATGAGAGAAGCCTCCCACAAGGATGGTAAAAACATCAAAACATCCGGGCGTCCCCTGGGCAACGTCCTTGCAGACGGCCAATTCTCTCACTCCAGAAGCAACTCCGGTTGCTCCTGACACCAAAAAATATATATAAATAAATACATAAACAAATAAACAAATAAATATATTAAAATATACAAAATTAAAGTTAAGCGACGAGATTAAAACCTAACAATTAAAATCACACCATCCATAAGACATAGTAAGCTACTTCTTATCCCAATTTGCCAGGATTCAATGCAGTATGACCCCCATATCCACAGGGAATATATTCCTGGACCACAGATAATAGCAAACCCTATTTGAATGAATGATTCCCAAGGGAAGCATACTATAGAACTGTGCTGGAGGATACAGACAATACCGAAAGAGGATTTCTCCCTAGCATGTCTACCTCCTATAGCATGGTCAAACTCTGGACAATAATACTGGAAGACCTAGAAAATGCCTAGAGAAAATATATTTTTTCAGACACCGATAAGTGACATTGAAGGACCTATGGATACAGGGGTCATACTGTCCTATATCTGTGACATGTTGTAATCATATCTGCAAATGTCAAACATTAGCAGTTGATGGTTTGCAATGTGAGGACTATGGACATGTACAGTCAGCCCTCTGCTTTCGTGGGTTTCACACTTGCGGTTTTCATCATTGGTGAGTTTGAAATGCAGCAACTTTCCAAAGTTGGGACTGCCATGTGAACATTCATCTTCAGGAGACAAACAAATGGGCTGCTCGGGAGGCATTTTCGAGAGTTCTGCCCAGTAGCTCCCATTCTTTGCTTGGTGAAACAAAGACCCACAGCTTACAAGAAGATGAGGAGCTCCTTCATTTAACTTATGGATCAGGTTCCTCTTCCTCAGATCTCTATTGCACTGGGCAAAGGAAGAGAAGGTCCAAAGGAATAAAAACACATGGCAGACATAAAAGAGGAGGCAGAACCAGATCCACTGGAACTGGTCCCTTCTCTTTTGTTTTGCTCTGTATTTCCAGTCCCCAAGTATTTTCTTTCCTTGACCTGGGCAAAAGAGAGAGACGTGCCCTTCAGGAAGAAAAAAAGGAATTTCCCAGAAGACATCACAGCCGTTTCAGCATTGCCTCACTACAAGCTACTTCCAGTGGGATAATGAATTCTACAAACAGAAAGATGGAGTAGCCATGGGGAGCCCTTTTAGCCCAGTCATGGCAAATTTTTACATGGAACACTTTGAGAAACAAGCCCTGGAAACAACAACAACAACAAAACAGCAATAAAAAGGCCACTATATGGTTCCAATATGTAGATGACACCTTCACCATTTGGAGCCATGGAGAAGGAGAACTCAACAAGTTCTTGGACCACCTCAACAGCACCCACCCAAACATCCAATTTACCAAGGAAAAGAAATCAAAGGAAAACTTCAATTTCTAGATGTCCTAGTCATCCACAAACCAAATCAACAATTGGGCCACATGGTTTACAGAAAACCCCCACACACTGATAACATACCTATATAAAAACTCCAACCATCACTCAGGTCAAGAAATAAACACAATTAAAGCCCTGGCAGAGCATGCAAACAGAATCTGCGAGCCCCACCTTCTCCAAGGTGAAATGAATAACTTAAACTGGGCTCTACAGGCCAATGGATACTTCACTACAGATATTACAAGAGCTGCAAGACCAAGAACAAACAATGAGAGTCAAGACAAAGATCCATCTAGAGAAAAAGTGTTCTTACCATACATCATGGGAACCACTGACCGCATAGGCAAGCTGATGAAGAAACACAACCTACAAACAATCTACAGACCCACTAAGAAAATCCAACAAATACTACATTGAGTGAAGGACAAGAGGGATCCTCTCATCTCTGCAGGAGTCTACTGTATACCATGCAGCTGTGGACAAGTCTATAGAGGGACCACCAAATGCAATATTGCCCAAACACAAATCAAAGAACGTGAAAGGCACTGCAGACTAACTCTACCAGAGAAGTCAGCCGGAGCAGAGCACCTGATGAACCAAGCTGGACACAGAATATTATTTGAGAACACAGAAATGCTGGACCACTCTGACAACCATCATGTCAGATGATACAGAGAAGTCACTGAAATCTACAAGAACCATGTGGGCACTTTCAGCAGAAAGGAGGAAACCATGAAAATCAACAAAATCTGGTTACTAGTATTAAAAAAAACAAAAAAACACCAGAATCAAGACAGTAAGTAAGAAACAGAAACAGGGAAATTCCAGACAACAAGAAATCAAGTGCTAATTAACACCTCCCAAAACAGAGGATGCCTCCAGGTAACAGAGGCCAGGCTACATCTATGCAAATTACCCTCGCTGATTATTTTCTCAGCTTCATGGCTTCTCAATGCTATTCAAGCTTGCTAATGGCAACATTCACACTTGCTTAGACAAGGGTTCTTTCTCCCACCACACAGATATATATACACTCTACTTGGTTCACTGCCAACAGAACCTCTGACGATGCTAGCCACAGATGCAGGTGAAAGATCAGAAGAGAATGCTACTGGAACATGGCCATACAGCCTGAAAAACTCACAGCAACCCTGTGATTCTGGCCATGAAAACCTTCAACACATTGAGCTGGGTTTTGCAAGATCAATGACTGCAGGACCACTTTGACTCCTCCCTCCTCGGGGACAATAGTTGTGGTGCCCCATTGCTTTCCATACCATTGATATTTGCAGTAGTTCTACTTTCACTGGGGAGCTGTGCCCCTAATCTTGCAAAAGCAGAGGGACTACTCTGCAAACCTGTAAGTCACAAAGTTTGTTTGTACCTTCCAACTATCAATAGCTCTATAGAGTTTTGGACAATAGTTATGGTCATGTTATTACGACCCAATGTAAAGAAAACTCAACATGCCAGAGGTAGGGCATGCCAAGGGGAAAAGCCAGGCATAGCTTTGGAAGCACAAACAAGGCCCTGTTACTTGTAACTTCTTCCCGCCGAACAACCTCCACCTCTGTGTGATGGACCACAGCAGCACCCACGCTCTAAGCCAGCACCTCTTTGGAAAGTATTTCCCTTCTTTGCAAGATTCGAGTTCCCTTCCCGTTCTGCCCCCATCTTTCTTTTCTCGGAGGAAGCACGTCCCCGCTCGCTCGCCAGCTCCAATTGCTTTCGACATAAAGCATCTCTTTGCTGGTACTTTGCACAGTTGTGGGTTTCCACGCGCCGAAAACTAAGATTCATTGGAGGAGCCGGGAAACCAAAGACCCTGCTCTTACTTTGATGGAGGAGGGTATAAAGAAGCCTTTCAGATCTGCAGCAGAATAGCAACACTGTCAAAAGCACCTCATCCAAAAGCCCGAGAAATTCCCCTCATTGAGTTCACGCACCACAAGAAGACAATTTTATTCTTTATTAAACAGAACACAGATCGGTTTTGGATTTTGCAAACTAGTGAAGGAACCTCAATACACAGTCTTTGCCCTTTTACCAAACAGAAATTGTATTCATCTATTTTGGAATTCCAACTTGTCCCATCCCCTGGATGTATTAACTATCTGAAAACTGATATATTATCCAACATTTCACTGAATGCAAACTGGAATATGTGTTGGAAAGTGATTTAGAGTTTAGTCACGATGGCAACATATACTAATGGGAAAGTGAGGAGAGGCTGCAGCAGTTTGCTTTTGCCTGAATCTACTGGGAAGTGACTCTGTGGTCCCTCCCACACAGCTGTATAAATCCCACATTATTTGCTTTGAACTGGGTTATATGGCAGTGTGGACTCAGATAACCCAGTTCAAAGCAGATATTGTGGGTTATCTGCCTTCGGACCCTTCTGCACAGCCCTATAACCCAGAATATCAAGGCAGAAAATCCCACAATATCTGCTTTGAACTGGGTCATCTGTGTCCGCAGAGCCATATATTCCAGTTCAAAGCAGAAAATGTGGGATTTTATTCAGTTGTGTGGAAGAGGCCTTAATATTCTGGGTTATATGGGTATGGAAGGGCCCTAAATTTCTTCCTCTCTTCCCTGACCCTAAATTAATGGAGTGCAAAATACTTTTCCCATCTGTAGATGTAGGATCTCAGCCTAAGAGCAGAGCTGCTAACACACAAGGTGTATCCATGTGACACAAACACACAGCTGTGATTCTACTTCTGACTGACAAGGCTCTATCCTATCTGTAGTTTAAAAGATACTCAAGATCCCCTTTGTGTCATTCTGGGAGAATATTCTAAGCACCAAACTACAAATCCTAATATTTTGCAAGATGGAACCATGACAGTTTTAGGATCACAAAAAGCAAAAAAGAAAGCAGTGGATTCAAATGGGAAGAAAACAGATTCCGCTTAAATATTAAGAAGTATTCTTAACTGTAAGACGGCGCTCCATGCAGTCATGCAGGCCACGTGACCTTGGAGGTGTTTGTGGACAACGCCGGCTCTTTGGCTTAGAAATGGAGATGAGCACCAACCCCCAGAGTCAGGCATGACTGGACTTAACATCAGGGTTTACCTTTTTACCTAACTATAAGAGCTGTCACTGGACTGAACCTTTTTAAAGGATGGTGGATTCCCCTTCTTTGGAGGTCTGTAAACAAAGCTTGGATGGGGATTGTTCAGGAAAGCTTTAGTTGTGTAGTCCTGCAAAGAGCTGGACTTGATGGCTCTTGCAGTCCCCATCCAGCTCTCATTTGGTGAGCCACCATCGCTATAAGTGTTTGTTCTTCTTTTGTGCTGCTTAAATTATGTGTCAAAGTTGACTTCCTTTTAAAGTGTGTTTTGCTGAAAGGAATACAGTCACAATAAGTGAGTGAAAGGGCCAAACGCAACCCACTCAACTCGAAACTTTTGAGAAACTGGAAGGAACCAAGACGCCTTTTCCTTGGGACTGAAAAGAAAAGTCAAATGCTTCCATCTGATGCAACCGGCTAACAACAGCTGTGTGGGTGTGTCAGCCAACAGCCGAAATTTCCATCTCCTCTTGCAGGCATTGAGGTTGAAGATTGATCTTAGTATATATACTTGGCACCAATATTTCAACAGACTTCTTCCCATGCTTTCTACAGCAATTTCCAACACCAGAGTGCATAATTTTTGCAGCACTTAAAGCAGTGTTTCCTGAGGCATCTGAGGCTTCAGGAGGCCCATCTACACTGCCATATAATCCAGTTTATGAATCTATATTATCTCCTTTGGATTACATAGCAGTGTAGACCCAGCCTTAAACACTCAAATCCATCTCTTTTTTACATACATCCCTTATCCAAAATCCAAAATACTCCAAAATCATCCATCTTGGTGGCGAAGCAAGTAACACCTTTGATTTCTGGTGGTTCAGTGTACACAGACCTTTTTCCCCATGCACAAATGTTATCAAAAATAGTGTATAACGTTACCTTCATCTATGTGTCTATGAAACACATAGTGTCTATAAGGTGTCTATGAAACATAAACAAGTTTCACTGTAAGACTTAGGTCCCATCTGCAAGATCTCAAAGTATATGCCAATATTCCAACATTCAAGAAAATCTGAATTCCGGAAAACCTCTGGTTCCAAGCATTCCAGATAATATTCCATTAGGTTCATATGTGCAAAATATTCCAAAACCTTCATAAAGCAGCTCAGGTATAAAGGTGCTTGCTTTAACAGACCAAACCTCCATCACAAGAAAAACTCTTTGCCAACTTCAGGCCTGCTTTAAAAATACATTTCCTGGTTTCCTTCCTTTTGCTTGCAGCTCAGAACAGGTCCTACTCCATGTGTGCAAACCTGATAATCCCAATGCTAGCCATGCTACAAAGAACCTGGAAGCTAATCAGGAAATTGTACGTTCAGCAGGATCAGCCCTGGTTAGCATTTGGATGGGAGAGGGATAAGGAATATTTGCTGCTGGAAGGAAGGGTTCAAAGCAAGAAACTAGAAAGAAAGAGACACCTTGGGTGATTGTGTTATCAAAGGCTTTCATGGCCGGAATCACTGGGTTGTTGTGAGTTTTATGGGCTTTCTGGCCATGTTCCAGAAGCATTCTCTCCTGACGTTTCGCCTACATCTATGGCAGGCACCCTCAGAGGTTGTGAGGTATATGGGTTCACCATAAGCTGAGATGTGATTTGAAGGTAAACACTTACACAATGTGTAAATGCTTCAGGTTGCTGTGAGTCATCCGGGCAGTATGGCCATGTTCCAGAAGCATTTTCTCCTGACGTTTCACCCACATCTATGGCAGGCACCCTCAGATGTTGTGAGGTATATGGGTTCACCATAAGCTGAGATGTGATTTGAAGGTAAACACTTACACAATGTGTAAATGCTTCAGGTTGCTGTGAGTCATCCGGGCAGTATGGCCATGTTCTAGAAGCATTCTCTCCTGACGTTTCACCCACATCTATGGCAGGCATCCTCAGAGAGGTAAATCCTTCATTTCCAACCTCAACCCATCCACTCAGTCTATTCTATTCTTTTCTTCATACACTTGACTGCCTACTTTTTCCCCCAGGCAGGAAACAGCCAGTCTTTGAGGTTGAAAGGCCATTCAAAGCTAACTGCAACATTCACACTTGCCTCAAGCAGACAAGAGTTCTTTCTCCCACCCTGGACATTATTCCACCGATATATAAACCTCACTTGCCTAGTTTCCAACAGATCAAACAACCTCTGAGGATGCCTGACACAGATGTGGGCAAAATGTCAGGAGAGAATGCTTCTGGAACATGGCCAGACAGCCTGGAAAACACATAGCAACCAAGTGATTCTGGTCATGAAAGCCTTCGACAACACATTTTTCATGTTATTTGCACCAGAGCATTATGTGCTAAGTTATTGTGCCTATCTAAAACAAATACACACTCTACATGTTTTTTTATTTCCTTCCTGCATGATATTCAACAATAGGGAAAAACTCTGCACATGCACAATAGAACCCTAATATCATCACTCCCCTTTTGATGTCGGACTTGTTGCAAGAACTAATGTGCTTTTCCCCCTCTTTTGGACTCCAAAGCCTGGAATCCACACCTAGAGTATCCACCTATCTTGCTGGTTGGGGGATTATGGGCGCTGCAATCCACAGAAGTAATTTTTCCAAGCTGTGTTGCTGCAAGAACTAAGGTGCATTTCTCCTTCTTTTGGACTGCAAAGCCCTGAATCCACACCTAGAGTATCCACTGGTCTCGCTGGTTGGGGGAATCTGGGCATTGCAATCTACAAAATGAACTTTTCCAAGCTGTGATGCCAGGGATTGATAAAGGCCACCAGAGTTAGAAAAGACTTTGAAAACTGACTTAGAAGAGTGGAGTCACGTTGATTTCCAGGAAACGAGGCAAAGCGTGAGATAGCAAGTTACATATATATGGCAGGTTGGCAAAGTTACTTCCTTACTGGCTGCAAGGGACACATGAACTTTCAGCTTTCAGACTTTGAACTCTTTGTCAGGGTGCATTTATACAAGATATGGGCAAACTTTGGTCTTCCGGGTGTTTTGGACTCCAACTCCCACCATTCCTAACAGCCTCAGGCCCTTTCCTTTTCCCCCTCCGCCGCTTAAGCGGCGGAGGGGGAAAAGGAAAGGGCCTGAGGCTGTTAGGAATGGTGGGAGTTGGAGTCCAAAACACCTGGAAGACCAAAGTTTGCCCATGCCTGATCTACCTAATTTTTTTAGAGGCGGGTTGCAAAGACGGCTAGTTTTTGAAGAGAGAAGAAAAACACACAACAGGAAACAGAAGACATGAAGGGATGTGTGTTCAGAGAAGGAGAGATTAGAAAAAAAGGGTTTTGCACTTTGAGCGGAGTGGCCGGATTTGCAACAATAATAACAATAATACAATAATATAGCAATAATATACAACTATCCCTTTTCCATGCTGCTTTATCAGTCAGCTGGGTGGATTTTATCAATCCCTGGCATCACAGCTAATCTTTAGCAAGAACTTCACAGCATTTTTCTCTCTCTCTCGGATTGCAACTCTCATCATCCATATCTATGTCACTTCCTTATAACTGAGCAAAATCTTGAGAGACTTTTCCCTTCTTTTGGATTGCAGCTCCCATCATCCACATCTAAGGGTTTGTATTGCAGCTCCCAAAGTCTATATCTATATCATTTCCCTTGATTGTTGAGCAGACAACTTTGGAGCAATTTTTTCTCTTGGACTGCAACTCCCATCATCCATAGATAGATAGATAGATAGATAGATAGATAGATAGATAGATAGATAGATAGATAGATATCAGTCGTGCCCTTCTTGCTGGATTGACTTTTGGCAAGAACTTGACAGCATTTTTCCCTTTTTGGACTGAAACTCCCATCATCCCCATTGCTGGATTGACTTTTGGCAAGAACTTGACAGTGTTTCTCCCTCTTTAGGACTGCAACTCCCATCATCCCCATTGCTGGCTTGACTTTTGGCAAGAACTTGGCAGTGCTTCTCCCTCTTTTGTACTGCAACTCCCATCATCCATATTGCTGGATTAACTTTTGGCAAGAATGTGAGAAGTGTTTCTCCCTCTTTTGAACTCCAGCACCCATCATCCACACTTAGCACAATTACTACTCAGGCTGGCTGGAAGATAATACTTTAATTACATTAAAACTACATTCAATCCAGCAATCCTGCTGGAAAGGGAACCATACAACAAGTGTCTGTACTGACACTAATGTTGGATCTACACTGGAGAATTAATGCAGTTTGAGACTAGTTTAGCTGCCATGGCTCGATGATATGGAATCCTGGGATTTGTAAACTGGTGAGGCTCCAGCACTCTTTCTCAGAGGCTATGAGCTTGGAAAACTATATCTCCCAGGATTCCATAGCATTGAGCCACGGCAGTGAAAGTGGTGTCAAAATGCCCCAGACAAGAAGTACCTGGACTTTGAGGCTGCAAGGCTATTCAATTCTACTCAAGCTGGCCAAATGCAATATTCACACTTGCCTCAAGCAGACAAGAGTTCTTTCTCCCACCCTGGACATTCCACAGATATATAAACCTACCATCGTTCCCAACAGACCTCACAACCTCTGAGGATGCCTGCCATAGAGGCGGGCAAAACATCAGAAGAGAATGCTTCTGGAACATGGCCAGACAGTCTGGAAAACTCCCAGCAACCCAATCATTATTATTATTTTGAATTGTGTGCAAAGGTACATCTGCACTGTAGAATTAATGCAGTTTGACACCACTTTCACTGTCATGACTCACGGCTATGGTATTCTGGGACTTTCCACAGATACATAAACCCCACTTGCCTAGTTTCCAACAGACCTCACAACCTCTGAGGATGCCTGCCATAGATGTGGGTGAAACGTCAGGAGAGAATGCTTCTGGAACATGGCCAGACAGCCCGGAAAACTCACAGCAATCCATAATAATAATAATAATAATAATAATAATAATAATAATAATAATAATAATAATAATGTGAGGATGCCTGCCATAGATGTGGGTGAAACGTCAGGAGAGAATGCTTCTGGAACATGGCCAGACAGCCAGGAAAACTCACAGCAATCCATAATAATAATAATAATAATAATAATAATAATAATAATAATAAGGATGCCTGCCATATATGTGGGTGAAACGTCAGGAGAGAATGCTTCTGGAACATGGCCAGACAGCGTGGAAAACTCACAGCAATCCATAATAATAATAATACAGTAGAGTCTCACTTATCCAACACTCGCTTATCCAACGTTCTGGATTATCCAACGCATTTTTGTAGTCAATGTTTTCAATATATCGTGATATTTTGGTGCTAAATTCATAAATACAGTAATTACTACATAGCATTACTGCATACTGAACTACTTTTCCTGCCAAATTTGTTGTCTAACATGATGTTTTGGTGCTTCATTTGTAAAATCATAACCTAATTTGATGTTTAATAGGCTTTTCCTTAATCCCTCCTTATTATCCAACATATTCACTTATCCAACATTCTGCCGGCCCATTTATGTTGGATAAGCGAGACTCTACTGTATGTGTGTTATATAGTGACATGTACCTTAAAGTTTGTAACATTGATGGCTAGATTGTGTTAAGTTTTAGAACAGTAACAACAAAAAGATATTAAGATGCATTAAAAGACTATATGTGTGTCTACATATTAACAGCCCAGTTTCCATCCTGTGAATTCCTGGGATCTGTAGTTTGGGCCATTTAGAATTCCCAGCCAATCTGTCTGTGAGGATGTCTGCCATAGATGTGGGTGAAACATCAGGAGAGAATGCTTTTGGAACATGGCCAAACAACCTGGAAAACTCACAGCAACCCAAAATAATAATAATAATAATAATAATAATAATAATAATAATAATAATAATAATAATGATGATGGCACCGCTGGGCATAAAAGTCACAAATAAAGAAATACTTCTGACCTTGTTTTCCTTTTCTTGTTGCAGGAAAGGCTCAGCTCCTGGGTGGCTTCCTCGGCTCCATATCTAATCAAAACAAAATAAATGTAGAAGACAACCAAAAAAAAAATCCACTTCCAAAAGTAAATAAAGTCGAGGAAAAAGTCAAGATCTTTGAATCTCCAACTCCGAAATAAGCGATCCTTTGCTCATCATAATAGTCACCAAACTTCAGCCAAGCTGCAAAGGGACTTTTTGCAAATCTGCTGCATGAAAATCCAAAAAAAGGCACCCATGCAAAACCAGTTTCCTCTGTGCAAAACCGCAACGACTCCTCGTTCAAGAGCAAAGAAATGCGCGAGAAGGTCTTCTTCTTCTCCTTCTCGGTCTGCAAAGGAATGACTAGTAGTAGTAAGTAAGGGGAAAAAGAAAGAGGCAGAGAAAAGGGAAAAGCGCAGTCCTGGGGCCAAAGCGAAGGACAAAAGCGGCAGGAAGCGCTGACGGCAAAGGACGCCTCGGCCAATAGGAAGCCCGGGAAGGCGCCGCCCAAGCACATAGGCCGCCTGAAGACCTCCGTTTTTTTTTCTCTCATTGGAGAACAGTCATGGGCAAACTTGGGCCCGCCTTCCAGGTGTTTTGGACTGCAACTCCCACCATTCCTTAAGCGGCGGAGGGGGAAAAGGAAAGGGCCTGAGGCTGTTAGGAATGGTGGGAGTTGCAGTCCAAAACACCTGGAAGGAGGACCCAAGTTTCCCCATGCCTGATCTAAATAGAAAATGATTTGGTGCAGCCAACTCCCATCACCTTGGGTCAATTGCCACCAAACCCCACCAATACTTCACATTGGTCATGATGAGTAGGTGTGCCAAGTTTGGTGAGGTTATCGGTGAGGTTCACAATGCTCTTTGCATATGGGTGAACTACAACTCCCATCATTCTGGGTCAAGTCCCCCCAAACTCCACCAATACTTGACATTGGGCATGATGGGTCTGTGTGCCAAGTATGATCCTGATCCATCCTCAATGGGGTTCACAATGCTCTTCTCTTATGGGTGAACTACAACTCCCATCATCCCGGGACAAGTCCACCCAAACTCCACTGATACTTGACATTGGACATGATGGGTCTGTGTGCCAAGTTTGGTCCAAATCCATCATTGGTGAGGTTCGCAATGCTCTTTGCATATGGGTGAACTACAACTCCCATTATCCCGGGTCAATTCCCCCCAAACTCCGCCGATACTTGACACTGGACATGATGGGGAGGTGTGCCAACTTTGGTCCAGATCCATCATCTGTGAGATTCACAATGCTCTTTGCATATGTGTGAACTACAACTCCCATTATTCCAGGTCAAGTCCACCCAAACTCCACCAATACTTGACATTGGGCATGATGGGTCTGTGTGCCAAGTTTGGTCCAAATCCATCATCTGTGAGGTTTGCAATGCTCTTTGCATATGGGTGAACTACAACTCCCATCATTCTGGGTCAAGTCCCCCCAAACTCCACCAATACTTGACATTGGGCATGATGGGTCTGTGTGCCAAGTATGATCCTGATCCATCCTCAATGGGGTTCACAATGCTCTTCTCTTATGGGTGAACTACAACTCCCATCATCCTGGGACAAGTCCACCCAAACTCCACCAATACTTGACATTGGGTATGATGAGTAGGTGTGCCAAGTTTGGTCCAGATCCATCATTAATGGGGTTCACAGTACTTTCTGTATGCAGCTGAACTACAACTCCCATCATCCCCCCAAACCCCACCAATACTTTATATTGGTAATTATGTATCTGTATGCCAAGTATGGTCCAAATCCATTATCGGTGAGGTTCACAATGCTCTTTGCATATGGGTAAACTACAACTCCCATCATTCTGGGACAAGTCCCCCCAAACTCCACTGTTACTTGACATTGGGCATGGTGGGGAGGTGTGCCAAATATTGGTCCAGATCCATCATCGGTAGAGTTCACAATGCCCTTTACATATAAGTGAACTACAACTCCCATCATTCCAGGGTCAATCCTCCCCAAACCCCACCAATACTTCACCTTGGTCATGAAGGGTCTGTGTGCCAAGTTTGGTCCAAATCCATCATTGGAAAGGTTCACAATGCTCTTTGCATATGGGTGAACTACAACTCCCATCATCCTGAGTCAATTCCCCCCAAACTCCACTGATACTTGACACTGGGCATGATGGGTCTGTGTGCCAAGTATGGTCCAGATCCATCATTGATAGAGTTCACAATGTTCTTTGCATATGAGTGAACTACAACTCCCATTATCCTGGTTCAATCCTCCCCAAATGCCACTGATACTTGACATTGGGTATGATGAGTAGGTGTGCCAAATTTGTGGTCCAGATCCATCATTGGTAGAGTTCACAATGCTCTTCTCTTATGGGTGAACTACAACTCCCATCATCCCGGGTCAATTCCCCCCAAACTCCGCCAATACTTGACACTGGACATGATGGGGAGGTGTGCCAACTTTGGTCCAGATCCATCATTAATGGGGTTCACAGTACTCTCTGGATACAGGTGAACTACAACTCCCATCATCCCCCCCCCAAACCCCACCAATACTTTATATTGGTAATTATGTATCTGTATGCCAAGTATGGTCCAAATCCATCATCGGTGAGGTTCGCGATGCTCTTTGCATATGGGTGAACTATAACTCCCATCATCCTGAGTCAAGTCCCCCAAAACTCCACTGATACTTGACATTGGGCATGATGGGTAGGTGTGCCAAGTATGGTCCAAATCCATCATCGGTGAGGTTCACAATGCTCTTTTCATATGGGTGAACTACAACTCCCATTATCCCAGATCATTACTACAACTCCCATCATCCAGGGTCAGTTCCCCCCAAACTCCACCGATACTTGACATTGGGCATGATGAGTAGGTGTGCCAAATATGGTCCAGATCCATCATCAGTAGAGTTCACAATGTTCTTCGCATATAAGTGAACTACAACTCCCATTATACCAGGTCAATTCCCCCCAAACTCCACCCATACTTGACATTGGGCATGATGGGTAGGTGTGCCAAGTTTAGTCCAGATCCATCATTAATGGGGTTCACAATACTCTCTGGATGCAGGTGAACTACAACTCCCACCATCCCAGGCCAATTCCCTCCAAATTCCACTGATACAGTACTTGACATTGGGCATGATGGGGAGGTGTGCCAAGTTTGGCCAAGATCCAGCATCAGAATGGTTCACACTGCTCTTCTCTTATGGGTGAACTACAATTCCCATCATCTCAAGCCAATTCCCCCCAAAACCTATAAATACTTAAAAGTTCGTCATGATGGATGTGTGTGCCAAGTTTGATCCAGATTAATCCTCAACAGGGTTCACAATGTTTTCTTTCTTTCTTATGGGTGAACTACAACTCCCATCATCTCAGGTAAATTCCCCTCATACTTAACATTGGTCATGATGGGTATGTGTGTCAAGTCTGGTCCAGATCTATTGTCAGAGGGAGTTCACGGTGATTTCTGGGGGTAGGTGAACTACAACTCCCATCATCCTAGGCAACCCACGCTGAAATGACCTCTTCTATATCATTACTAGTATTATTATATTAATTTATATATAATCATTCTGGTGATAGTGGGAATCAAGGCGACTAACAACATATTTTAAACAATCTAAATTACAAACAATCCAAGACTCGGGGGGAAAGTATAAATGTAAGATTTAAAAAAATAGGTAAACAATTTGTGGTGTTCAAACATTTTAAAATGCAGTAAATCCCACTCTTCTCCCTGAAAAATATATATTAGTACAGGGACATAGTGGTGGCAAATATGTCTGTTTAGCTTGTTTTGTTGGTATGTGTGTTATATAGTGACATGTACTTTAAAGTTTGTATCATTGATGGCTAGATTGTGTTAAGTTTTAGAACAGTAACAACAAAAAGATATTAAGATGCATTAAAAGACTATATGTATGTCTACATATTAACAGCCCAGTTTCCATCCTGTGAATTCCTGGGATCTGTAGTTTGGGCCATTTAGAATTCCCAGCCAGTCTGTCTGTGTTTTGGTTTTTTTTAAGTACAGACCTTCCATAAATGCATGAAATCCATGCAATATTGAATCGACAAATTGGGACCATATCTGTGTTTTGCAGAGAAACATGTGGCTGAGTTAATTGAAATCAATACGTTCATTTAGCGGCAAGCTCAAAGCCGGCTCCTTATTCCCAGCTGCAATTAGGGAGAACACAAGCTTGTTAATACAGCCACCTTTTGTGTCCACAGATCCTGCCTCCTTTGGGAGATATATATTGCAGGCCAGACTTATTTGGGTTGCCAAGTTCGATGTCCGGAAACATATAAAACCAAAATAATCCAAAATATTTAGGAATAAATCCAAAATTCCACTCCCCTTTTTTTCCATGTATTTAAAAATTCCAGATATGTCTGTGTTTATATGTGGGTTGCTGTGAGTTTTCTGGGCTGCATGGCCATGTTCCAGAAGCATTTTCTCCTGATGTTTCGCCCATATCTATGGCAGACATCCTTGGGGTTGTGAGGTCTGTTGGAAACTAGGCAAGTGGGGTTTATATATCTGTGGAATAATGTCCAGATGGGAGAAAGAATTCTTGTCTGTTGGAGGCAAGTGGGAATGTTGCATTTGGCCACCTTGATTAGCACTGAATAGCCTTGCAGCTTCAAGGATTGTCTGCTTCCTGCCAGGGGACACTCCAGAAGCAACTCCGGTTGCTCCTGACATGAAAAAAAACAAGCCAGGAGACATCCTTTGTTGGGAAGTGTTAGCTGGCCCTGATTGTTTCCTGTCTGGAATTCCCGTTTTCTGAGTGTTGTTTTTCACAACTTCTGAAGACGCCTGCCATAGATGTGGGCAAAACATCAGGAGATAATGCTTCTGGAGCATGGACAGACAGTCCAGAAAGCTCAACGCAACATAGTGATTCTGGCCATGAAAGCCTTTGCCCTCTTTATGGAATTGCAGGCCTCTTGTATACTGCCATATAAAATCCTGATTATTAGTTTTGAAGTTGATTAAATGGCAGTGTAGATTTACATAATCCAGTTAAAAGCAGATAATGTGGATTATCTGATTTGATAGTCTGGATTATATGGCAGTGTAGATATTTATTGATATTTTATTCGTTGATCTATTTAATTTATACTCCACCAGGGCTGGTGGCGGTCTCCAAACTTTAAACTCGACATTGGGTGAAATGTTGCATCACAAAATTTACAAGACCAAAGACTTTGTACAACCATAGCTCACATGATTCCATAGCATTGAGCCCTGGCAGTTCAAGTGCTGACAAACTGCATTAATTCTACAGTGTAGATCCACCCACAGATGCTGGTTCACAGCTGAGTCTTGTAGTTTTGGGCAATATCTTCTCTAACCTGAGACCATTGGGCTAAAGCACAGTGTTACAAATGAAAGCACTCTCTTTGGCACCGACCGGAGAGATCCCAGCACAGACCGGAAAAGCCATTCTAAAGAAGCAGCAGGAAACACAAAGTTGTGCTTCCTCCGAAACCAAAGAGCCAGAAAACCACAAGAAGAGGAGGAGAGTTTCTCCTTGCAAAGATATTGCAGAGCCTCTCTCTGGATATTCAGCATTGGGGAGGGAATGCTCAGGCCCTTCTACGCTGCCAAATCAAATAGAGATTATTTGCTCTGAACTGGATTATATGGCAGTGTAGAAGGGGCCTCAATATGTAATAAATAGTGTCCCAGCAATATAATGGAAAGATTGCTGGAAGGGACCCAAGGGCCATCTAGTCTAACCCCATTCTGCTATTCTGGAAGGCATAATCAAATCACTCCTGACAGATGGCCATCCAGTCTCTGCTGAAAAATTACCAAAGAAAGGACTCCAAGGCTCCTTCTACACTGCCATATAATCCAGTTCAAAGCAGATAATTTGGATTTTATATTCAGTGTAGATGAAGTCACAGACTGCATATTCTACTGTCAAACAGCTTTAACCATCAGGAAGTTCTTCCTAATGTTTTGAGGGAACCTTTGTTATGTTTTCTAGGGTTGGTTGGTGTGTCAATCTTGTCCTTTGCTCATTCTTACCCTCTATATAACCTAAACACCTCAGATCCCACCTGATCTTGGGAGCTAAGCAGGGTCACCCCAGGTTGGTACTTGGATGGGAGACCACCAACAAAGACTGCAGTCTATAATTCAAAGGAAATAACTGGCAAAGCCACCTCTGGCTATTCCTTGCCTATGAATACAATATGAAATGCATTGCATCAGAATTAGGAGGCATCAGCTGGATCCACACTACCGTATAGTCCGGTTTCTGAATGCAGATCTGCTTTGAACTGGATTATAAAGTCTTCACTGCCATATAATTTTTATATGCCAGTGTAGATGGGGCCTTGCAGTCACATATAACACCTCCCAACAATGAATTCCCCCAGGCAATAAGCAGCCAGATCTTGAAGCTGCAAGGCTATTCAGTGCGAATCAATGTGGCCAGTTGCAACATTCACACCGGCCTCAAACACACTGGAGTTCTTTCACCCATCCTGGACCTTCCAGAGACATATAAACCCCACTTTTGTGTTAATTTTCTCATTCATTAATTCGTTCAATCACTGCCTTTCCTTCAGTGGCATCCAAGTACAGTCAGCCCTCCATTTCCACAGATTTTTTATCTATGGATTCAGTTGTCATAGTTTGGAAATATATATATATTAAAAATCCAAAAAGGAAACCTTGATTTTACCATTTTATGGAAGCACCACCATTTACTTCCCCATTGTACAGTAGAGTCTCACTTATCCAAGTTTCTGGGTTATCCAAGACATCTTTGCAGTCAATGTTTTCAATATATCATGATATTTTGGTGCTAAATTCATAAATACAGTAATTTCAACATACCATTACTGCGTCTTGAACTACTTTTTCTGTCAAATTTGTTGTATAACATGATGTTTTGGTGCTTAATTTGTAAAATCATAACCTAATTTGATGTTTAATGGGCTTTTCCTTAATCTCTCCTTATTATCCAAGATATTCGCTTATCCAAGGTTCTGCCGGCCCGTTTAGCTTGGATAAGTGACACTCTACTGTATATATAATGGGATCCTATCATCCATTGACTTTAGTATCCATGGGGTCCTGGAACCAAACCTCAACAAATCTCAAGTGAATACAAATTAAGACTCCAAGACTCCAAAATGACTAATGAAAACAGATTGCTTCCAACATTCCTCTTCTACCTTTTGCATAAAGTGTCTACATGCCTTGACATTTATTGTCCCATACTTTCAGAGGCATGGACTTTTTTATTGGGTTTTTAGCACCTCTTACTTATCTGCTATCTCCCTCCCCCTTTATCCTTTTATTTTGTGTGAACCAGAAAGAAACTCTTGCCTCTTCATTCCCAAAACAAAACCAGTGTTCCTAATACTGTCTGCTGGCCATTTATTTTTATTTTTTAAATTTTGTTTTGTTTTGTTTTGCTTCCAAACCACAACTGGGTCTTATTTTACCTACCGATGAGGAAGTAAGAAGCATATGGCTCGAGAGATAAGAGATTTGCGCTGCTGGCCGTTGAGCGCTGCTCCGGCCACTTTCCACCAAAGGCCCATTTATAAACCAAACCGTGCGTCAGTTTGCAATTGTTTCTGTGATTTTTTCCGTCCAGCGATTCCATCCCTCCTCCTCCTCCACTCGCCATCACATTTGCAGAGGAAAAACTGCAAATTTCCTGTAGGAAGATAAGTTTAAAGCAAAAGGAGATTCGAGTTGTAAATCTATTGAATACAGGCTTTGGGGTGCATCTACACTGCAGAATTAATGCAGTTTGACGCCACTTAAACTACCATGGTTGCATGTTTTGCATTCCTAGTAGTTTGGTGATTTAACATCCCTCCTTGGCCCCATCTACATTGCCATATAATGCAGTTTGACCTGCATTATATGATCGGTGTAGACTCACATAATACAGATGGAACTGAATTGTATCATCATCATCATCATCATCATCATCATCATCATCATCATCATCATCATCATCATCTTTATTTATATTCCACTCTATCTCCTGGAGGGGATTCAGTAGATAGAGTGGAATATAAACAAAGTATCTAGATACCATATATACTCGAGTATAAGCCAACCCGAATATAAGCCAAGGCACCTAATTTTACCACAAAAAAACTGGAAAAACATTGACTCAAGTATAAGCCGAGAGTGGTAAATTTCAGAAATAAAAATAGATACCAATAAAATTACATTAATTGAGGCATCAGTAGGTTAAATATTTTTGAATATTTACATAAAGCTCAAATTTAAGATAAGACTGTCCAACTCTGATCAAATCATTATTCTCATCTTCTTCAATGTAAATGTGCTTATGTATCCTTTTAATAATAATAGAGTAAAATAATACATGTAATAATAATAATAATAATAATAATAATAATAATAATAATAATAATAAATACAGGAAAATAATACATGTAATAATAAATACAGGAAAATAATAAATGAAATAATAATAATAATATCAGAGTGAAATAATACATGTATTATTATTATTATTATTAATAATAATAATAATAATAATAGAGTAAAATAAATGTAATAGTAGCAACAATAATAGAGAAAAATAATAAATGTAATAATACCAATAATAATAGAGAAAAATAATAAATGTACCATATATTCTCAAGTATAAGATGACCCAAATATAAGCCAACCAGGCCCCTCACCCGAGTATAACCCAAGGAGGGCTTTTTCAGTCTTTAAAAAAGGGCTGAAAAACTAGGCTTATACTCGAGTATATACAGTATATAAAAATTTAATGTGTGCTTTCCCCATGGAATAAACAACAAAACCACTGAACAAAATCATACCAAATTTGGCCACAAAGACATAGTCATCTAATCTGTGCCTTTCAATCAAAAAAACCTTGAAAAATAAAGTCCAAATTACAGAGGATGAGGAAGAGCCGTTCTCCCCCTAGCTGCCAGTCAGAAGGGTAGGCCCCGCTCCCTTTAGGCCCCATCCCCTTCGTGTCATAGCAACCCCCTCAGCCATAATGGTACCCGGGGGACACGCAGGGTTCATTCTGAACAACACTCTGAAAACAGGGGAATTCCAGATATGAAACAATCACAGCCAGCTAACAATTCCCAACAAAAGATTCCCCTGGGGCAGAAGCAGCCAGGCTTTGAAGCTGAAAGGCCATTACATGCAAATCATTCTGGCTAATTGCAGCATTCATACTTGCTTCCAACAGACAAAGAAGGAACAACAAGAAATATTGTGTATTCACAAGCTTTAGGAAATAACATATACAGTACTAACTTCCACCAGTTCCTCAATACTTTATTTCCCATACCACCATACTTCACCACAGCAATGCGTGGCTGGGCACAGCTAGTATTATTATAAAGAACACACATACAGCAAACATTCAGTGCCATTATATACAATTAAGAAGGTCAGACAATACACAAACAGAGATAAAGGCATTTCCCATCTTGTCCATTTTCGACATCTTGGAGGCT
This sequence comes from Anolis carolinensis, assembly GCF_035594765.1. Classification (NCBI taxonomy): domain Eukaryota; kingdom Metazoa; phylum Chordata; class Lepidosauria; order Squamata; family Anolidae; genus Anolis; species Anolis carolinensis. Next base: position 112,885,470 of record NC_085846.1, on the reverse strand, counting down.
GTGCTCAACTCTGGCCACAGGGGTTTTGTCGCTCCACCTTCCATGCCAAGGAGTTTTCCTCTGATTGATGTCCTTAAGGGCACCTTTATTACCTCCCCACTAAAAGTAGTACCTATTTATCTACTCACATTTCTGCTTTCGACCTACTATGTGGGCAGGGAGCTGGGGCTGACGGTGGGTGCTCACTCGAACCGGGCTCCTACTGCTGACCTTTTGGTTGCCAGGATTTTCTGCAGCTAGCAGTTTAGCCCTCTGTACTAAGCCCGGCCCCCCTTCACTGCTATATAATCAAGTTCAAAATGTATTATAGTGCAAAAAGGACCCTTTTCAGGGAAAGTTAAAGGCCTTGCAAAATTTCATATCATGAAGCCATGACAGTTAAAATGGTATTAAACTGCATTAACTCTACAGTTTAGATGCACTTTGGGTTTCACAATCCGGCCAATTGGAAGGTATTGGCAGCTATGACAAAACATGACTCCGACTCATTTATGGGGAAAGTGCTAACTTGTCCTTGGTTTGCAAATCATAATGCAGAACAATTGCACAATGCAACATGACTTTTGTTCCTGGGTTATAAATGCCATTTCCTAATTGGATCTATCTTAAAATCATAGACAAGTTTTATTAAACTGAAAAAACTTTTGTTTCTGAGAAACACCCTGCAGCCCATTTTGCTATAGTTTTCCAATGAATATATCATTGAGTCTCAACCAATTCAAAATAGTTTGCGGCTGTCACAAAAACAAATTTTTGGAGTAGAGCACCTACTTTCAAAGTAAGGCCCACACAATTAAATAAGAATAACACTTTCAAACAAGGAATGGTGGGAAACAGATAGTTATTCCATTTGATTAGGATAGGGCCATAATTATGATGGACTTTAACACGGCAGGTTAAATAATCAGCTGCAGTAAATCTTGTCCATCAAAAGGTTGATAGTTCATAACCGAGGTCAGGGTGAGCTCCTGGCCTTTAACCCAGCTTCCGCCTACCTAGTGGTTTGAAAGCAAAATGTGAGTAGATAAATAGGTACTGCTTAAAAGAAGGGAAGTATTTTAAGGCACCCATAAGAAAATGCCAGCATTTTGATCAAGGAGAAAGTTTATGAACAAGGCTCTTTGGCAGGGAGATGGAGCAACAGCACGTGCACGCACGCACGCACACACACACACTCACACAGCCAAGGCTGGAACCGAGCACAAGCCACCAAGATGCCAAAGATGGGGAAAGCCTATACACACACACACACACACACACACACACACACACACACCCCTTTATCTATGTACAATTGTCTGTCTTGTCAGTGTATAAATGGCATTGAATGTTTGCCGTATATGTATATTCTGTGATCCGCTCTTAGTCTCCTTTGGGGTGAGAAGGGCAGACTATAAATACTGTAAATAAATAAGTAAATAAAACACAGGATGCATCTAAACCAGGCAGGGGGAAACTTGGGCCCTCCAGGTGTCTTGGACTTCAACTCCGACAATTCCTAACAAGCAGCAAGATGGATGGGATTTCTGGGAATCGAAGTCCAAAACACTTAGAGGGCCAAAGTTTGCCCATACCTGATCTAAACTGTAGAAGTAATGCAGTTTGACGCCACTTGAACTGCCATGGTTCAATGCTGCAGAATCATGGCAATTGTGCTTCTTTAGCCTTCTCTCCCAAAGCGTGCTGGTGTCCCGCCAAACTACAACTCCCAAGATTCCATGGCATTGAGCCCTGGAAGTTTAAAGTGGTGTCAAACTATCTGTCATATAGATGCAACCTTAGAGCAAAAATTATAATTGTACAGTTAAGATTCTCAAACTATTGTTGGTTTGGATTGCAAAGGACTGGAATACACCGTGATCTCAATTTTTGTTGAATAATTGCAAATAAAGACATTCCTCACAAATTAATCAACTTCATGTTGCTGTCAAAAAAACTAATCACTTAGAGCCCAGAAATAAAAGTATAGCAAGCATCCCTCAGCGCCACCTATTGGACAAAACAATGAATTTATTTACCTTGAATGCTTATGATAGCAAAGCTAAGGGTGCATCTCCACTGTTGAATTATTGCAGTTTGACACCACTTTAACTACCAGGGCTCAAGGCTACGGAATCACAGGTGTTGTAGTTTTACAAAACCTGTAGCCTTCTCTGCCAAAGAGTGCTGGTGCTTCACTAAACTACAAATCCCAGGAGACATAGCAGTTTATGTAGTATCAAACCACATCAATTTTACAGTATAAATACACCCAAAATCCAACTCGAACCACTTTTGGACAATGCCAGATAAGAGGAGTCAGCGAATGAGCCAGCTTGGCTTGGTCCGATGGTTATCTTCCCAGGGAACAATGGGAATGTAGTCAAAAATTTAAAAATAGCCCCATTGCGAATAGGAAGACTTATAAATCATCGGGGATAAAGGAAATGTGATTAATTTGTTAATAGGATTGCATAAACTCCGTCGGTGGCCTATTGCCAGGCCCTTTGAAAGTGCAAATCTGCAGAAGTTGAAAAAAGATTATTCAGTCTCATTAACTGGAGCCAGAAATATCAAGTTGCAATGTGAATATAGCATAGTGTCATTTCCTCGGGTCATTTCTGACTTCAAATGGTCTCAGTGTGCTTTATTTTGGTTTTATTTTGTGTGTGTGTTTTAACTTTTGTAGCTTGTGGATGTTTTAACAATGTATTTTTAGGCTTCTTCCACACTACCATATAAAATCCAGATTATCTCTTCTGAACCTAATTATACTGCAGTGTAGACTCATATAATCCAGCTCAAGGCAGATAATGTGGATAATCTGGATTATATGGCAGTGTAGGAGGAGCCTTAATTGTAGTGAGACAGTTTGAATCCTGAAATGGGATAGAAATTATTTATTGCATTTATATACCGCTTTTCTCATCCCTGGTGGGAACCAAAGTGGTTCACATGAAATAAATGGCAAAATTCAATGCCTCACAAGTATAAAATAAAATGGTACATCACACATCAAAACAGTAAACCTACAATTATGAATTAAGCCATTAAAAACTATAAAACACCAGATATGAACATAAAGCAATTAAAAACTGCACTGATCCCGAGGTTGTCATCTATCTGCTATGCTACTTTTGTCACTCACCAAATGTTTGTTTACATAGCCTTGATTTTAGTTGTTTTCTGAACAACAGGAGGGAGAGGGTGATCTAATCTCACCGGGAAGGAAGTTCCACAGCAAAGAGGCCACCACCGAAAAGGCCCCGTCTCTCATCCCCACCAATCGTACCTGCAACGGTGGCGGGATCAGGAACAGGACCTCCCCAGCTCATTTAATGCTCTAACTGGCTCATAAAGGGAGATGCGTTCAGATAAGTAAACTGAACTGGAACCATTTAGGGATTTATAGGCCAAGGACAGCACTTTGAATTGTGCTTGGTAGTACCAAAAGCTGAAGGCAACAGAGAGGTTGTATACTCCCCATATGCTGCTCTGCTTCAAGCTGCCCGTTAGATTACTTGAAGCTTCTGGGCAGTCTTCAAAGGCAACTCCATGTAGAGTGCATTGCAGTAGTCTATTTGGGGTGTAACAAGAGCATGGACTACTGTAGCCAAGTCTGACTTCCCAAGGTACGGGCACAGCTGGAACACAAGTTTTAATTGTACAAATATTCCCCTGGGCACTGCCGAAACCTGAGATTCCAGGCTCAGCAATCAGTCCAGGAGAACCTCCAAGCTGCAAACCTGTGTCTTCAGAAGGAGTGTAACCCCATCTCTGGAGACTAGGATGCGTTACAATGGCTTTAAACTACAGGAATGGAGATTCTACCTGAACATGAGGAAGAACTTCCTCGCTGTGAGAGCTGTTCAGCAGTGGAACTCTCTGCCCCAGAGTATGGCTCCTTCTTTGGAGGCTTTTAAGCAGAGGCTGGATGGCCATCTGTCGGGCGTGCTTTGAATGCAAATTTCCTACTTCTTGGCAGAATGGGTTTGGACTGGATGGCCCACGAGGTCTCTTCCAACTCTATGATTCTATGTTTGCCCTCATCTAGATGGTCAGGTGCCCCTGGTGGCACAGTGGGTTAAACCCTTGTGCCGGCAGGACTGATGACTTGAAGGTTGGGTTGCTGACCTGAAGGTTGCTGGTTCGAATCCAACTAGGGAGAGCGCAGATAAGCTCCTTCTGTCAGCTCCAGCTCTATGCAGGGACATGAGAGAAGCCTCCCACAAGGATGGTAAAAACATCAAAACATCTGCTTGTTCCCTGGGCAACATCCTTGCAGACAGCCAATTCTCTCATACCAGAAGTGACTTGCAGTTTCTCAAGTTGCTCCTGACATGGGAAAAAAATCCAGACTGGGTCAGGACGTGAACAGCCTCCTTAACAATAACAATCTATAACGGAGACAATATACATAGTCTGATGCTGAAACAATGCAGGCACTCTTGAGAATATACACTACACTCATAATTGTGCCTTTGGGTGCATCTACACTGTATAATTAGTGCAGTTTGATGTCACTTTAATTGCCATGCCACAGTGCTATGTAGTCCTGGGAGTTTTGCAAGCTTCTCAGCCTTTTCTGTCAAAGTGTTTCGCCAAACTACATCTCCCCTGATTCCATATCATTGAGCCATGGCAGTTTAAAATGGTATCAAAACTGTGTTAAATCAACAGTGTAGATGCATCTCCAGTATCCGCACTACTAGGCACATGGTATTTTGCTCCAAAACGCCTTTTGCAAGCTGAACGCTCAGCTTGCACATTATTGTTTCTATGATTAAAATATCCCACCAAGTGACTCAGCTTCCAGTTATATTAGTCACACTCAAGATTTTCGATTCATTCAGCCTCTGGAGCACAATGAGGTTTTATATTTAGTCCTGTCTGGCACAACAATGTCCCATAGTCTGGGATAGTTACTTTCTTGTGCACGTTTACAGTGATTCCCAAGGGGGGAAAGTCAAGTTAATTTTGAGTGCATCTACACTGTAGAAATTAATGCAGCTTGATACCACTTTTAATGCTGTGGACACAAAGGAGTTGGGAAAAAAGGCTAAAAACGTAAGACCATTGAAACACTTATACTGAAAGACATTGACCAAATATTAAAACATATCGAAATTATTCTGCTTGTGGAGAGAAAAAGCAGGGTATTAAAAAGATAATAATTAATATGTTTAATTATTATTATTAAATAATAATTATTAAAATTAAAGCTAACTTTAAATAATATGTTTAATTATTAATAATTGCTAAGTAATTATTAAAATCAAAACTAAATTTTAATGTTAAATTGTTATTAAATTGTTATTATTAAAATTAACATTAAAAGCTAAATATAAATGATAACTAATATGTCTATGATTAATGTTCATTAAATAATAATAATAGTACAGTAGAGTCTTGCTTATCAAACTTTCGCTCATCCAACGTTCTGCATTATCCAACGCAGTTTGCCTTTAAGTAGTCAATGTTTTGTGGTCAATGTTTTTAAAACATTGTGATGTTTTGGTGCTAAATTTGTAAATACAGTATTTATTACATAACATTACTGTGTATAGGAACCCCGGTGGCGAAGTGTGTTAAAGCGCTGAGCTGCTGAACTTGCAGACCAAAAGGTCCCAGGTTCAAATCCCAGGAGTGGAGTGAGCGCCCGCTGTTAGCTCCAGCTCCTGCCAACCTAGCAGTTCGAAAACATGCAAATGAGAGTAGATCAATAGGTACCGCTCCGGCAGGAAGGTAATGGTGCTCCATGTAGTCATGCTGGTCACATGACCCTGGAGGTGTCTATGGACAACGCCGGCTCTTCGGCTTAGAAATGGAGATGAGCACCAACCCCCAGAGTCAGACATGACTGGACTTAATGTCAGGGGAAACCTTTACCTTACTATTACTGTGTATAGAACTGCTTTTTCTATCGATTTGTTGTAAAACATGATGTTTTGGTCCTTAATTTGACATTTAATAGGCGTAATATTATCCAACATTTTCGCTTATCCAACGTTTATGTTGGATAAGTGAGACTGTACTGTAATTAAAATAAAGCTAAATGTAAATGCTAATTCATACATTTAATAATTAAATTTTATTATTAAATCATCATTATTAAAGTTAATATAAAAGCTAAATTCAAATACAGTAGAGTCTCACTTATCCAACATAAACGGGCCGGCAATATGTTGGATAATAAGGAGAGATTAAGGAGAAGCCTATTAAACATCAAATTAGGTTATGATTTTACAAATTAAGCACCAAAACATCATGTTATACAACAAATTTGACAGAAAAAGTAGTTCAATACGCAGTAATGCTATGTAGTAATGACTGTATTTACGAATTTAGCACCAAAATATCACGATGTATTGAAAACATTGACTACAAAAATGTGTTGGATAATCCAGAACGTTGGATAAGTGAGACTCTACTGTAATTAAAATGAAAGCTAAAAAGAAATGCTAATTAATACATTTATTAAATGTTATTATTAAATCATATTATTAAAATTAATATAAAATAGCCAATGTTTATGATTAATGTTTATTAAATAATAGTAATTAAAATGCATTCAACTGCTAATTAATATGTTTAATTATTATTACATGTTATTATTAAATCATTATTATTAAAATTAATATAATTTTAATATATGGCAGTTAAAAGTGGTGTCGAAGTGCATTAATTCTGCAATGTAGATGCATCAGGAGATGGCAAGCTCCTCCCTCCAGCTTCCTGCATCCTTCCTCAGTCCCCGCCTCTCTCTCTCTCTCTCTCTCTCTATCCGACTTCAGCCATGGCTTCTTCGCTCCCCAGGACAGCCCTCTGCTTACTAAGGAATGACCTGCGCTGCCACGATAATGAGGTGAGTCTTAATTAATGAAGCCCCCTCCTCTTCCTACATAGTTTTCCCAGGGAACTTTGCAAACTCTTTATGTAACTTTGGACCTTCGAGGCCCCGCCCCTTCTTCCCACGTGCAGCGTTGAAAGTGTTATCAAACGGGGTGGGCGGAGCTTTCGGCCTGCAGCCAGCCAATCAAAAGGCGGCGTCGGCTTTGAGCCCTGGGAAATGCAAATTAACCTTCCTCGTGGAAACTTTTTTTTTTTTTAAATAATCTTTATTGAAGTTTACATATACATCAGTTAAAACTACTAGATTGGGTATCCGGGAAAGGTAGAGGCACGGGTATAACTAGGGTTAGGGGATAATCTGGGGGGGGGGGGGGGGTACTAAAAGTTGGGAGTGGAGAAAGGGGTAGGAAGGAGGGCATGGGGTAAAAGGGGGAGGGGGAAGAAGGGGATGTTGGTCTTCCTTTATCTTCCGTATCGAATGTAGAAGTTATCTATTTATCATCTTTCTTTCTGTCATTATTGTGCTATATAATTTCTAAGCTTTCCCCAGTTTGTTTGTTTAATACTTTTTCCTCTGGATTCTCTTAATAGAAATGTTAATTCGTCCATTTCTTGTATTTCTATCAATTTCTGAAGCCACGCTTCTTTCGGTGGAATTTCTGCCAATTTCCAAAATTTGGCAAAGACTATTCTTGCTGCCGTAGAGCTATACATAAATAAAATGTCATCATTTTTGTCGAACTGTTCGTCTGAGTCTGTTATTCCCAGTAGATAGTATTCTGGTTTAATTGGGAATTTTTTCTTTAAGATATTTTGTGTCTCTTCGTGGATTATCTTCCAATATTTTTTGGTCATCTCACAAGACCACCAGGTATGATAGAACGAGCCTTCTTGTATCTTGCATTTCCAGCAGGAGTTGTTGTACGATTTGTACATCTGTCCAAGTTTTTTAGGGGTCATGTACCATCGATGGAATGTTTTAAGCCAGTTCTCTTTTATTTCTATTGCGTAGGTGTACTTTAATTTTTTGTTCCATATCCGTTCCCAGTCGGCTAGCATAATTGGATGTCCAATGTTTCTGGCCCAATTTATCATACAGTTTTTAATTGCTATCGTCTCCGTTGACCATTCTAGTAACGTGTTATAAATTGTAGAGATTACCTTCTTTTTTGATAGCATGATTCTATCCCACAAACCATTTGGGTCATTTCCTCGTGGAAACTTGAGCTGAGTTTGAAACTTGACCTGATGAATGCCTGCCTCTAGGAGAGAGACAACATGCAGGCACACAAACCAGAAATTTAAATTTAGCTTTTAATATTAATAATAATATTAATTAATGATTTAATAGAGAAAATTAATTATAAATAATTAAACGTATTGTTTAAATTTAGCCTTAATTTTAATAATAATAAAAATTAAAAGAATATATTATTATTTAAATTTAGCATTTATTTTAATTTTAATAATGATTTAAAGAACAATAATGAAACATATTAATTATTATTTAAATTTAGCTTTAATTTTAACCATAATAAAAATTAAAAGAACATATTATTATTTAAATTTAGTTTTTATTTTAATTTTAATTATGATTTAATAAACAATAATGAAACATATTATTTAAATTTAGCTTTAATTTTAATAATAATAAAATGATTTAATAATAAAAATTAATAACTATAATATTATTGTGTATACAGTAGAGTCTCACTTATCTAAGCCTCGCTTATCCAAGTTTCTGGATTATCCAAGCCATTTTTGTGGTTAATGTTTTCAATATATCGTGATATTTTGGTGCTAAATTTGTAAATACAGTAATTGCAACATAACATTACTGCGTATTGAACTGCTTTTTCTGTCAAATTTGTTGTAAAACATGATGTTTTGGTGCTTAATTTGTAAAATCATAATCTAATTTGATGTTTAATAGGCTTTTCCTTAATCCCTCCTTATTATCCAAGATATTCGCTTATCCAAGGTTCTGCCAGCCCGTTTAGCTTGGATAAGTGAGACTCTACTATATTATTTGAATTTAGATTTTCTTTTAATTTTCAAAATAATGATTTAATAATAACAATTAATAATAATTAAACATATTATTTGAGTTTATCTTTTATATTAGTTCTAATAATAAATGATTTAATAAAATTTAATAATTATTAAATGTAATTAGTATTTAAATTTGACTTTCATTATAATGATAATTATTATTTAATAAACAATAATAATTAAACTTATTAATCATTTTAATTTAGCTTTAATTTTAATTTTATTAATGATTTAGTAACAATCAATTAAAAGTATTAATTATAATTTAAATTTAGCTTTTATTTAAATTTTAATAATAATGATTTAATACCAATTTAACATATAATTAAAATTTAATTTTAATGATAACTATTTAATAACAATTATTACTAATTAATTAAACATATTTAAATTAGGTTTAATTTTAATAATGATTATTTAATAATGATTAATAATAATTAATTAAACATTATTATTATTATTATTATTATTATTATTATTATTATTATGTTTATTTATACCCTGCTTTTTTTCTCCATAAGCAGAATAATTGTATGCTTTAATATTTGGTCAATATCTTTCAGTATAAGTGTTTCAATGGTCTTATATTTTTATCTATTAGTTTTAACCATGTTGCACCCCACCTGGGGCCTGAGACCTGGGGTAAGACATAATAATAATAATAATAATAATAATAATAATAATTGTTACTTGTGGAAAAAAAGTATTTGTCTTTGTAATGAATCCTTAAAGCAGTGGTTTTCAACCTGTGGGTCTCCAGATGTTTTGGCCTTCAACTCCCAGAAATCCTAACAGCCGCTAAACTGGCTGGGATTTCTGGGAGTTGTAGGCCAAAACACCTGGGGAACCACAGATTGAAAACCACTGTCCTAAAGGCACCAGATGTGTCTGATCTTGGAAGATAAGCAGGGCCAATCTTGGTTGGGACTTGGATGGGAAACTTCCAGTTTAGTTGCAGTGAGCTCAATTTCAAAGCAGAGCCCCCTTTTGCCTAAGAATGCTCTCTGAAATTAATGGGACGTCACAAGCCGACAGCCATCTAGAAGAGGTTCCAGGTTGATGAGAGATGGGTCTGCTCTGGGTTTTAGTCTGAACTTTAAAAGATAACTTTAAATGATAACTCCTCATTATTCTTACTGCCGATTGGTGCTTTTTTCTGTCCTTGCAGGTCCTTCATTGGGCTCAAAGCCATGCAGACCGCATTGTTCCCCTCTACTGTTTCGACCCCCGGCACTATGCGCAGACGTATCACTACAATTTCCCCAAAACAGGGCCCTTTCGGCTCCGATTTCTGCTGGAAAGTGTGAAGGACCTCAGGGAGACACTGAAGAAGAAGGGCAGGTACGTGCCAATCCAGAAATGATGAAAACAGTGTTGAGTAAATCTATTGTTTATACAACTAATACCAGGAGGCAAGGAGCTATAGTCTGGAGAAGTAAGTTTTCCAAACTCTGGTTCTGAAGGGCATTTAGTTGTATTTTCCTTAAGGTTTTTGAGACACAAAGGTCCAAACCTGTCTAGAATCAGCAATGAATATGAATCTAGAATGAATATTTTGATAATACTTGACAAATAACTTCGGTGGCCGGAGGTTATGGTTATCTTTAATTGGTGCTTGCTGTAATTTTTCTAAAAAAATTATTTGATAGGTTAATTGGGTTTTTATATCGCGATATGATGTTTTAACTGATTGTGTATTGCATTCGGATGTATTTGTATGAATTTTATATGTTGTGCGCCACTTTGAATCCGACCCATGGGAGAAAAGCGGGATAGAAATGCATAAATAATAATAATTATAATTATAATAAGGAATACAGTTTCACATTACTGCCAGGGTTCAATGCTATTGAATCTTGGAAGTTCTAGTTTGGTGAGGCAACAGCCCTCTTTGGAAAAGAAGACTAAAGACCTTGTAAAACTACAACTTCCAAGATGATCCATGAATTGATCCATGGCACTATTTGGCAAAGGTCAACCATTGAGTTTCATAGCTTAGGAAAAACTAGAACTTAGATCTCTTCCACACAGCTGAATAAAATCCCACATTTCTTGCCTTGAGATGGAATATATGGCAGTGTGGACTCAGATAACCCAGTTCAAAGCAGATATTATGGGATTTTTTTGCCTTGATATTCTGGGATATAGGGCTGTATGGAAAGCCTCCTAGAGCTTACAAGCTCCCATCGAATACTCTCATCACTACGTCAAAGTTGTCGGTAATTTTTGCCACTTGTTTCCTCTTTTTCAGTAATTTGGTTGTGCGAAAAGGGAAGCCGGAAGATGTGGTGCGTGATTTGATCATCCAGCTGGGCTCCGTGGCTTCGGTCTCATTTCATGAAGAGGTAAGGTTTTAGGAAATTGTCAAGATAATAGCTCTATTACTTGCAGAGTCCTTTATGAGTGTGTCTATACCAGGCATGGGCCAACTTTGGCCCTCTAGGTGTTTTGGACTTCAGGTCCCACCATTCCTAACAGCCGATAGGCTGTTAGGAATGGTGGGACCTGAAGTCCAAAACACCTGGAGGGCCAAAGTTGGCCCATGCCTGGTCTATACTGTACAACAGATGCAGTTTGACACCACTTGAGCTGCCACGGAAGTTGTAGTTTGGTGCAGAAGGCTAGAGACCTTCCGGGATGCCATTGCACCGAGTTATTGTAATCAAAGCAGTATCAAACATCATTAATTACTCACCAAAAGAGATGAGAAATGTCTGATTTTCTACCAATATGACTGCTAATAGCCCCTTTAGCAGATGCAATGGCTGATGCAATCCAATGCAAGGAAGCCCAAAGCCAAGATCAGTTTTAGAAGGTTTTAATATTTACTCAAGCATTTACCTTTGCCATTTTAGCATATAAATGTTTTATACCATTTTATCTACCATATTCAATACTGTGTTTTAACCTTGTTCTTCACTGTGTTTCTTAATATCTAATTGTATACATTTCTATGCTATTCTGATGCTTGTACATTTTCTGTTGCTGGTCATTGATTGTAATAAATAAATATATAGACTAGCAAAAAAAGCCAAGATCTAGCTCTACCAAGTTCACTTATATTATCACCAACTGGACTCAGATTAATTTCATGTTTAAGATCTTTATTTTGTTTGAATGGCATAAAATGACAATTTCTAAGTAGGTAGGAGCCCCCAGTGGCGCAATGTATTAAACCCTTGTGCCGGCAGGACTGCTGACTGAAAGGTCACTGGTTCAAATCTGGGGAGCAGGGTGAGCTCCCGTCTGTCAGCTCCAGCTTCACATGTGGAGACATGAGAGAAGCCTCCCACAGGATGGTAAAAGATCAAACATCCAGGCATCCCCTGGGCAACATCCTTGCAGACGACCAATTCTCCTACACCAGAAGCAACGTGCAATTTCTCAAGTTGCTTCTGGCATAAAAACAAACAAACAAACAAACAATTGCTAGGTAGGATAAATTCATTCTTATCTCCTGCTTTCTATCTTGTTCAGGCTACAAAAGAAGAGCTCGATGTGGAGAAGGCTCTCATCCGGGTTTGCACTGAGCATGGAGTGGAGGTCCAGACCTTCTGGGGATCGACCCTTTATCACCGGCAGGACCTTCCTTTCAAGCACATTTCCCAGTGAGTCCCCTACTTCAAATACATAGGAGAAGAATTAACCAAATTCTTGCTTCAGCTGTCATGGATGGACTGCTGAGAGAAATATAAACATTAGCCAGGATGATAGGAACAATTGTCCCAATATATCTGGAGTTCCCCAACTGGAGGATATAATTCAGGCTTTGGAGACCTTTTGGGGAACCTTCTGGAAAAGCATGAAAAACAAAACTCCACCACCATCACGAATTGTTCATACACACAACTATAGTGCTGTCATTCCACTTTAACTGTAATGGCTATATTTTACAGAATTGTGGGCTTTTTAGTTTGGTGAAGCACTAGCACTGTCTGGGGTAAGATTTAATAACAAGTTCTTCATTCCTACCAATTTGGGACATGCAGGCTAGTTCGTAGAGGAATACCCGATATCCTTCTTAACCTGCCCATCATCCCCACAGGTTGCCAGATGTCTATACACAGTTCCGCAAGGCTGTGGAGTCGCAGGCGAGAGTCCGACCCGTTTTGAAGATGGAGGGTCAGATGAAGTCATTGCCTCCGGAGATCGAAGAAGGCAACATTCCTTCCCTGGAAGATTTTGGAATGACAGGTTGGAATCGATCAGTTTCCTGATCAATTTCTCATTTTCAAACTTCTGTTTCTGGTTTGAAAGTGTTATTTTCAATTTAACTGTGCTGTAATCACTTTGAAAGTAGTTGTTCTACTCCAGAAACCTTGTTTTTGTCCCTGCCACAAACTATGTTGAATTGGTTGAGACTCTAAAGAGACTCATTGAAAAACTCGAGCAGAATGTGCTGCAGAATGTCCCACAAAAACAAAATTTTTGCAGTTTAATAAACTTTTTCCATGTTTTTAGGATAGAACCAATTAGGAAATGACATTTGTAACTCAGGAACAAAAATCATGTTACAAATTTTGGTTGTTTTTTTTGGGGGGGGGGGGCTGTATGGCCAATGTTCCAGCAGCATTCTCTCCTGTCGTTTCGCCTGCATCTGTGGCTGGCATCTTCAAAGGTTCTGTTGACAGTGAGGCAAGTGGAGTGTATATATAACTGTGGAATAATGTCTAGAGTGGGGGAAAGAACCCTTGTCTGTTTAAATCAAGTGTGAATGTTGCAATTAGCAAGCTTGAAAAGCAATGAGTAGCCATGAAGTTTCCAAAGTCAATCAGTGAAGGTATCTGCATAGAGGTAGCTTCTCCAAAGAAGAATTCTGCTCTCCCAATAAATTTTTCTTTTCATAATGAATCAGACCTGAAGCCATTCTATTTGCTGTATGTGCATACTCCTAGTCAAACTGTGTTTGTACATTTGACTGAATCCTAATCTTTTCCTTGGCAGAACCACTCCGTGATCCACGCTCTGCCTTTCTCTGCAGCGGAGGGGAAACACAGGCCTTAATGAGATTGCAACATTATTTCTGGGAGACAGTAAGGAAGCATGCAACCTTTTGGTTTGGGGAGCGGAAATACGAACATGGCAATAGAGCCCTTGCTTTGATCTTAGGAGGTGTTGCCAAATTCATTCCACAGCTGTTGTGGTTGTTAAGGGTCTGGAACTCAACCTCATCTTCTGGCCACTTTAAGTTAGGGTTTTCTTAGCAGGATTTATCCAGAGAAAATTGACCATTGCCATCTTCTTCTAAAACTGAGGGTTTCACTTGCTCAAGGTGGGCTTCCGTGGCTGAAAAGAGATTTGAATCCAGGTCCCCAATAATCTAGTGCTCTAACCACTGGACAATGCTGTCTCAGCCCTCTAGTACTCAATCCCTAGTGGCCTGAATAAAGGCACGGCACACATAAGAAGTTGCCTTTTAATATGTTAGGTTGGGAGCAAAGAGACTGGAAACTTTGCTTAAGCAAATGCCACACAGGCTGCAGCTATGAATCAATTCAGTCTATTTGTTTATTCAAGGGAGCATCTTCTGATCACTGACATAAATCTCTCTGTGTCTGTTTAAATAAATATATTGCATTCAATATAAATACGTAAATATTACTTGTCTTGCTTTCAATATAAATATGTAAACACGTCTAAAGATTTGCACAACCACATAAGTAAATATTAGCTGAGCATTTGTTGACCGAATGAAAACATTGATGTATGCTGATTGAAACACTGTATACACTGGCCTGGCTACAATATACAAACAATGCAATGCTTTCTTTGTAGCATTTATGGTTGTGGAATTCATAATTCCCATTGGTGGTCAATAGGTGGCTCTCTATTCTATGTTATAGAATCTTATAACATTCAGTTTGCCAAATCTTCAGTATGGTTGAGTCTCCCTTATTCCGAAATTTGAAATGCTCCAAAAACTTAAAACATTTGTTGCCAGACTTTCACTTCTGTCTCTGGGGAAAGGGGACTAGCCACATATCTGGTAGCCACTAAGTTTTGCTTCAAGGAGCTCATCCCTCATTTATTATGTATATGGAAATACAGATATTCCAAAATATCTGTATCCAAACCATTTTGGATAATGGAGACTCTTTTTGTATTATTTCCTTTGGGGAAAAAAGACTGCTGGTGTTGTTTCTCTTAAAACACATAAATATGCTCTTTTTTTATATTTGTACAGAATCTAGTTGCGTCTTACAAGGAGACACGGAATGGATTAATAGGACTGGATTATTCAACCAAGTTTGCACCATGGTAAATGTCTTGCACTCAGTGACTTGGCTTGAATATTGGGTTTCCCTGTCCACGCTTCTCAGAAGACATCCTTCAAAAGTCATTTCAAAGTGGCTTTGGTCAAAGAACAGCCTATCCACATCAACCTCAGTGACATATCAAAATATTGAGAATTGCGATTTTTCATAACAAAATATCTCAGTATGATATTATGGCAAAGAAACATTGGTTGTTTTTTAAGTATCTGGTTTAAATTAAGATGGGATTTGGTCAACAGAAAAAGTAAGGTAGGGATTGTAATGACAAAGACAAGTATCCACTGTTACAGTAATACAGAAATGGTTTTAGATGTCATTAAACCTATATTTAGTTCAATGCATCAATATGAATACAGATACAAAAAGCATTGCTATACAATCAAAGGACTGTTACAGTCACAGTAAAAATAATATTTTTCTCTTGAAAGAAGAATGGACTCCTCTTCTCATGAACAATAATTGTTCTTTAGTTCTTTAATTGTTCCAGATGTACAAATTGACTCCTCTTCTTATATTTAATAATTGTTCTTATTTCTTTACTATGGATAGTAGACTCCAAAACCACAACCGGTTCCAACTCAAAAGAGTTTTCATTAGGTGGATTGTAGTCTATTCTTTAAGTTGTTTTTCTGAGTTTTTTGATATGGATCCTATAGAGAATATATATAGTGGCTAAAGGTTATTTACAATACACATAGTTACATGAGATATACAAGATACATAACAAAGATAATGTAAAAGTATGTTTTCCTCCTACAGTAGAGTCTCACTTATCCAAGCTAAACGGGCCGGCAGAAGCTTGGATAAGCGAATATCTTGGATAATAAGGAGGGATTAAGGAAAAGCCTATTAAACATCAAATTAGGTTATGATTTTACAAATTAAGCACCAAAACTTCATGTTATACAACAAATTTGAGAGAAAAAGTAATTCAGTACGCAGTAATGTTATGTTGTAATTACTGTATTTATGACTTTAGCACCAAAATATCATGATATATTGAAAACATTGACTATAAAAATGGCTTGGATTATCCAGAGGCTTGGATAAGCGAGGCTTGGATAAGTGAGACTCTACTGTATTTTCTTTCTAATTATGGGGAGAAAGGGATTTAAGTTTAGATAGGCTCAAATTGGTCTCACACTTTTGCCTTTCTACCCACTGGAATTTGGCTTTGGAAAACTTCGTTGAAATTGGTTTGGATTTGGTCCTTGGGTGAAGCAGGTTTACCACCTTTGACATAAGACACATCTTGATAACATTTTTGTTTTTGTTTTTCCAGGTTGGCTCTGGGCTGCATCTCACCGCGATATATTTACGACCAGATTCAGAAATATGAAAAAGAGAGGACAGCAAACCAGAGCACCTATTGGTAGGATATGCTCTCCAGCAGGCATGGGCAAACTTGGAACCTCCAGGTGTTTTGGACTTCAACACCCATGATTCCTAACAGCCTCAGGCCCTTTCCTTTACCCCCTCAGCCGCTTAAGCGGCTGAGGGGGAAAAGGAAAGGGCCTGAGGCTGTTAGGAATGGTGGGTGTTGAAGTCCAAAACACCTGGAGGGCTCAAGTTTGCCCATGCCTTCTCTACAGGGATAACCCTGAAAATACGAACCTGCTGGGTAGAACATGGGAGAAAAAGATGAATTCTTGTACATTCTTTACTCATTCATATCTGCTTACATTACCAAACACATTCCCTTTCCCACCGCTGTGACATTGCAACGCTTACTCAGATTCAATTGGCTTTGTTGCAAAAATCTGTTGGCTGACTTTCTCTGATGTCATGGAATTACTAAAATTCTGATTGGTGGGAGCAGAGGAGAATCTATTGACAAGAGAAAACTGACCATTGCAGGTTCTATAAAAGAGCTGAAATTCAGGAAAATATTGATGTTTCCAACCATTTTCAGTTGGCTCTGTAATTATTGATTTGCATCCATGAATTCCACCATCCACACCTTGAATATCTCTTTCTGTCAGTTCCTAAAAGCAAGCCTTGGTCTTTCTGTTTTATACGATGAATAACATTTTACAAGGCATTATATAGATAAGTGGATTTCATCATTTGGTGGCTTACTTATCAGTGGACGGTTGAATGTATTGTGGTTTTCAGTCTGAATTTTAAAGGAAATTTCCAAGATGCTGGAAACCTTCCTCCCCAGATAGGTTTCTACACAGGCATGGGCAAATTTCATCTCTCCAGTGTTTTGGACTTCAACTCCCACAATTCCTAACAGCCAGCAGGAAGTCCAAAACACCTGGAGGGCCAAAGTTTGCCCGTGCCTGGTTTAGCAGCTTGCCTGGTTCCTTTAAATTTTGGACTACAGCCCAGAGCAGATTTATCAATTTGCTAACATGGTACTGCTATTGCGTAGCAGTTTAGGACAAAGTATTTAGACCAGGCACGGGCAAACTTTGGCCCTCCAGGTGTTTTGGATTTCAACTCCCACAATTCCTAACAGCCAGCAGTTGGAGTCCAAAACACCTGGAGGGCCAAAGTTTGCCCATGTCTGATTTAGATTGTATTTAGACTTACAGTTGGCTTCTCTCTTTGCATAACACCAGCTGGTTTTGAGTCGGGCACTGCGGTTGCAGTTCCCATTCACTTCCATTGTTGACTAGGGTTGATGGAAGATTCAATACAAACAAATCCCAAAAGCCACGTGTTGCCCATCTTTTTTTTAATTGAGCTGCTGCCTTTTTGGTGGGGCCACTCCCTTGGGCTTTTGCAACGTTCATAGCAATTATTTATTTCCATTGAGATATTTTTATCTTATGGGTTTTGCAAAATGGGTCATGTCCGTTCCTAGATCTCTGAGGGATCTGATATGTTTGGAGAGCTTTCTTTATTTTATTTTTTTACAACAGAAATTGTGTATCTGTCTCTGTCTCCTCCAGGGTGCTGTTTGAACTGGCATGGAGGGATTACTTCCGATTTGTGGCCCTGAAATACGGCAGAAAGATTTTCTTTCCGAGAGGTGAGTCACCAAAATGTGGCCATTCATGGGGTGCTTTCATCAGTAAGGTAGCTAAAATTATTTTCATCTCCTAGACCAGGCTTAAGCGGCTGAGTGGGAAAAGGAAAGGGCCTGAGGCGGTTAGGAATGGTGGGAGTTGGAGTCCAAAACACCTGGAGGACCAACGTTTCACCATGCATGTCCTAGACAGACTGCAAAGGAGGAATGGACAAGGTTAATTTTCATACATTGCAGCCTAAAGGTGGTTTGTTGATGCTGAAACTGGAAAGAACATATTTCAAAATGTTCTTCATATCTCAGATACATTGACAGTCAGTCTTTTGAGTATCAGATTAGGGATCTGAGTGACCGGATTTCAAATCATTGACCAGCTATGGAAACACATTGGGCGATCTTTGGGCAAGTCACACTCAGCCTTAGAGGAAGGCAATGGCAAGCCCACTTTGAAGAAACCTTGCCAAGAAAACCATATGAAAGGATTGTCAGTAAGTCACAGTTGACATGAGGCATAATAAGGACAAAGCTTGTGCCTGTCATTTCAGTTTGTTAAGTAGATTATGGCATCAGAATTGGAAAGGGATGTCAAGAAGTGATTAAACTGAGACAAGTTACCTCCATCAGTCTCAATCCCTTTCCTGACAAATCTGGCATCGGCTCAGATCACACAGGGACAAAGTTCAGACTTCTCAGTTTTCAGCTGTAAACAGCGGCTTAAACTTTATTGCAGATATATACATCTTATATTCACAGAATGCCGGATGTCTGACTTCTTCAAAGATCACATGAGAAGTATACTCACACATTCCATTCTTATCTTAAACATGAGGTATATCCTGTCACAGATCGGAACCTCCAACTGCTACGCTCTAGCAATGCATACCCACTCTATGCATTTAACCATTGCACTACTGGATTACAAACACACACACCAATAGCCAGCTTTAAACTCTAAGTACAGTTTCATACTACATCAAAACAACTTCATCAACAAGGGACGCATGGATCAATGAGTCCAACCCCCTGCTCAATGCAGGATCTTCAGCTAAAGCATCCCCAATGGGAATCTATCCAGCCTCTTTCCAAAGATATCTGAAAAAGGAGACCCCAACAATTCTATGGGCAATCAATCCCATTACTGAACAGCTCTTGCCATCAATGAACGAAATCTACCCTCCTGCAACTTCAAACCATTAGACCTAGTAATACCCTTAATCTTCACCATCTGATGCTTCTCATTAACATTCAATTTCTTGTCCTCCCATTTTCTCTTCTGTTGCCCCACTCCCTCCCACAGGGCTTCAAGATAAAGACATTTCCTGGAAGAAAGACCCCAAACTCTTTGATGCTTGGAAAGGTCAGTAAATGTAGGCTGTGGCCCGCACAGTGGGAACAGAAAAGCATCTTTCCTATATCTCTATTGGCCTGAAAACAGCCATCCCAACCATGAAGATGTGTTGGGCTACCAACTCTGTCATGAGGATGATGGGAGTTGTAGGTAGGGACCTAAGAATGAGTGAATGTATAGGTAATTTTTTAATGACTTCTTCCCTTCACAGAAGGAAGAACTGGTGTTCCCTTTGTCGATGCCAACATGCGTGAGCTGGCCACGACGGGCTTCATGTCAAACCGAGGGCGCCAGAATGTGGCCAGCTTCTTGACCAAGGATTTGGGGCTGGACTGGAGGATGGGAGCCGAGTGGTTTGAATCTTTATTGGTACTAATTGAAGGGCTTGATTGCTCTCTTCAGGGTGCCTTTATATTCTGGTCTTTTAGAGTCAAATCTCTAAGGTGGAGGGTACGGAAATCACAATCAGGGGACCTTGTATGAACCCTACAAATAGTGTTTTTGTTGCACCAGATTTGCCAGGATACCTGTTATTTCTTGGGTGCAGAAAACTGCATGAATTGTTTCTTGGCAATCCATCTTTTTAAATAGCTTACAGCCAACCCTTGCATTGTTTACACATAAAAGTTTAGCACCAGAAAGGGAGCTTTGGCCACTTTTGAGTTTTTGTGCTCCCAGGGCAGAAACCATGGAATATGACTTGGGGGTTGTAGTTTGGTAAGTCTCTAGCACTCTTTGGCAGACAAGGCGAAAGCTCTTGCAAAACTACAATCCCCAGAATTTCATAGACTTGAGCTATGGCAGTTAAAGTGGTGCTAAACTGCATTAATTCTTCAGTGTAGATGTGCCCCTAGTAAAATTATCCAGACTTGGTCTAAGGGATGCATTTCACCAGGACTAATTGCCCTTTTGTCACCTTCCCTTTCTGTTTTGGGAATCAGGTGGCTTTAAATTGCTTTCAGATTTTTGTAAGTGCTTGATCATGTGTTATTCACATAGCTTATTAGTACCCATATGTCTAAACCAAGGATATCTCATGAGACAACTGGACTCATTGGAAAACACAGCAAAAGAATCAGGAGAATGGAAAGCGAATTCTGCTAAATATCTGATCCAGCATTTTTTAATAATGGTGTGTCTGTTTCCTTCCTCCAAGGTGGATTACGATGTTTGCAGCAACTACGGCAACTGGCTTTACAGCGCCGGCATTGGCAACGACCCCAGGGAAAACAGGAAATTTAACATGATTAAGCAAGCCTTGGATTACGATGGCAATGTAGGTTCTCACCAATAAATATTAATACCTAAAGCAACGTATTGAGCTTTTTCCTGCTTCTTTGGTTATATTGCTACAGTCTCAGCCCTGATGGATTTACATATAATGAATTATTTTAAAGTTCACTTAAAAGGATTGGGCCCCTCTTGTCTGGAGTTACAAAATCCAAAATATGCCAAAATCCACAAATGTGATAGTGACATCTTTGTTTCTTGGTAGTTCAGTATACGCAAAACCTTTCATGCAGAAAATTATTTAAAATATTGAATAAAATGACCTTCAGGATATGTATGTATACAAGGTGTATACAAAACATAATTGAATTCCATGTTTACTCATCTCTCTGATAATGCATTATATAAGTACAGTAGAGTCTCACTTATCCAAGACTCACTTATCCAAGCCTCTGGATAATCCAAGCCATTTCTGTAGTCAATGTTTTCAATATATTGTGATATTTTGGTGCTAAATTCGTAAATACAGTAATTACAACATAACATTACTGAGTATTGAACTACTTTTTCTGTCAAATTTGTTATATAACATGACGTTTTGGTGCTTAATTTGGAAAATCATAACCTAATTTGATGTTTAATAGGCTTTTCCTTAATCCCTCCTTATTATCCAAGATATTCGCTTATCCAAGCTTCTGCTGGCCTGTTTAGCTTGGATAAGTGAGACTCTACTGTATATATAAATACAAGTATTTCAATATCTTTAAAAATCTGAAATTACTTCTGGTCTTTGGAAAACTCAACCTGTATTTCAATGAATGTATGCCTTCAATTATACATTGCATTTGATTGTAGAGTTGATTGCTTTGTGTCATTTTGTTGAGGGATAGAAAAATTGGATAGAAATCTGATAACAGTTGAATCATACACAAAATATCGCTGTTGCATCCAAAACTCTAAAAAGTTTCACAAGCCAGCAACAACTTTGCCAATTCTGGACTGTATAATATTCTAATTATTATGAAGAAATTCATTTGAGTAATGTTTACTGTTACACAATATTCCCGGGTTATAAATGTCATTTCCTAATTGGTTCTATCAGGAAAACATAGAAAATGTTTATCAAACTGCAAAAACCTTGTTTTTGTGGGATTGCCCATAGCATATTTTGCTGTAGTTTTTCAATGACTATCTCAACCAATTCAACATAGTTTGTGGCAGGCACAAAAACCAAGTTTCTGGAGCATAACAACTAATTTCAGAACCAAGGGTCGCGCCATTAAACAGGAAATAATACTTTCATACCAGGAACAGAAGTTTTCAAATTTTGTTACATAGTGTTATCTAGATTTTTTCATTATGCTGAGGAACATATCCACTTTGGATAATGGGATCATACTATATGTGCTATTTGGAACTAAATGTTGCTGGTACTCTTTTGCCATTGCAGGGAGATTATGCCAGGCTCTGGGTTCCGGAATTGCAGTGCATCAGAGGAGGAGACGTACACACTCCGTGGGCTTTAAGCAATGGGGCTCTTTCACAGGCTGGCGTCAGCCTTGGCAGCAGCTACCCTGTGCCCATCATCAAGGCTCCAGAATGGGGCAGGCACATCAACCAGAAGCCGGTAAGTATGGTGCAGAACCTGCAGTGCCTAGGCAATAAGTGCAAGCCACAAAGTTGCTTTGTAGGTGCATCTACATTAGATCTGGGCAAACTTCAGGTGTTTTGGACTTCAACTCTCTCGATTCCTAACAGGCGGAAATGAGGAGGTTGAAGACAAAAACACCTGTGTTACGGGTTGATGATGATAAATGGAAGCTCTTACGTGTGCCCACGATCCAGAGTCACCCGCAGAACAATAACATGCCACTCAGGTTTGCAGAACAAAAACACAGGATCTTGATTTATTTTTTTTTCATGTCAGGAGCAACTTGAGTCGCTTCTGGAGTGAGAGAATTGGCCGTCTGCAAGGACGTTGCCCAGGGGACGCCCTGATTTTTTTTGTTTTGATGTTTTTACCATCCTTGTGGGAGGCTTCTCTCATGTCCCCGCATGGAGCTAGAGCTGACAGAAGGAGCTCATCCGCACTCTCCCCGGGTGGGATTTGAACCTGGCAGCTTTCAGGTCAGCAACCCAACCTTCAAGTCACTTAGTCCACTATGCCACCTTTACTGATTGCAAGAGATCAAAAACAGTAGTATTTACAATGGTCCTCTAATCACTTACAGAAGTCCACAGTCATAAATAGTCCTTTCTCAGTCCACAAATCTGCTTCAGAGAAGAATACAGTCCTGGTTCTTCTCCCTCCTTTCTCAGCAGCAAACAGTCCTCAAAATAGCAAGGCCTCTCTGAGTACACACTGCTCTCTAGCAGTACTCAGCCAGCACTGAAAAACTTGTCCAAACTGGTTCTGCAGCAGCAGAACAGAAACAGTACCACACCAATCCCCAGATCTTTTCAGACTCAGCCAATCAGCTTCATTGACTTCATTTTCCAGTTAACACACACACATGCAAACCATGACAACTTGGAGGGCTGAAGTTTGCCCAGGCCTGATCTACATTGTAGAGTTTGGATTCACTTTAACTGCCATGGCTCAATGCTATGGATTTCTGGGATTTATAGTTCAGTGAGGCACCAGCATTCTTTGACAGAGAAGGCTAAAGACCATGTAAAACGACAACACAAATCCATAGCCTTGAGCCCTGGTAGTTAAAGTGGTACCAAACTGCATTACTTCTACAGTATAGATTCTCTGTCTGTTACATGCCACTGCTGGGAAAGCTGGAAATATTATACCAAATGCCAGCATATGGATGAAGTGAAAGGCTGAATGTCTTCTAATCCCAGTCTATTTTGCTTCTGCATGAAATAATGGTTTACTCTTGTCTTTTCTCTCTTTTTAAATTTGTGGCAGAGCAACCAAGGTCCGAAGGGGAGAAAGGGCCCTTCACACACCCCAAAGCAACACAAAAATAGAGGAGTGGATTTTTATTTCTCTCACAAGAAGGATTTATCCTGAATGGGATGGCTATGGCGTTGTTGTGTTGGACCTCTGGATCTTTGAAGGCTCTGATTTGACAAACCAAAGAGTTCACTGTATCCAGATTTGGAGGAGCATTTAAATTAATGGTGGGAATTGTATGTCCCATGTGCTGTTTGCATCCATGAAAGACCTTTGCATAATCCTGTAAAGCCCTCTATTACACAAAAATTACTTTTAAAAATCCCCACAAAAATGATTCTGTAGCCTGCAGATGGAGTAACACTCCAACAAAACAGGGTGCAATTATTACATGTACAGTGTTTTCACTTTCAAACCTATTGTTAAGAAATTAAGGGTGCATAAACTCACTGTCAATGCTATGGCTTAATGCTATGGAATGATGGGAATTGTAGTTTTAAAAAGCCTTCTCTGCCAAAGCGTGCTGTGGCCTCACCAAACTACAAATCTCAGGATTCCAAACCATTGTGGCATGGCAGTTAAAGTGATGTAAAAATCATTAATTCTCTGGTGGAGATGCACTCCCAATAGTGACCTCCTTGTCATTTCTTATTTTGCCAGAAATTGCTTGTGATTGCAGCCCCATTCCTAAACAACTCCAGGATCTAAGAAAGCAATTTTGCCATATTTACGTATTTTCATCCTTAATATTATAGAACTTTTGCAATAAAATGCCAAAGTGCAATGCCTACAAAATGCCTACAAAGTGCAATCCTATAGAACTTGAGAAAAGAGTTGGACTTTTACGTAACCCTAATCTACAAGCTGCCCCAGCTAACTGATCTCTTGCTTTAAATATTTGCCTTTTTTGCAGTGAAATGTCTTTCACTTCTAATTTGTTTTTGTTTTTAAAATAATGTTTTCTATCTTTGGGAAAGGTTTGGGTTTGACTAGTATATTAGTTCTTTCCTTTGGGCTTGATTTTTTGATGCTGGAATTATTCAGGGCTGGGGTATAACGCTTCTTTGCAAAAAACGTCATAAGATAAATAAATGGAATTGGCAGCAATATGTCTCACTTTTGTATTTTTTTCCTTCCTTCAAAACAAAAAATATGGAGATCTCAGCAATGAGGGCAAAGGCTTTTGCCAATCCACTTGACCCTGAGACAAACAGTGAAAATGACTGGATTACATTGGGTAAATGATGAGCAGGTGCCGACACTAGGTGTTGTTTAAGCTGTTTAGTTCTTCGGCCAACTTCTTTGGACTCAGGCAGGTTGGGGGACCAGCTGTCTTCTGCTCAAGCCAGATTGGTTGATTGTACCAAAGTCCCATATCCAAAATTGACAGAACCCAGTCAACCCCAAGAAGCATAGCTGTTTCGGGTGGTCGGGGTAGGGAGATGGGTGATCGTCTCTATCCCTTTGGGAGCTAGGACCTCGGTCCCACTTTCCAGATCATGTACAGTACCAAAAACCAGACCTTCATGTTCTCCAACTGCACCTTATTTATTTATTTATTTATTTATTTACAGTATTTATATTCTGCCCTTCTCACCTTGAAGGGGACTCGGGGCAGATCACAATGCACATATACATGGCAAACATTCAATGCCATTAGACATACGAAATACAGACAGACACAGAGGCAATTTAACATTTTCCAGCTTCCGGCTTCATGAGGGTATGCTGGATTCCAGCAAAAGGGGGAGGTGCCACTTCATTGACCACTTGTGACACCAAGTCCTTGAGGGTAGTACTTCCTCATTCCTTTCTGTATGCTGCTGGAAGTTTTTATGGTGTCGTAAATTAGTTAAATTAGCCTCCCCGCATAAAGTGGTACCTAAATTTTCTACTCGACAGAGGCAACTGTCTTTCGAGCTGTATAGGTCAACACTGAGCTAGACTGTTAATGGTCGGGAGCTCAATCTGACCCGGGCTGGCTTTGAACTCATGACCTCTTGGTGATTTGTTGCAGCTGGCTACTAACCATCTGCGCCACAGCCCAGCCCCATCTTTTGGGATGCCCAGTATCTCCGCTTGAAGAAGTTGGAAGTTGGTGGAAGTTGGAAGTTTCCACTTAACGCATCCCTCTTTCTCAGGAGTCACAATCAGTAGGTTGCGGGAAAGGGCCTGAGGCTGTTAGGAAGTGTGGGAACTGAAGTCCAAAACACCTGGAGGGCCCAGGTTTGCCCATGCCTGCTGTAGACATAGACTCTTTATGTTGAACTTTCAATCATTAATAATAAAGTGGCTGCATCAAATCACCTTCCAATCAGGTGTCGGGTAGGTATATCCCCACTGGGATGAAAACAGTTTGACAGCTTTGACAGATTTGGTGGGGCTCAAAGCAGAGGCGGTTCGGAGCGGGTGCCGGGCGCACCGAAAGCGAAGCCGGTTTGGCGCTCCTCCTCCTCCTCCTCCTCCTCCTCCCCGACGGGAAAGTTGCGGAAGAAGGAAGGGAAAGCGAGGCCGAAGCAGGAAGGAGCCATGGCCGGTTCTTCTCCGTCTCCGTCTCCGTCTCCGTCCGGGGAAGATGAGGAGGGCGGCGGGTGGCGGGCGGCGCCCTTGGTGGCGCTGAACTACGCGCTGCGCCGGCGGCTGTCGCTGCTGCTGAACCCGGGCGCGGCGGTGGCGGCGGACTGGGCCTCGCTGGCCGAGGCGCTGGGCTACGAGTTCCTCGAGATCCGCGCCTTCGAGGCCCACGCCGACCCCACGGCCCAGCTGCTCCACGACTGGCAGAGGCGGGCCAGCCCCCCCGCCACCGCCGGAGCCCTCCTCGACGCCCTCCGACGCCTCCACCGGCACGACGTCCTCGCAGACCTCGCGCCCGCCATCGGTGAGCACGCCACGCACGAACTACAGCTCCCAGCACGCCCCAGATGGCACTGCCACCCAAACCACAACTCCCCCAAAACCCCAGATAGCAATTCCCCCGAACTACAGCTTCCAACAACCCCAGGCTGTCCTTCTCCCCACACTACAACTCCCACAACACCTTAGCTACCATTTCCACCTATATAACTCTCACAATCCCCAGTTACCCTTTTCTCCCAAACTATAGCGCCCAGGATACTCGAGCTAGCATTCCACCCAAACTACAGCTCCCAGAATGCCCCAGTTAGCATTTCCACCCAAACGACAACTCCCAAAACGCCCCAGCTGCCATTTCCACCCAAACTACAGCTCCCAGAATGCCCTAGCTAGCATTTCCACCCAAACTATAGCTCCCAGGATGATCCAGCTGGCATTGCCACCCAAACTACAGCTCCCAGAATGCCCCAGTTAGCATTTCCACCCAAACGACAACTCCCAAAACGCCCCAGCTGCCATTTCCACCCAAACTACAGCTCCCAGAATGCCCTAGCTAGCATTTCCACCCAAACTATAGCTCCCAGGATGATCCAGCTGGCATTGCCACCCAAACTACAGCTCCCAGAATGCCTCAGTTAGCATTTCCACCCAAACAACAACTCCCAAAACGCCCCAGCTGCCATTTCCACCCAAACTACAGCTCCCAGAATGCCCTAGCTAGCATTTCCACCCAAACTATAGCTCCCAGGATGATCCAGCTGGCATTGCCACCCAAACTACAGCTCCCAGAATGCCCCAGTTAGCATTTCCACCCAAACGACAACTCCCAAAACGCCCCAGCTGCCATTTCCACCCAAACTACAACTCACATAACACCCTAGCTACCATTTCTAGCTATATAACTCTCACAATCCCTAGTTACCATTTCCGCCCAAACTACAACTCCCAGGATGCCCCAGGCCGCACATCTCCCCAAACTACAACTCCCACAACACCCAGCTATCATAACCTATATAACTCCCACAATCCCGTTACCATTTCTGCCCAAACTACGATTCTCAGAAAGCCCCAGATAGCAATCCCCCCCCCAAACTACAACTCCCAACAACCCCAGGCTGCGCTTCTCCCCAACTACAACTCACACAACACCCCAGCTACCATTTCCACCTATGGTATATAACACCCACAATCCTCAGTTACCATTTCCGCCCAAACTACAACTCCCAGGATGCCCCAGGCCACGCTTCTCCCCAAACTACAACTCCCACAACACCCTAGCTACCATTTCCACCTATATAACTCGCCAGTTACCATTTCCGCCCAAACTACAACTCTCAGGACGGCCCAGCTGGCATCTCCACCCAAACTACGACTCCCAGCACACCCCAGCTAGCATTGCCGCCCAAACTGCAACTCCCAAGATGCCACAGCAACCATTTCCACCTATAAACTCCCACAATCCCCAGTAACCATTTTCTCCCAAACTAGACTCCCAGGACACCCCAGATGACATTTTCATCCAAATTACAACTCCCAGAAAGCCCCAAATAGCAATTCCCCCCAAACTTTAACTCCCAACACAGCTTCTCCCCAAACTACAACTCCCACAACACCCCAGCAACCATTTCCAGCTATATAACTCCCACAATCCCCAGTTACCATTTCTGCTCAAACTCCCAGGACGCCCTATATAGCATTTCCACCCAAACTGCAACTCCCAGGACATCCCAGGTAACATTTCCGCCCAAACTACAGCTCCCAGGATGCCCCAGCTGGCATTTCCACCCAGACTGCAACTTCCAGGATTCTCCAGCATCCTCAGCGAGCAACCTTTCCCAAACTACAGCTCTCAGAATCTCCCTACCAGCACTTCTGATTCTTATATTCCTGAGAGGGGGGCCTTCTGGCAGGGGGATTCTGGGAGTTGCAGTCCGAAAAAAGTGCTGGATGGAAAATAGAAGAGTTGTAGTGTGGTGGAAATGTGTGCCTTTCAAAAAATGTTATTTTATGGTTGGCTCCTCCTTCTGACTTACTTCTTCCCCAAATTTGCATCACATCCGTTCCTGCACCCAAGTGAGACTCTGCCGTCTTGCAACAGGGCTTTCCTGCCAAGATTTGCTCAGAGGCTGAGTTGTCTTTGCCTTCCTCTTTCTCTGGAGGTTTTTAAACAGAGATTAGATGGCCATCTGTCAAGAGAGTGTAGTGTTCTGGCGGTGGGTACGTAGGTGACTGGAGCCCTATTCTTGACCCACATGTTCTTCCACAGTGAAGACATTGGTTTCCAGATGGAAGCGGTCCCGGTCAGGGTTGGCTTGACACGCCTTCCTTTTGTCACATAGAATCATAGAGTTGGAAGAGACTCCAGTCCAACCCCCTGCCAAGTAGCAGGAAATCGCATTCAAAGCACCCCCAACAGATGGCCATCCAGCCTCTGCTTAAAAGCCTCCAAAGAAGGAGCCTCCACCACAGTCCGGGGCAGAGAGTTCCACTGCCGAACAGCCCTCACAGTGAGGAAGTTCTTCCTGATGTTCAGGTGGAATCTCCTTTCCTGTAGTTTGAAGCCGTTGTTCCGTGTCCTAGTCTCCAGGACAGTAGAAAACAAACCTTGCTCCCTCCTCCCTATGACTTCCCTTCACGTATTTGTACATGGCTATCATGTCTCCTCTCAGCCTTCTCTTCTGCAGGCTAAACATGCCTAGTTCTTTAAGCCGCTCCTCATAGGGCTTGTTCTCCAGATCCTTAATCATTTTAGTTGCCCTCCTCTGGACGCTTTCCAGCTTGTCAACATCTCCCTTCAATTGCGGTGCCCAGAATTGGACACAGTGTGATTCCAGGTGTGGTCACGTTTCTCCCTTTCGCCCTCCATTTGTGCCTCTTCAGATTCCACAGCACTGCTGGTCACAGCTGGTCTCCAGCTAGAGCGCTCAAGGGCCAGGGCTTCCCAGTTCTCAGTATCTATGCCACAGTTTTTGAGGTTGGCTTTAAGCCAAGCCATGGTGGAATGGGGTCGGACTGCATGGGGTCTTAATCAGCATGTAACGCTGATTAAGAGACATCTCTGGGTCCCTTTGCAGAGGAGGACTGCAAGAAATACCTGCAGAGGAAGCGAGAGGAGCAGGCTGAGCGGCCAGTTCAGGTCCCGGCGGTGGACAGCAGCTTCCCAAGGATGTCCGAACTGCGCGGTATCACCACCCAGGACGACCCCATGGGTAATAGTGGTTTTCTGGACAGTATTGGTTTCAGTGGAATGGAATGGAACACTTTTTCCATCATCATCCTATCTTTAACAACAACAACAACAACTCCCCTTCTTCCTCCTCCTCTCCTCCTCCTTTGCAGGGCAATTCCCGGAGATGTTTGATGCCTTCATTTGCTACTGCCAGAGTGATCTCCCCTTCGTTCAAGAAATGATCCAAGAGCTGGAGCACACTGACCACAAGGTGAAGCTCTGCGTCTTTGACCGGGACGTCCTCCCAGGAACCTGTGTGTGGTCCATCACTAGCGAACTGATAGAGAGGCGGTAAGACAAATCACGGGGCTCTAAGCTGTCATGCCGGCCACATGACCTTGGAGATGTCTATGGACAATGCGGGCTCCAACCCACAGAATCAGACTCGGCTAGACTTAATGTCCGGGGAAAACTTTTACCTTTTTCCTTAAGACAAATATTTAATTTTTTTGATTTTTAATTTTTTTAAATATAATAATTCAGTACATTCGTTATACAGTAGAGTCTCACTTATCCAACATAAACGGGCCGGCAGAACGTTGGATAAGCGAAAATTTTGAATAATAGGAGGGATTAAGGAAAAGCCTATTAAACATCAAATTACGTTATGATTTTACAAATTAAGCACCAAAAACATCATGTTTTACAACAAATCGACAGAAAAAGCAGTTCAATACACAGTAACGTTATGTAGTAATAATTACTGTATTTACAAATTTAGCACCAAAACATCACAGTGTATTGAAAACATTGACTACAAAAACATTGGCTACAAATAAATTGACTACAAATAAAGATAAATGGCATAAAATGAACTTACAGTAACAACATTGTTGGAAGGTTAATTCGTAAAAAGTTCAGTCCTTGCTGCCTAGAGAAAGAATTGTGGATCTGGGCGGGAGGCAGGCTATGTTGGATAATCTAGGTCGTTGGATAAGTGAAGGTTGCATAAGTGAGACTCTGTAAAGAAAATCCAATGTGTTGTCGAAGGCTTTCATCGCTGGAATCACTGGGTTTTGTGGGTTTCCCGGGCTGTGTGGCCATGTTCCAGAAGCATTCTCTTCTGACGTTTCGCCCAGATCTATGGCAGGCATCCTCAGAAGTTGTGAGGTCTGTTTATATATCTGTGGGAATGTCCAGGGTGGGAGAAAGAACTCTTTATCTGTTTGCGACAAGTGTGAATGTTGCAGTTGGTCACCTTGATTAGCATTGAATGGCCTTGCAGCTTCTTGCCTGGGGGAATCCTTTGTTGGGTGGTGTTAGCTGGCTCTGATTGTGTCATGCTTGGAATTCCCCTGTCATCAGAGTGTTATTAAATAATAATAATAATAACAAAACTTTATTTATATACCGTCCTATCTCCTCGAGAGGATTCAGAGTGGCTTCCAACATAGCAAAGAAACCATACAACAAATTTAACATAATAAAGAATAATAAACATGAAACAAGAACATTCAATTCAAAACAACCAGTAAAATTAAAAAAAGTTACAAAATGCTCCATCAGTGGAGCCAGATATAATGATCAGGGCTTCAGAGCGGGCAACTATCAAGTGTTAGGCAAGACAAGTGCAACAGTTCTTTACTATCCTGAGTTTTTTTAATACTGGAGCCAGATTTTGTGAATTTTCATGGTTTTAAGCGGCTGGGGGGGTGGGGGAGGAAGGGGTCTGAGGCTGTTAGGAATTGTGGGAGTTGAAGTCCAAAACCCCTGGAGGGCCGAAGTTTGCCCATACCTGGTATGAGGTGTCAATGAATGCCGAGTTTAGGCTTAGGTCCATCTCCAGAATTTTTGCAAATCCATGCATGGCAGGTCCTGGGCATCCGCTGGGGATTGGCTTTCCTGTATTCTAACTCCTGATCTGTCAGGACTATCTTTTGTCAAAAATAATCTAAAAGTGCCTTGTTTCTCCCTCAACCAATGTGATATTCCTCTTCTTGAGCTTCTCTCTTTAATGCGCCCTGTTTTTCTCACCCCCTCTCCCGTTTCTATTTTGCTGCAGCTGCCGAAAAATGGTAGTAGTCATCTCAGATGATTACCTGGAGAGTGAAGAATGCGATTTCCAAACCAAGTTTGCTCTCAGCCTCTCACCAGGTTAGTTGGTAAATAAATAAACACTTGGGTAGACTGTATCACATAGATAAGGAGTGGGGAAATGCACCTCCGCCCCAATCCTGGGGCCTCCAATGTCTGTGCCATTCATTCCCCCAAAGCCAACAAACCTCCTTCTCCTTCAAATTGTCTCTGCTTTGGGCTGCATCTTGGTCAAAAGAGTGTCAGTAAGGGCCCTTCCACACAGCCCTATATTCCAGAATATCATGGCAGAAATTCCCACTTTATATATGGCAGTGTGGACTCAGATAACCCAGTTCAAAGCAGATATTGTGGGATTTTCTGCCTTGATATTCTAGGATATAGGGCTGTGTGGAAGGGCTCGAAGTTTCCCATCTGGTCACAATTTGGGCCAGACTCATACATCCCAACTGTCCCATATTTGGCAAGGACAGTCCCAGTTCATCCCCTTTCATCCCACTATTTTCAGCTTCTTGTACATGTAGCAGTATTTTTCTTTCTTTTTTCTTTTGAAATCATATAATTAATTATCTGACACATACAATCTAATATACAACCAGAAAATATGCATTCAAAAATAATGAAAGTTGTCTATATCTGTATTCAAATGGCAACTTGTGCAAAATAAGTTTAACATACTTTACCATTCACTCAAATTCAAGACCTTTTCAAAGCAACATCCATGCAAACTATTCCTAACTAGAACTATTGGTTACTATGTTTTAGGAAAAACTGTTTCCATCTGGATAATAGCAATAGTGCCAACAGCTATTTATCACCCCTCTATATCATATGCAAAAATACTAATTTAATTTTTTAAAAAGAGACTCCTTGCAAGGCAGGGGATATAGCTTCAGGATCAAGAGAATTTCAGAATATGTCTAAACACATCATGATATCACATTAATAAAAAATAAACCCATATGAATGGGAACAGGCAATAAAATATTTTCTTGTGGGTTGAGCTTTCTGATGGTTTTACATACACAAGTATGGATAACTATAAAAACCCAATTTGCATAAATTGAAAGATGTTTAAAATCAAAATCAAATGTTTCATTAACGTTATGCCAATATGTTTAACCTTTTCAAGAATCACTTATTTCTAATTTTGTAACATTCCAGCTTGTCCAAATAGCATTACAGTAGAGTCTCGCTTATCCAACCTTCGCTTATCCAGTGTTCTGTATTATCCAACGCAGTCTGCCTTTTAGTAGTCAATTTTTTGTAGTAAATGTTGCAATGTTTTGGTGCTAAATTCGTAAATACAGTAATTACTACACAACATTACCGTGCATTGAACTGCTTTTTCTGTCAATTTGTTCTAAAACATGATGTTTTGGTGTTTAATTTGTAAAATTATAATGCAATTTTATGTTTAATAGGCTTTTCCTTAATCCCTCATTATCCAACATTTTTGCTTATCCAACGTTCTGCCAGCCCGTTTATGTTGGAAAAGCGAGACTCTACTGTACGTATTTCTTTTTCTTTAAATATCTTTTTCCTTTCCCTCTTATTTTTTTCTTTTTTTCCCTATCCCTTCCTTTCCTTGACAACCACACAAACTTAACGTTCACATCTCAAGAGTACTGCCATAATACATAAACTATAGAAAATAAAGTCACATCAAATAGTTCCAAAGGATTCTTCATCATGACTTTTTTTCTTTTCTTTCCACTTTTGCTCTCAGTGTAATGCACCTGCTGTCATACCAGAAATTACATTACGACTTCTGTGCCGAATTTTATAGGGGAAATGTTTCTTGCACTTACCCACAATAGTCTGATTCAGTATAAGGCACCTTCATATATTCCACAGCAAAAGCAGTTGGGGGTAAAATGTCTTTTGGTAAATGATGCATATTTTTCGCCCCACTTCCATGCAGTCTTGTTCTCCTTTCGTAGGGATCTGAAAACTTGGATGTTCCAACAAGCTGCCCCATCCTTTTGGGGAGATTGAGGTGGGGTACAAAATAAAGTTATTATTATTCTTATTCATAATAATTTCTTCCAGGGGCTCGCCAGAAGCGCCTCATCCCGGTGAAGTGCAAGACCATGAAGAAGGAGTTCCCAAGCATCTTGAGGTTCATCACCCTTTGCGACTACACCAATCCTGCCACCAAAAAATGGTTCTGGATGCGGTTGGCCAAGTCCCTCTTGCTGCCCTGAGGCCAAGTGTTAAGAATAGGCATCTCTTGCTTTGTCTGGACTGTGTTTTCAAGGAGGATCAGCCGGTCTCTCTTCACCTTCACCCCAAGCAATGGTTTAAACTTTGCCAAATCTCATGAAACAACATTCTGCTTCAAAACATGGCCAGTTTTAAAAACGTGAGTGATGTTAAGGGTGAAAGGTAAGGACAGGTTCATCTGCTCAAGAGGCATTTGCAAGGTATCAATTCCT
Source organism: Anolis carolinensis (assembly GCF_035594765.1). Lineage (NCBI taxonomy): Eukaryota > Metazoa > Chordata > Lepidosauria > Squamata > Anolidae > Anolis > Anolis carolinensis. The sequence goes on along the minus strand of NC_085846.1, from coordinate 112,851,295 downwards.
GCATTTAACCTCCTCGCCATCCTGCCAAACAGGAGAACCAAGAAAAACTGGACCAAGAAGGAGAGAACTTTCAACAGCATTGGCGTACAAACTGCTGGTAATCTTTAATAAGATGTTGATATTTTCTCTGCTGTTTAAATGTGGGGCCAAAAAGCATCCTTTATCCACAAGAGAACAATAATCCTGTTTCTAATACAGGTGAGTTCTATGTGCCTTAAAACAGGTCTTAGTTGTGGACCAAGAGGGCTTGTGTTTAATGGAGTGCCAACATGTAAACGCAACATGGAGCACAACATCAGCACCAAGCTTGTGTGGGTTCTGTACTGCCAGGTTGTTGTTGTTGTTTGTCTCTGAAATGTGCAGTCTTCTCTTTATAAGACAGAAGTCAAAGCCTGGAAGGAATGACCAGAAACAATGGCTTTAGTTTTCACGTCAACACTCTGCCTTCCAGCAAGAGGTGAATATTTTCTTTTCCTTTGGTTTACTGATACCTTTCCTGCCTCTGGGCAATGGGTAGGAATCAGCCCTGGACAAACAAATAACATGTTTACTACATGGGATTGTCTGCATTATTTGCATAGCCTGCCTTAAAAAATCTTTTGCCTTAGAGCAAGCTTGTAGTACTCAGTTTAGAAATAGCAATAGACTGGCACCATATGACTTTCCAGAATTTAATTAAGCACTTGGCTATATGAGCCTCCCCATATTTTGGGGTTGAACCTTTGTGGATTTGATGAATTGTGGTTAATTTTCAGTGGAAGACATTCTACCCCTGAATGGATATCAAAAGTAGACTGTCAGATTATCTCTAAATACGGAATAAATCTCAGGAGGGGCACCTGGTTTCCTTGCACAAAATGAGATGAGCAAATACTCTGTTGACTCTCTCAGCTGATATGGCCTGACGTAAAGGAGGTGAGGTGGTGGTCTTGCATACCTGGAAGCTTGTTCACTTATTATCTGGATTTGAGATGCCTTTTCTTGTTGGTTTTGCAAGTTGAGGGTTTGCAGGGTATTTAAACCATCATCTCTTGCTCACTTTTCCAGATTATTCATGGCCCATGACACTTTTTGCTATTGATTGTGTGTTCCATTGTGAACCTATCCAAGAATGACTTGCCTTTAACTGTTACACGGGGCCCCTGGTGGCACAGTGTGTTAAAGCGCTGAGCTGCTGAACTTGCGGACCAAAAGGTCCCAGGTTCAAATTCTGGGAGTGGAATGAGCGCCCACTGTTAGCCCCAGCTCCTGCCAACCTAGCAGTTCGAAAACATGCAAATGTGAGTAGATCAATAGGTACCACTCCGGCGGGAAGGTAACGGCACTCCATGAAGTAATGCCGGCCACATGACCTGGAGATGTCTATGGACAACGCCGGCTCTTCGGGTTAGAAATTGAGATGAGCACCAACCCCCAGAGTTGGTCACGACTGGACTTAACATCAGGGGAAACCTTTACCTTACCTAACGGTTACACATCCATACTGCACAATTATGGTACCTTAATATTGCAATATTTGCTATGGCTTCATTCTCTAAAATCTTGGGAAATGCAGTTTTGTGAAATATTGTACAATCCCTGAATCTTCAGGACTGGTATCTGTAGTTTCCCTTACCCATATCCAAACAAAAGAGGCATCTCTGGGCATTTTGAAGGCTCTCAAGTATGATTCTGTGGTTTGCTTCTGCTGGAAGTTGAACACAAAAGTTGCACTGGAGGACCTAGAAATCCTACAGAATTGTTTGATTTAGGTATTTCCTAGATCATGCAGCATGATTCTGTGGTATGTCTCTGCTGGAAGTCCTCCATTTAAATAGAATTTGCCATTACCCGTGGTTTCATGTTTCCATGGTATGTCCAGGAATGTATCCCTTGCAGATACTGAATTCATATTGTATTAAAAATTATATGCTACAGAGGTCTAGTGTCTCATGAAACTGCAAAGCCCAGCATTATGGAAAATGCAGCCATGGTAGTTAAAATGAACTCGACAGTGTTATACATGTGTAGTATGCAAGAAACCATTGCAGTGTCTAATAATCAATGAGAAACCTCGGGAGGAGGAGAGCTCTTAGTTACTTCAAAGGAGTCTGATTTCTTGACTACAGTCTCCACTTAGATTGATGACTAGCCAAGATAACGAAAATCAATAACTATTCTAATGGCTTCCTTATCTACTTCGAAGTTATTTAAATCTTATCTCCACTTCCTTGCATCACTTCTTCTGTCTTTCATTTATTTTTGTATGGGGCTTTGGAAGCAGGACCTCCTCTGGATACCAAAATCAGAGGATGCTCAGGTCCCATTATGTACAATGGTGTAGTAAAATGGTACCCATTTTATAAAATAGCGAAGACATAGACAAATGCATGAGAGAGCTGGAGGATCTATGAAATGGTGGAGTCTAAAGCAGGGCATACATAGGGCTCGGTGCTTGCAAAAATCAGGATTTGCTTTTTGGAATTTTTCATCCAAATGTTTTCAAGTTGTGATTGGTTGAAATCATGGATACAGAATTTGTGGATACTGAATATACTTCTCTGATTTCAATTTCACATGTTTTTTCATGGGGGTCCTATCACACCTATCAGCAACAAATATTTGACTATCAGAACATAATGGAAGTCATGATGGACTAGACCAGTTTCCTCTAGTGCAAGATACACATTTTATCAGCCTTACCCACAGCTTCTTAAAGGAGGTAGTTAAAGAATTGGAAAAGAGTTTGCTTAGTACTGTTGCATATCTGCTGTTCTTTTTGTTTGCTGCTTCAGATCCATCCTTGTTGTTTCAGCAGATTTGTAAAATCCGGGGCAGAGAAGGGAATTTCCCATAAATTGCAGCTGCACATTGTTTGCTGGATACATTGTAAGTGTTTGATGTGTCTGTTACTTCATGGGTCTTTTATGAGCTGATTTTAAAATGTTACTGTAACGTACTATGAGCATTATTCGGGAGGACAAGGTTTTCTAAATACTTTTCAATAATAAAAAAGTTGACAACTGTGGATATGGTCACTGTTCAAAATACCAGTTTCTATCAAACGATGGGTGAAATCCTATATGTGCAAATCAGAGCTTGTGGTTTTACAGCCTTCTTTGCCAAAGAGTACTGAGAACTACGGATCCCAGGATTCCATACCATTGTAGTTCAAGTGGTGTCAAGATACATGAAATCTACTATGTAGATGCACATTTTGTTAAAGAATACTCAAATGTGGTTTCTCTGAAATAGAGACTGTAATACCTGTATTTCTTGGTGGCCTCCCATCCAAGTCCAAACAAAGCAGGGCCCTTCTTATCTCCAAAGAGTAGACAGGACCTGGTACCTTTAAGATACTCTTTCATTGTCCCTTCCTTTGCCTAGTAGTTTACACACTCCCAATTCATCCAATCACACAGGATGTACATCTACAACAGGCATGGGCGAACTTCGGCCCTCCAGGTAGGCTGTTAGGAATTTTGGGAGTTGAAGTCCAAAACACCTGGAGGGCCAAAGTTTGCCCAGTCCTGTTCTACAAGGAACACACATTTACCAGTTTCTCGATGGACTGTCCTTATGTTATAAATAATTGAATCATGTTGCAAATGTCGCTCACTATTATGCTTGTTCTCCTAAAAGTCCTGGACTTTAACACAGCATTTTCCCCCCTGTGGGCTATCAACCTTGGCTAGGAACAAACAGCTAGAATAATTTACTACTTGTGGAAAAGATATCTAAATGGAAGTGATTGTAATAGAAGTTTTCATTCTGGGAGACCACACCTTATTGCAGAACAGATTCCTTTTTTCTTCCTAACATAGCTATTTGTTAACTCTCAATGGAATATTATAACCACATCCAAAACAACTCATAGGTCCTGCTTTTTCTGTGCTTTTTCTTATGGGTGTGTGTATATTGATAGATAGATAGATAGATAGATAGATAGATAGATAGATAGATAGATAGATAGGGAGCCAGCATGGTGAACCACTTTGGAGACATGGGTTCGAATCTCACCTTGGTCATGAAAGCCCTTGGGTGACCCTGGACAAGTCACACATTCTGAGCCCCAGAAAGCCATGCGACTGGGTTGCCAAAAGTCAGGGACGGCTTGAAAGTACTCAGCAACAACAACAAATATACATTTAGCACTTGCTGAATTAAAAATATTGACTTTCTTCCATAAAGCTTTGGAAAATGGAAATCCCCATAACCTTTTGGAGACTGTATAATCTTTGGAAAGGCATGACCTTGTTAAAAGTCATAATATTTTGAAAAATGATGCCATAACCTCTTGGTAAAGCAAGACCTGTTAGAGTCATAACCTTTTGGGAAAAAGTATTCATGCAAGGCAATTACGGTAGGTTCCTTAGCTGTTAGACTGATAAACTTAGATATCTCTTTGTTCTGTTAGGAACAAAGATACGCCAATTCACAAACATATATAGAGAGAGTTTCAGAAGTGTTCTTTTTAGTTGTCCAAAAAAACTATTCTCCCTTAAAATATAGTTGCTTTTAAATCATGCTTTCAAGAGACAAAAATAAGTAGACTTCTTTAAAAGTTGATTTACTCACAAATTTCATGTATTTAGCATAGAGGTACTTTGCTTATCAATCCAGTTACAATCGGATTTGAAGTAGTTTCTCTGTGTCGGTAACACCGGGTATCTTTCTCACAATCAACAGTCCAAAATCAAAAGCATATGTCTGTTCTGAGAGTCTAATAGAATCTCTGTCTAGTCTGAACATCCAGTGGCGTTTGATGGCTTCTGTACAGCATTCTATTCCTACAGACTTCTAAAAGCATACAGAACCCTGAACAAGCCCAGATCTGATTACATGGTCTGCAGCCCCTTCCACAACAAAAGAGTTAAGGAAAATTGCAAATCAATACACAGATATACAACACAGTAAACCATCTGAATTATATACACAAATAACTAATGAAGGTTTGAGAAGGTTGCTATTTCCAACAGAGATTAGGTGGGATTCCAGCCCTAAACAAATTGCAGAAGGAGTAATGTTACCATAGTGTTGGATTTAGTAAACCAAATTCAGCCATACAATCTGCCATACAATCCAGTTTGAAACTATTATAATGGTTAGTGTAGACCAGGCATGGGCAAACTTTGGCCCTTCCTCCAGGTGTTTTGGACTTCAATTCCCACAATGAATGTCAAGAATGAAATAAGTCCACCATGAGCATCCCTAGCATTTCCAATGCGCAACCCTTCTTGCTTCTTCTCTGCATTCCAGCTTTCTCCCTCCCCGAATGCCATGTGTTTCACTCTCTAATCCTTCCTTGTTTTTTCCTCCCCTATATACACAGAAATGCTCCTATTTTTAGCAGCTGTCAGCCAGCGCAGTGACATTGTCCTTGGCCTTTAAGCAATGGCTACATAATAGAAGGGGAGGGGGGCACTTTGCAAGGCTCACATTTGCTGAGTAGACATTGAATGAGGCTGCCTCCCCCCAGACCCTTTTAAATGGATGTTGTGGGCAAAAAAAAAGTTATCTCCGTTCCTGCAGTGAAAGCTGAAAGTGCAACCAAAGGTGAAAAAGAAATGCATGCCTCTCAAGGCTATTATCCACACATCTCAAGAGAAGAAAATCTTGTTTACATCGATCCCTTGATTTCTGCTGGGGTTTGGTTGCAGACTCCCCCCTTTATCTGTTTATCAAATCCATGGATGCTCAAAAACCACGATTTACAAAGGTGTAGTGAAAAGGTGCTCTCTCTTTAAAATGGCAAAATCATGGGGTCGATTTTGGGAATTAAAAAAAATTCAAGGCACAGATGGTTGAATCGTGGATGTGGAATCTGTGGATATGGAGAACCAATAATATTTGGATTTTCAACCTGTGCAAACTTTGCACAGTCAATTAGTTACTTTTTGTAAAAAGGAAGAAATTTCTGTATTCTGTGGACTGTGCAATAAAATCAAAGGCTCAGGGTAACCCCAAGGGCCATCCAATTCAACCCCATTCTGCCAGGCAGGAAAACATAAAGCACTCCCGACAGATGCCCATCCAGCTACTGTTTAAAAACCTTCCAAAGAAGGAGACTTCAGCACATTCTCAGGCACCATATTCTAGTACTTAACAGCTTTTGCCACAAGAACGTTCTTCCTAATATGCAGTGGGATTTCTTTCCCTGCAGTTTGAATCAATTATTTCATGTCCCAGGTTGCATCTACACTATAAAATTAATGCAGTTTGATGCCACTTGAACTTCCGTGGTTCAGTGCTATGGAATCCTGTGAGTTGTAGTTTGGTGTGGCACCAGCACTTTGGTAGAAAAGGCTAAAGACAATGCAGATAAAGTGAGATGAAATTGTACTAATGGAAACAGTGACCCAGCAAGTTAAATACCTGGCATTGGTGCAAATTTCCAATATGCAAGATTGTCTACATGCATTATTGTCTGCCTCTAGCACAAACCTTTTGAGTGTTGATGCAGCAACATTGAAAACGTATTGCTCCCCAATTATAACCTATTTTTAAAAATATTATATTTTCAGACTGAGCCTTATCAGCAAGGCACAGCAAGTGCCATAAGTGGTAGATACTGGGGCCAAAATTATAGGACAGGAAATTGTCAATAATTTATCACTATAATTTTGCCTCCGCATGGATACAGAAAAATTAGATCTTTTGTCTCAGCTGCTGCGTCTTGGGTCATTTCCATTAGCTTTCAGATGACTTTTTCATTGAACCGCAAGGAGTGATGTTAATAAAAGATTGTATTGTGGATTGTACAGTTGCGTCCAAGCTGCGACAGAGAAAATAAAATATGGCATTTAATTCTCTCCATTGGCAGAACTACAAGGTAGTATGCCAGGAAGGGACAGAAGAAGACAATCCTTTGATTGCCACATTAAAATGATTTCAGATTAACGTGTTTACTAAATACTGATTTAGGTTCAAACCCAGTAAGATTATCTGAGGACAAAATAGGTGTGGACACATGGTGTATGCAGGTATATTGTGGAAAATAGAGACGGAGATGTGGGTGCATCTACACTGTAGAATTAATGCAGCTTGACACCACTTTAAGTGCCATGGCTCAAAGCAATGAAATCCTGAGAATTGTAGTTTTGCAAGGTCTTTAGCCTTCGCTGCCATTTGGTGCTTCACCAAATGACACCTCCCAGAATTCTATAGCATTGAGCCATGGCACTTAAAGTGGTGTCAAACTGCATTAATTCTACAATGTGGATGTAACTTGAGTGTGAATTCAAATAGAAGTCACATTGACCAACATCTTACCATACAATAGGGAGAAGGGAAATAAAAGTATGAAAAAAGAGAAATATAATATATACCGTATACTAGAGTATAAGCCAACCCGAATATAAGCTGAGGCACCTAATTTTACCACAAAAAACTGGGAAAACATTGACTCCAGTATAAGCCGAGATAGCAATAAAATTACATTAATTGAGGCATCAGTAGTTTAAATGTTTTTGAACCTTTACATCAAACTGTTATTATTAATAATAATAAAAATAGAGTAAAATAAATGTAAAAGTCACAACAATAATAGAGTAAAATAATAAATGTAATAATAATAATAATTAATAGAATAAAATAATAAATGTAACAATAACAATAATAATAGAGAAAAATAATAAATATACCATATATACTTGAGTATAAGCCAACCTGAATATAAGCCCACCAGGACCCTCACCCGAGTATAAGCCGCGGAGGGTTTTTTCAGTCCTAAAAAAGGGCTGAAAAACTAGGCTTATACTCGAGTATATACAGTAATATAATATGAATGTTTTCATCCCCAAATACAGACATGACACCCAGAGAGAGAGGATGAATCAAAAAAGGTTGCTGCTAACAGCTAAATGAATATTTTAAAAAATTGAGCTCAAAGTGCCACAATAAAGCACATGCAGAAAACATTCTTATGTGTATGTCTTTATGAATTGATGCCGGCTTGGCATAGTTTAGGAAAATGGGAGATGGACAGGGAGGCCAGTAGAAAGGGAATGGAAAAATGAACTGGCAAAAGGCTTACTGAGAAGAGCATGAGCAGCCATCGTTTGAAAGGCTCCGCATTACAGAGAGTAATTGGTGCAGGAAACCTCTTTGGCACCCGGCGACGCTCAGCTTTTGGCTCTTGTTTTGGAAACCTTGGACTCATTCATGGCCGAAGCCACATCAAGAACGAAGGGCAAGTGACTCCAATGCAGTTCCAAACAACAAGACAGGCCGGGAGGAGTAGGTTTGGTGGTTTCGCAAACCACAGCAACAAAAGCTGGTGCCCGGTACTTCCTGGTGGGTTTAGCAAAGCCACAGGCCAGGTTCAAGGGCCTGTCTGCTTAACAAACCAGAAAATATCTCCCACGAGCAGCGACATGGTCAAGCTTTTGGCTTGCCAAGGATCGCTTGGGTATTTTGCAGCCAAAGAGGACGGGCATTGTTGGTTGGGCAAAGCATGACAGCAGCCATTGTTTCTAGTGCATGACAAAGGCTGCCAAGTTCAAGCCGTGAGTCAGTACTTTTGAGTATCGGAAGCGAGAGTTTTGCTCAACGCAGCTCTTTCCATAATAAGCGATCTTAATGTTATCGAAAAAAGATAGATTCAACATGGATTCTAATATATATATAAATTTAATTAAGTTCTTTGCATTTTAAGGGAGCCTCAGGTGGCGCAGTGTGTTAAAGCGCTGAGCTGCTGAACTTGCAGACCGAAAGGTCACAAGTTTGAATCCGGGGAGCGGAGTGAGTGCCTGCTGTTAGCCCCAGCTTCTGCCAACCTAGCAGTTCGAAGAAATGCAAATGTGAGTAGATCAATAGGTACCTCTCCGGTGGGAAGGTAACGACACTGCATGCAGTCATGCCGGCCACATGACCTGGAGGTGTCTATGGATAACGCCGGCTCTTCAGCTGAGAAATGGAGATGAGCACCAACCCCCGGAGTCAGACACGACTAGATTTAACGTCAGGGGAAACCTTTACCTTTACCTTTGCATTTTATGAAGTTTTGCAATATCGAAATAATAACATCCGCCCTCCCCGCAATGGACTTCATTTCCAGTACTCCGTCGAGGATACTACACGTTCCAAAACACCTGAAGAGGAGGACACAGTGGATGTAACGTACCTGGATTTCAGTGAGCCCTTCCTTCAACAAGGTCCCAGTGATCTTCTGGCAAACAAACTAGTCTAATGTGGGCTAGGCAAAACTATGGTTAGGTGGTTCTGTAATCATTTAAATGAACAAACTTAAAGGGTGCTCACCAACATGTCTTCTTCATCCTGGAAAGAAGTGACAAGTGAAGTGCCATAAGCAGGGTTCTGTCCTGGGTTCTGTTCAACATCTTTATTAATGACTTTGTTGTGATTCAGCTGGAACCCCAGAGTGACTCTGATGGGGATTATGGGGTTCAGGTTCAAAATTACTCTGATGGGAATTATGGAATTCAGGTTCAGAGTGTCCCTGTTGTAGAAGATGAGGAACAGGAAGTTTTTCCCACAGCAGGGAATGATGTTGATACTGAAACTAGCCAGGTGCAAATTGACTCAGAAAAGGAGGACAGTTCTCAGTCTGATTGCATGCAGACAGATGCCAATGAGCTGGCTGGCCTTGATGAAACGGAATCTCTAGATCGAGCTGGCCGTTTGGAATTCAGGGTTCGAAGGAATGTGAGAATAGCAAACAAGATGGAGGTCAGAGGCCAAAGAAATGCTTTCATGCTATGCAAAGGGTATTAAAACAGTGTGTTGGGAAACAAACCTTTGTCAAAGCAACTTCTCGCTCAAGTCAAGAAGCAACCTCTCGTTTTCCTGGATTATCTTGCAGCCTTGGTGTATTTATGTTCATGGGACTTTGTCATGCTCTAATGGGACCTTGTCTATTTCTTATGATTTCTTGGATTATTCTTTGAAGCCTTGTTTTGTAACAATCTTTTGGAGCTTTACTTTTGCTTTTGAAGAACTATTTATTTTCTATTTCCTAATAAACTACAAAAGACTTCAACCTGTGTGCAGCCTGGTGTATACAGCAAGGTGAAACTAGCCTGCGGTGCGACAGACTTAGATGAAGGGTTAGAAGGTATGATCATCAAGTTTGCAGACGGGACCAAATTGGGAGGGATAGCCAATACTCCAGAAGACAGGAGCAGCATTCAAAATGATCTTAGCAGATTACAGCTGGGCCAAAACTAACAAAATGAGTTTCAACATGGACAAATGCAGGATGCTCCACTCAGGCAGAAAAAAAAGAGAAACGCACAGATACAGGATGGGATATGCCTGGCTCAACAGCAGAGAGCGTGAAAAAGATCTTGGAGTCCTCGTGGACAAGTTAAACATGAGCCAACAATGTCATGCAGCAGCAAAAAAAGCCAATGGGATTTTGGCCTTCATAAATAGGGGGTTGGTGCTCATCTCCATTTCTAAACCGAAGAGCCGGCGTTGTCCGTAGACACCTCCAAGGTCATGTGGCTGGCATGACTGCATGCAGCACCATTATTTTTCCACCAGAGTGGTACCTATTGATCTACTCACATTTGCATGTTTCCAAACTGCTATGTTAGCAGAAGCTGAGGCTAACAGCGGGAGCTCCTCCCGGATTCGAACCACCAAGCTTTCGGTCAGTAAGTTCAGCCAAGGGGGGCATACGACTAGACTTAACATCAGGGGAAACCTTTACCTTTTAAAATAGGAGTCTAGTGTCCAGATCCAGGGAAGTCATGCCACCTCTTTATTCTGTCTTGGTCAGACCACAACTGGAATCACACTGTGTCCAATACAATCACACTGTGTTTAGCAGTGGAACTCTCTGCCTCGGAGTGTAGTGAAGGCTCCTTCTTTGGAGGCTTTTAAGCAGAGGCTGGATGGCCATCTGTCGGGGGTGATTTGAATGCGATTTTCCTGCTTCTTGTCATTCAAAGCACCCCCTGGCTGTAACACTAGGACTGGGCTAACCTTGGCCCTCCAGGTGTTTTGGACTCCAACTCCCACAATTCCTAACAGCCTACCGGCTGTTAGGAATTGTGGGAGTTGGAGTCCAAAACACCTGGAGGGCCCAAGCTTGCTCTAGAGCCCACCTCAACACTTTTCCCTGAACTACACTTCCCAGGGTTCCAATCGACGTCGCCACGGCAACGTTCTAAAGTGGCAGTTATAACTGGATAGGACCTTAACCAGCACCAGCATTACACAAGCCCCAATTCGAGGTTCCTACGCGATTGACAGCTGGACAACCCAATGACGTAGAAGACATCCATTTTCACCTCACGTTTCCTCCAATCACCATCAAGCACATGCTCCCGCCCTTCCAATTTCCCCCCGTCTGAGGCGCCTCTTCCGCCATCTTGTGTGTGGCGCCACATCGCTTCAGAAGCTTGTCAAAAGCCGGACCGCTTCACCATAATCTACATTTCGGGGGCGAAAGGGAAATAAATACTTTCTCCAAATAGGGGAAGAACGGGTGAGGCTGCGCCGAAAGGGGGTCGCTGTGGAGACGCGCCCAAGATGGCGCCTGCGTCACACCCGTGCGTGCCAGTGTGCGTGTGACGACACGTCGCTTCTGGGCATGGGCAGGTGGGAAGAGCACGGCTAAGTTTGGCTGCTGTTAGTCGGAGGAGGGAGTGGACGCTGGAGGTTGGAGTAGCTGCTGAGGAAGAGGAGGAGGAGGAGGAGGAGGAGAAGGAGGCAACAGCTGGGCAAGCCCTCCTTCTCTTTCCCTCAGCTGCTTTGGAAGAACCTGGCCTGGCCCAGCCTTTGCTCTCTTTCGTGGAGCTGGAGGAGCAGCTGTCCTTGCCATGGCTTCTGCTGCTGCTGCTGCTTCTGCTACTGAGGACTCCAGCTCTTTGCCTTGGTCCATCAACAAGGATGACTATGAGCTGCAGGAGGTGATTGGTGAGTGATTTGGGGCCTAGCCTTCCTTCCTTCAACTGATATATCCCATTGATCATCTCACTTCCAATCAAAGGCAAGGGCAGGCGAAAGTGGAATATAAATATAATAATAGTCACCACACTGCAAATGGACATGGAATGCACCATCATCCACACTGCAAATGGAATTATTATATTTAATCATTATTATATTTATGGTATTCTGCTTTTCTTCTCTGTAACAGACTCTTAAGTGGCAAACTATTACTGTGTATATATGTATACAGAATATATATATATATATATATATATATCCACACAATACATACATACACACATACACATATATTTCATTGTTACTTATACGCTGCTTTTTCTCTCTTAACACTCTTAAATGAACTATATATATTCCTCTCTTTAACAGACTCTTAAGTGGCAAACTATTACTATGTATATATGTATACAGTGTATATATGTGTATATATACATATATACAGTAGAGTCTCACTAATCCAAGCTAAACGGGCGGCAGAAGCTTGGATAAGCAAATATCTTGGATTATAAGGACTGATCAAGGAAAAGCCTATTAAACATCAAATTAGGTTATGATTTTACAAATTAAGCACCAAAACTTCATGTTATACAACAAATTTGACAGAAAAAGTAGTTCAATACGCAGTAATGTTATGTTGTAATTACTGTATTTACGAATTTAGCACCAAAATATCACGATATATTGGAAACATTGACTACAAAAATGGCTTGGATTATCCAGAGGCTTGGATAAGCGAGGCTTGGATTAGTGAGACTCTACTGTATATATATCTCCACACAATACATACATACACACATACACATATATTTCATTGTTACTTATATGCTGCTTTTTCTCAACACTCTTAAATGAACTATATATTTTCCTCTCTTTAACAGACTCTTAAGTGGCAAACTATTACTGTGTATATATGTATGTATATGTATGTATGTATGTATATATATTTCCACACAATACATACATACACACATACACACATATTTCATTGGATTTATATGCTGCTTTTTCTCTCAACACTCTTAAAAGAACTATATATATATAATATTTCATTATATTCTTGTGTGTACATGCTGCTTTTTTCGCTTTGCAGACTCTTAAGTGGCAAACTTTTTATATATCATATTATATGTATATATACACATATACATGTAATATAATATATATATATATATATATATATATATAGTATTTATATGGTGCTTTTTCTCTCTTAACAGACTCTTAAGTGGCAAACTGTTATTATATATTGGATATTCTATATAATATAATATAATATTATTATAATGAAATATTTTGATATTATATTTCATTATATTATTGTATTTATGTGATCCTTTTCTTTCTTAACAGACTTTTAAGTGGAAACCTATTACTCTATTATATGTATATGTATATATGTATATCATTATATTTATATGTTGGTTTTCCTCTCTTAACAGACTCATAGGTGGCAAATATAGAGATATACATATATATATATATATATATATATATATATATACATATATATTGTATATACATATACTATTCATAATAATATATTGTACTACAATATAATACTAATAATGCAATATAATAATAATTATATATATATTATATGTAATATTACTAATAACAAGATATTGATATAGTACAATATAGTAATTTATTGCTAGCATTGTACTATGCTAATAATATAATATTGTATGTAAATTTAATTTGTAAGCCTCTCTGAGTCCCCTTCAGGGTGAGAAGGGCAGGATATAAATGTAATAAATAAATAATATACATATATCATAATATAAATATACACAACTTTTTCTCTCTTAACAGACGCTTAAGTGGTGAACTGTTATTTCTATATTATATGTATATAGATTGATATTTCATTATTGTTATATTTATATACTGCTTTTTCTTAACAGAGTCTTTAAGCGGTGAACAGTTGTTGTTGTATTATATGCCTTATAATCCTTTTCTTCTCTCCGAAAGAAGACCCTTTAAAACTACAAAATAAATAATAACAATTTTAAATCATTCAATAACCATGCTAGAAATGATACAATATACAGGGTGTATAATCTAAAGCCTAAATACCGTAAGTGCTAAAATAGAATTTAACCAAACACTATTTGATATTTAAACTATTTAAACCATTAATAAACTATTTAAAATACATAAAACACCACATAACAACCCAATACCCCCTCTCTCTTTGCACTACATATGCTTTTTTGTGGGGGGTTGGGTTTTCTTGCCTGTTTGTGCACAAGCTTTTGCTGCATTTGTATAGAGGAAAAAGACAGAAGGAGGAGAATTCTGGAAAGGAGAGCTTTATGTGTGCATGTGTCCCAGGGATTGTGTGCATTTTAGTGATTTTTGGAGCTGAAAGGGCCAACTGTTTCACACTTGATTTGCATATATTGTGTGTGCATTGCACACTTGGGTACGGGTAGCACATATTGAGTATGTTTGTATCTGTTCTTGAGTATGCCCGAGTCACTTTACTCTTACCCTCTCTCCTCCCAGGATGTAGAAGCTGCCTTGAGTCTCCTTTAAGAGGGGACAAAGGAGAATAAATATAATAATAATACTAATAATACTGGGTGGGTCACTTTGCTCTTGTGACTGTGCCCTCTTGCCCCTGATGGCTGGAGCTGCTTTGAGTCTCCGTTAAGAGATGAAGTGGAATATAAGTATTATAATAATATGATGCTATGGTATTAAATGGTATGGTAATAAAGGCAGTTATTCAGTATTGAAATCCCTCTGTGACTTTTGGCCTAAATTGCAATAGTAGTATTAATAATAACAGGCATTTCCTTGTGACCTCCTGACTGTGGAGCAGTTTGTGAAATGGAATAATAAAGTCAATGCAAGGGGGTGTGTATGCGCAGGCATGCTTCGGCCATGCGGCCTTATCCAAAGCGTATCTTTTTTTCTAAGGAGTGTAAATGAGTATGGCTTTTTCCTAAATAAGTGGAATGTGCAGCTAAATCGTGGTGCGTCCTTTTCATCTGGCAAAGAGGCCACGGGAGCGTTTGTATGTCTGCTTTTCTGTGTCTGTCTGCTCTTGGTAGTGACAGGCAAATCTCCTCCTAGTAACTGTGGGTGGTGCCGGGCTTCGCCGATAGTTATTTTCTGTGTGTCTGATGCCTTCTAATTCTGGAAACACTGCCTTTTGTATATGTCTTTTTGTCATTCATTCTAAACCATGTGAGTTATGTTTCGGGAATCTTTACGGAGAATCTCTCTGACTGCAACCTTTAAAAATAAAACTTTGTAAAAATGTCTCTGAAAAAGAGAACTCTTGAAAAGTGTGTGCTTTGGGGAACAGGGCTATATTGTGCCAAAATAATAATCTTTGGGGAATTTCAGCAGGGTTATTAAGTGCAAGTAAAAACGATTGTACCAAACAGTTTTAATACACTTTTAAAGCAGATTGGGATCTTATTATTAGATTTTATTCGACAAGCTGACATGTATAGTTATGATGCTGGTTCCCTAAGCTTGCTCTTGTGTGGCCATATAAAGCACTACAGAAGCTCTGAATTTAAAAGCAGTGCTTTATGGGGATCTACATTTTTTTTCCAGTGGAATGATATTGTGCCTTTATAGTGGGTTGTACTTGTCGCTAGCCTTAACATTCCTCTCTGGGCTAATGCTTAAGGGATGAAGAGGGCTGAATACCTGTGGTTTAAAGCCTCTGAGGCTTTGAGGGGGTGTGTCTCTGCTGCAATTCAGATTGTTGCAGTTGGATTTTTGTGCTTAAACTTTCTCCAACCAGTGTCCTGAGAATGCTATGTACCCAAAAGGGTTTTTAATTCTTAAACTGTGTCTTTTTTTGGTATCGTTTTGTACAGAGGCTCAGCACTTATTATGATCTGGGTTCCCCTTTACTTGTAGGTCAGTCTACTGGAACTCTTGATCCAGTAGATGCTTTGACTCTGGAGCTTGCAGTATCGGACTGCGGACCCCAGTTCCGTCAAAGAATTTATTGCAGGTTGGAAAGGAAGGCTTGGATGCCGAGACACAACCTTGCAAATTGCATTCTGTTGCTGAAGCAGCACTTGCCGTACTTCATCCTGACAGCACGTTCCTGGTGCAGTGACCTCTGGGGATGAGGCATTGGTGCCTTTGGAAGATATAGGAGTTGCTGACCTTGGTTAGACCAAGAGTCCAGCATAGGAGTAGGAGGCAAGCTCTGTTCCAGACATTATGCCCAAGGCATTATTTCTGCTCAGTGAGGCAACCTGGGAGAAAAGTTGCTGGCAGCATGGATATATTGCAGACAGAACAGGCTTGAAGCACAGAAGGCAAACTGAGATAGATGAGGAAATAATGGCGATGGAAGGTCTGTAAGATTGGCAAGTCGAGAATTGTTGGTGATATGGTGAGCCAATACAGGGATCCTAGAATAAGAGTTGGAAAAGATTCCAAAGGCCATTTAGTCCAACCCCATTCTGCCACTCAGGAAGACACAATCCAAGCCCTCCTGACAGATGACCTTCCTGCCAGTGCTTAAAAATCTCTAGAGCTTCCACACCTGTGATCATTTTAATTGCCTTTCTCTGGACATGTTTTATCTTGCCATTAGCATTCTCGAATTGCAGTGCCCAGAACTGGACACAGTATAATTCCAGGTGAGGTGTGAGCAAAAGTAAGGACGATGACTTCCCTTGATCCAGACAAGCTCAATTCCAGAAGCTTACTGGGATAAATGAGAAGTAGTGGGCAAGTCATAGACTGTTGGGGCTACAGTGAGCCGTTTTGGTGTAGCTTTAACTAAACACAGGGATAAGTGGTACATCTGTACTATTGAATTAATGTAACTTGACACCACTTAAACTGCCTTGACATAATGTTGTGGCTTAGTTTTACAAGGTCTTTGGTCTCCTCTTCTGAAGAGTGCTGGCACCTCACCAAACTACAGCTCCCATGATTCCATAACAATTGAGCCATGATAGCTAAAGTGATGTCAGATGCAATTAATTCTGCATTAATTAACCCATAGATAGAATGGTTCTAATGTTACAGCCTGAACTCTCCAAGGAAGCCTTTAAGTTGAAAGAGTAAGCACCAATTTGCAGATCTTACTGAAGTCTTTTGGTCATCTTACAACACTTAAGTCCATTGATGAAGCAGCACAGACCCTTGTCTGAGCCCATCTTCTATGGTAGTGTACAACGAGTGTCCATAGTTGATATTTTCTCTTCTTTGGAGGCATTGTCCATTCCAGGACAGATTTGATTCTCCTAGGCTGACCTATTGTGTATGATTTTCTACAGAGTATCACATATTTGACTCTGTGGAAGAGTTGTCTTCTGGAGAGCATTTTCGATGTTAATTCCCCCTCTGGGTTTTTGAGAAGTAACTTTTTAAATACAGGACTTATGAAAACCTCTGACAAAGAAGCTGCATTTTACAACTTAGACACTGCTTTTCCTCCTTGTCGTCTTTCTAGCTGGAGGTTTATTTTAGTAAAATTGACAATAAAACTTGAGCTAGGAAAGAGCGGGATTATGTTCTAGCCAATTGTATTATAGCTGTGACTGCTTGCCTACAACTGGCAAAGTAAACAGCAGCTGCCTCCAAAGTCCCTTATTGAACAATAAATCAGAAAATGGGATGGCAGATAAACCTGCCTTACTCCAGCATGTTATAGGAAAACGGATTTGTAGGTTTGGCCAGCAAAATGGAAATCATAGCAAACATGAAAGTTGGTGAAGGAAAAGCTATCCCTGGATGCTATATCCGAAAGACTCCATATGTCTTTTTCTGCAAGGCTTATTTGACCTGGTTGTTTTGGTTCCCAAGTGCATATTGTTAGTTCTGGATAAAAAGTTTGCTAAATATGTCAAGCTGCTCTTTGCTGTGTTGCAAGAACCTATCCCAGTTTTTTCCATGTTATTCCTGCCTGCAGTATTATAGTGTCTGTTGGAGAATAAAATGCTGGAAGGCATATACTTTGTTAACTGAGATATACTAATACTATTTGCTCTTGGAGGAAGTAACTGAGTATTCCTTGCCTGAAAGAAAACCTTGTGAAATTCATAGGGTTGTCATAAGTTGACAGTAGAGTTGAAGGCTCATATGTATACAAGATTTTAGAAGCTGTATGATGGGTTTCCCTCTGGGAAAAATGCAGCATATTAATGGATGAATGGAAGACTGAGATTGGGCTCAATGGCCCTAAGAGTCTCTTCATGAATCTACAAAATAAATGTCAAAACACAGGTCTCTCCCTTATGCCATTGCTTTTCTGTCACTTTTCAGAGTATGTTACACTTGCTGTCAACACCAGAATTGGTCCCAGGCTGACATGATAAATATTAAAGAAAAGAAGCTGTGTTGGGTTGAGTTTGGCCACTACCCGATTCCTTCTCGCATCTACAAAATCCTCCGTCTTGGTTTCAGTACGCTGTTCCGGTACCCTCCCATGCACGTTGTTGCTGGCTCTCATAAATGAGTCAGTCAGTTGTGGGTCAAACTCCACTGTCAGTGACTCTTTCCCTGTTTTCCTTGTTGGGCCTTGCATGCTTTTCAGGTGATCCAATGGGGGTTCCCTCCTGTGAAATAGCTGAATGGGAGATTGGTGTCATTCTGTTTGCCTTTGTCCATAAGTCACAATCCAAATGACCTTTTTTCATGCCTGGGTTGGTGGAGGAAAGAACAACTTAAATAGAACAGGTGTGTGTTTCAATGATTCTAAGGCCCTCCAGGTGTTTGGACTTCAACTTCAACTCCCACTTCAACTTGTTAGGAATAGTCAAAGTTTGTCCATGTCTGATCTACACTGTATTAAGCTCTTGGGGTGCATCTACACTACCAAATCAATGCAGTTTGACTCTACTTTAACTGCAGTTGCTCAATGCTATGGAATCCATGAGCCTGAAATAAAGTGAAATAACACAACATGGAGATTTAGAAAATACCACCATTGGTGATCATGTTCTACCTAAACTTCTGGACCGCATTCTTATTCTGTGCATAGTCTGTGAGTTTGCTTGTATTCCTCCCCTCCTTTAAATTTGGATTTTAAGGGACACAATCTTCTCTTTTAGTCAAGTTGATAGATACATACTTTGCAAAAATTAATCTGCACACCATATTAAGGAGGAAAAATAAGAAAAAGTCAAAATGCTGCTTTTAGAGAACACCAAACTCATATCACAACATGGTGGATTAATTATCTTCAATGGAAAGTGATTCACCCTGACGTTTTGGAAATCATGGGTGGAACAGTGGTGAAATGCTGAATGATTGCATCTTTTTTACCTATTACCCAGTCTTTCCTTTATATTTTCTGTCTCTATCTATATAACAGTGAGAACTAGAAGCATGATATACTAATAATCTGGTTTCAGAACAAACTACATATCTGACGATTCTGTAGAATGGAGCGATGGCAGTTAAAGTGGTAACAAACTGCTATAATTTTGTGGTGTGGATGGTCTGCACGACTCTGGAGACTGGGACCTGAATCCCCACTCAGCCATAGAAAGTCACACTTTCTCAGACTCAGAGGAAGGCAATGAAGAACCTCTTCTGAACAAATCTTGCCAAGGAAATGCCATGATATGTTTGCCTTCTGGTCTCCATAAGTTGGAAATGACTTGTAGGCACATAGCAGCAGCCTTTTGTGAGAGGAGCCCATTTGTCTGTGGAGTGAAATTCTGGATTGAAGCCACAGATTTAATGTGTTGGAAAGTGTCGTGGGATTGGAGGTTAGCTATTTTTGGCAATCCCGCTTGCACGAGTGCTGTGTAGGAGTTATCATTCTTGTCCATCTTGATTTGTGTGTGGTTTTTAAAAATACAGTCAATGAAATAATTAGTAGGAAAATTCCCATTCTTCTCTTAGGCTATTTCCTAGCAACCATTTGCTGGTCCAAAAGAATGTTTCAGGGTTCTAAATGGTATGGAGTCTCCTTCTTGGCATGTATTTAGACTGAAATTAGATGGCCATCTGTTGGGAGTACTTGGATTGTGTCTACCAATATAGCAGAATGAGGTTGGATTAGATAGCCTTTGAAGGTCCCTCAGATTCTCTGATTCTGTGTTTGAAGTTTAGCTAGCAGGATGGAATATTCTTTCTCCATCTACCAAATTGCTTCTCTCGGTGATGAAGCCTTTTATATTATATCAAGAATTCTGCCTGAATATTCAAACTGTACAGGGTATGATTAAGAACCCTATAAAGAATACATGTAATCTATTGAAAGCAACATACAAACAACCCTATAAAGAACATATGTAATCCATTGAAAGCAACATACAAAGAAACCTATAAAGAACATATGTAATCAATTCAAAGCAACATACAAAGAACCCTATAAAGAACATATGTAATCCATTGAAAGCAACATCATAGTTCATAAATGTTACCTGTAGACTTCTTGTTTCCCTCCAGTTCTTAATTAGATAATATTGAGTTTCTTCAGTAATGTTTTGACTGACAGAGCAAATGGCTTTCACCCCACCTCCATCCCTCTTATCTCTTTTACACCACTCCCAATAGCTTGCATTACCCCTCCCATATGTACAACTGAAAGTCTACTAAAGCTCAAGCTGTGACAAATTCAATAGACTTTATTAAGGAGCCATGGTGAGCTGGTGTTCCTATGTGTATGGCAGTAATAGGGAACGTAAAGCAACCTTCTCAGTGTCTGCTCCCAGTCTTTGGAACTCCCTGCCACAAGAGAGTAAATTGAAGTCCAAACTCTTCTTACTTATACTTTTAATTAGTATTTGAAAACTTGTCTGAGGGAGGGCCTTCCAGGGGTATGCTTTAGGTTTATCTACTTTGTTTAGTTTCAGATGTTATGAATTAGTTCTATTTTAATGGAATTATTATTATTACTATCATTTTTAAAGCTTTATTCTGTTTTAATCTACAGGGACGTCCCCTCAAATGCATGCATCCTTAACATCTTATGGATTTCCTAAAGGTTTATTCAACCATAACAGGTTTAGAGATGGCAGTAGTAGCCGAGTGTTGTAAAATTGCGACTTTAAGAGAAGTTTGGAACTCTGTGTTCCCAAAAAATGTGAGCAGTGCATTGCTGCTCAGGAGGACAATTTCACCATCTTACATAAAATTGTAATTTAAAATAGGTTTGCAGCTCTGATTAAATCATTATGATAATATTGATTCTTCAATATAACTGTATTCTTTTCCATAACTTTATGAAGTTATAATTTTAGCATGGCATTTGTAGCTCTGATTAAATCATTATTATTGTGACATTTATTCTTCAATATAACTGTATTTACTGTAAAAAAAACCCTAATATTTGTGGAGGGCAGGTTCTGAAGGTAGGGCTGAGAGCAATTAATATAACATGACTACAAGTCTTGGCACACTATAGAGTTGCATTGGAGAGTCTAGAGTTTTTTAGAGAGACAAATTTTCTCCAAGTGCGAGAAAATGAAACGACAGATATGGGTTGTGCGGTTCAGGGGTTCTTGCTCTACTTAGCCTTCAGATCATTACCGGTAACATAGCTACTATTATCTATTAAAGGCTGTATTATTTCTTCTTGAGTGTTCTGGTTGCTTGTGTTCCAGTGAACGAGAGTCTACTGTAATTTGATGTCTCATATATTCTCCATCATCTGGATACAATGTCAACTGCCTTTTCAAATTAGTGATATTGCCAGTCGTCGTACTACAAACCACACTGATGCAAACGTCCTAGGAAAGGAAGCAACGTTGTGTGTGTGTTAAAAAAACCGACTTCCTCGCGGCTGGTTCCCTGCTTGAAAGGCACCCACGCACGGCCCTTGTGTTACTCCACTGGGCACCGTGCCATTCTGCTTCTGCTGTTTGCCGAACGCTTTGGGAAAAAATGAAATAAAAGAGAGGAAATCCCCTTGTGGAAATGTCCTTCCTCTATCTAGGGCACCTTTTAAGTGTGGGTAAAACAAATAAAAATGAAATAAAAATCTATTACTCAGCATGGGTCTGTTTTTTTTTGTCCTATTTCCAAGGTCTGTGTTATATCTGTCATGATATGGGTTTAGCTTGAAGTGACTAACAGCTGTGGAGTTTCAGCAGGCTTGGATCCCTCAAAAGTGAAGAAGGCAGATGCAGAAAATATATGCTGACTTATCTTTCTTTCCTTGTCTCCCCTAGTGCATATATGCCATGGGTTTTGTTTGGGTGAATGGTGATTGGGTGAATGTACTCTATAATATTGGCTGTACATAGGCTTCTCTAATTTATTTTCCATTCTTCAAGCAGAAGGAGTACTTGAACCTCTTGTTGTTTGCCTTCAAAACTTTCTGACTTATGTTGATCCTATTAAGTTTTGGGGGTTTTTTGGAAAAATTTCTTCAGAGAGGAGGTTGCCTTTGCCATCACGAGACAGAGAGTGTGACTTGCCCATGGTGGACTGAGAGTGTGTGACTTGCCCACTGTCACGCAGTGGTTTTATCTCCAGTCCTTGTTTCCACAAGTCAGTTTTATCAAAATCCAATTCTCACAGGGTCAGAAAGTGAGGTGAACCTTTCAAAACAGGAGCACAGACAGCAAAACAAACACCACAGGGGTGATGGTGGTGATGATGATGATGATGATAATAATAATAGTTTTATTTCTAAGCCACAACTCTCTTCCTGAAGGGCTTCAGGCCGGCTTCCAAATATAATGCGTAAACATGACAAACATTCAATGCCATAAAAATTAAAACATTTACACATACAATTAAAACAAAAGAGAATGACTTTGGCTAATAGGTTATAAATCAATCAGTCAGGCATCATTGATCATGCAAACAGTTACAATCTATATAAAATCTTTATTATATACATATGTATATGTATATATGGAGCCCCTGGTGGCACAGAGGGTTAGACTGCTAAGTTGGTGAACTTGCTGACTGAAAGGTTGGCAGTTCGAATCCAGGGATTTTATGGAGCTGGTAGTGCTTTAAATTGTGCCATCAACTACCTTGTAGGCTTTCAAGATGACTTTGACTTGTTGCATTTCCATTGTAAGAAGAATGGCTGATGAAGATCTGCGAACTAGCAGAGATGGGCAAAGTGACTGCTGATTAAGGAGGATTTTTTGATGAACTTAAAGATTAAAACTTTTTCATTACCATTTCACAGCAACGTTGGGTGCAAATATCAGCGGTAGGATTTGTGATTGAGATCAGTGATTCCCAAACTGGTCCTCCAGATATTTTGGACTTCAGGATTTCTGAGCATTAGTCAAAGTAGCTGAGGCTGCTGGGAGCTGAAGTCCAAAACACCTGGAAGACCACAGTTTGGAGAATGTTATTATATTCTGAATGGTGGGATGTTAATACTGTATATCCCGAATTCTGGATAAAGACACGACTTTTAGACATGACTTTTGTTTTTGGGACTCCAGCTGCAAAAGAAGTACTTGAATCCCTGTTAGTATTTTAAGTTGGATAATAAAGGTTTTGTGTACCACGTTTGGTTCAGAGCCATCAAGCCATGTAGGAGTCTTTGTGATACAAACAAAAATGATTTGACTTTTATATAGAGAGATATAACCCTTTGCCTAGTTATCTGTGGTGAGTAAATAGAGCTTCCAGATGAGAACAACCAAGGAATTGGTTTATTCGATCGGGAAGGCAGTTCAGGTTCACAAGAGTAAAAGGAAAACAGGCTTTGCTCCAGCAGTTTTTCTACCATACGAACATTTTGGATCCCCAGTAACCTGAGAAGCAAAGGCAATGAGCATGTCATTTGTCATTGGCATCTTCTGCAAAGACAGCTGGGGGCGATTAATGTGGAATGGCATGGCATTTTGTTCTGATGGCCGCAAAGAGACTACAAGATACCTCTACCTCCATTTTGGGGAATTAACACTGGATAGTTTGGCTGGCCTTCCGATTAGGTCAGGGGAGAACCTGGCCAAAGGGGAATGGAAAGGATATAATTGCCCATTTTCAAATGGCAAATCTAATTTGAACATGTTAATCACGCTGCAAGTAAATGCACGGATGTGGCAAGACGCAGAAGGCTCATGTCACTCTCCCGAGAGATCAGTAGCCAGATGGGTGGAGGTACCAGAGATGTTTTAAAGAGTTTTGTGTGTTTCAGGATTTGGCTATACCTGGTTCACCTTCCAGGATAAAGAAGCCTGTCTTCACTCATGTCCAGGAGGTTGTCAAGGGATTGTGGAAAGGCTCTGTTCTGTGTTCAGAATAAATGTTTCCAAAATAACTCTGTATATTTCAAGATTTTGTGAAGAACGGATAGGTGCGTTTTTATTTTCTGCTGTCATGTGGGTCAGGAAGTAGAGATTTTATGAAGAGTCAGCATGATGGTGTGGTTTGGAGATGATGTTGTGATTTGCATATCTGGAGACAATCCTCGCTTCGTCATGAAATCAGCTTCTCTGTCAGAGAGATCTGGTGACACAACAAATACAAATTTAAAGATTCCATAGGATGGAGCTATAGCACTTAAAGCAGTGTCAGACTGTTATAGATCTGTAGGACTCTGCACATCACAATTCAAATCCCTGCTTGGCCATGAAACCCACTAAGTAACCTTTGACACATCACACTTTCCAACCTCAGTGGAAGGCAATGGCAAACGTCTTCTGAACAAATTTTGCAAAACCAACTTCCTTAGCTCAGAACATCTTGAAGATACACATTTTTTTATTTTTAATATATATAGTTATTTACATACATTAACAGCTTACAGTGTAAACAGATCATGAAACAATGTACATTTTACAAACACATAACTCTACCACCAAAGCCCGAACGAGCATCATTTCCTTTGCCATACATTTATGAGTCAACCAGTAAACACATGTCATATCCAGAATTCCTGACCAACAAGGTTGTATTGTTTTCCCTTATCACTCTCTAAAACATCTGTTCTCAACCTATGGGTCCCCAGGTGTTTTGGCCTTCAACTCCAAGAAATCCCAGCCAGTTTACCAGCTGTTAGGATTTCTGGGAGCTGAAGGCCAAAACATCTGGGGACCCACAGGTTGAGAACCACTACTCTAAAATATATTTAATGAAAACCGACCAGTATGAATCAACTTCTGATCTTTTAATTTCCCCCCGAACACCCTTCTTTTCATTGATAGTTTGTCATTTAAGGCTACGTTTCATACTTCCCTGTACCATGCTTCCAAAATAAGATTGGTTACTATCTTCCAATTCCTTGAAATTATAAGTCTTGCCACTGTAAGTAAAATAATCACCAGTTCTTTTTTCCCTTTCTAAGTTCAACTTTGTGGCATCCAGTAGTAACGCTAACCTAGCATCTGGGGTGATGTTTAGTCCTATAATGTTCTCTATTTCCTTAAATATATTGATCAAGAAACTCTCCAGCATGGAACATTCCCACCATAAATGAAAATATGTCCCTTTGTACCTACCACATCTCCAGCAATAGTAACTCTGCTTCTTATCCATCTGATGTAATTTAATATTTGCGTTTGCATTCTGTCCTTGTGTCCAGGGATCTGAGGTCAGTATATATTAAATAAATACTTCAAAAATTAAATATATCTCAATAATGTTTTTGATGTGGTCCTCACTGGAAATCCCATCCCATTTCTGGGTTGGGTTGCTTTCCCCGTCCTCCATTCTGACTCATGCTGTGTGTCATTCCATCACCAGTCTTGAGAGATGTACAATGGAGAGTCATTTTCATTGAATAAATACAAACTGGTAATTAAAAAGACCATTCTGCTGGGAAGGAACATCACCAATATATTACTGCCAAGCCCTTTACTGGGTTGCTTTGGGAGTTAGAACTCAGAGTTAGAATTCTGAGTCTCTACCTTCAGAAATGCACAACTGAAGCACTCCTGAAAGATGCCCATCCAACCTCTGTTTAAATTACTTCAAAGATGGAGAGTCTGTTACCTTCCAAGGCAGACTTATTTCAATCTAGCAGTTTTTAACAGTTAAAAAAATATTTGAGGGTACTTTTACTTTGCCTTTCCCTCTTGCTTCTATTTTGCTTTCCATGCTTTCCTCTTTCAATCTTTCCTCCTGTTTGTAAGTTATCTTTAGATGAGGATAAAGACATCTGATCTCTGCTCTTGTTAGTGGGGAATTTTGAGGGTTGTGTCCTTTCAGAGCGAAGCGCCAATTTGCAGGCAGCCTCTTGTCCCTTTAAGCGTTTTCTAAACATCACGATCTCTGGGCGGGTATTTAAGATGCACATATTTTATTGATGTATCACATGGATTTTTCCTTCAGGGAGTACTGTAGTTTGCATTGAGTTTCCAGAACATCTCCCATCTATGCGGTTTGCTTGTCCACCCCTTCACCAGAGGGGTTTAGCTTGGTTTTCTAAAGGATTTAGGAAAATCATGAATATGTTTTCTTTGCATTCAAGACATTCAGAAGCTTCATAGTGAGCCATGTTAACTCATGATATGCCCAAAGTACGACAGCCTTGGTTTAGTCATTTGGGCTTTAAGTGATAACACTATGTAACACAAGTTTTGTTCCTTGTTTATAAATGTAATTTCCTAATTGGTTTCATCATAAAAGCATGGGAAAAGTTTATTAAACTGGCAGCCATACTGAAGTTTCTGGAGTAGAACAACTACTTTCAAAGTCAGGACCACACAATGAAACAGGAATAACATTTTCAAACCAGTTATTCAAATCAATTTTGTTACATAGTGTAATTTAAGCTTGATATGGTCTTGGACCCACTAATTTTGACTGTAATAGCTTGTGCATTTCAAATGGATTTGTCACTTTCCTGCACTTTTCAGCCTTCACAACCATACATAGGAATTGGAAATAGAATGGCATGGATGATTCCAATTTTGGTATCCTGTGTTATATTTTTACATTTGACGATACCATATAAATGTGTTAAAACTTGGTCTTTGTGAAATAATTGCATGTTGCTTTGTGTTCCATCTTAGGAGAAAGGCGGGGTATATATTTAATATATAAAGACAGTAGAGTCTCGCTTATCCAACCTTCACTTATCCAACGTTCTGTATTATCCAACGCAGTTTGCCTTTTTGTCAAGGACAGAACGCCACAAGATTCAAAGTAACAGAGTTTATTAGATTACAGAACTCAAAAATGCCCGTAAAAACACAAGGGCCAGGCAGTTTTTGCCTTTAGTAGCAAAAAGGGACAAAAGTAAATGTTCAAAAGATAAACCGGATTAAACCGGAGTTTAATCCGGGTAAAAACAAACTGCTTGCTTCAGCCTAGGTATTAACAGAACAAAAGCCAAGGAACAAAAGATACAAAGAATGCAACTAATTGGCAGCAGATTCCTCTCTGCTGCCAGCACTGTGCTTAGAGTAACTTGCGTCGCTCCCACACACACACAGTAGACAGGATCTCCAACACGAGCAATTCAGCCAAGGATTGCAGAAGTAGAGTAGACCAGTTCCGTTCCGTAGATCAAAGCCAGAAGCAGACGTTTGTAGTTTTTCCAAGTCCAAGAAGGGGGGAAGACAAGCCGTGGTCAGTTCAGTCCGGGTTCTCAAAGCAGGAGATGGCGTCCGTCAGAAAGACGACGGAAGGTCAAGCTAATAAGAGTAAGCACAGGTTTGCACAAACAAATGCCCACACAATCCCTCCCGCCGTCTGACCTTGGATTCCAATCAACTTACGTCTCAGCACAGGAAAGCACACAAGTCTTCAGGGAAGCGTCCCACACACACACGGATCCCAAGCGTTTGCCCAGATTACCTTGCCCGACGCAATTTGCAATTGCTCCCAAGCCCCATTTTATGCCAGTTACAAATCTTCATCACTGTCAGCTGTCCTCCTTAACCCGGGCGTTTCCTCATCACTTTCCTCGTCAGAGCTGGAACACCTCTGACTACGCCCAACAGCATCTCCAGCTGTGGATCCCGTCCCATCCCTCCAGCTAAGCCATGGGTCTAATCCTGAAGGTCCCCATTCATCTTCTGTCCCATCATGGCCAGTGGCACCCAATTCCTCCCTTACCCGAGTCCAATCCATCTCATCCTCCTCTGAGCTAACCAGCCCCTCCTCCATTCTCTCCGTAAACCCTTCGAAAGATTCTTCGTCAGATGGTGCTGCAAATATGTCTCGCAGTCTTTTTCTCTCTCGCTCCTCGAGAGTATCTGACTCCCGAGGAGTCTTACGCCCACGTCTGTCAGTAACAGAGCCATGAGGCTCAATCATAACACTATCCCCTCTCACAAAGGCCTCCTCCCCCGATGGCGGAGAAGTGGCAGTGATACCCTCCGCTATAGCACCACGACGACTAGAGGTATCAAGTTTCAACAGTGAACGATGAAAGACTGGATGGACCTTTAAACTAGACGGTAAACGCAAACGAAACGCAACGGAAGAAATCTTTTTAACGATAGGAAAGGGACCCAAATACCGAGGCGCAAACTTTCCCCCAGCCTGTTTAATATGTTTGGAAGATAACCACACCAAATCCCCTTCTTCCAACTCCTCCCCTGCCTGCCTGTGGCGGTCAGCCTGAGTCTTCTGCGTTGCCTTAGCTTCCAGCAGTAAGCGACGGGCAACATCATGCAATGCAGCCATTTCCGTAGAGCGGTACACAGGGTCCGAAGAGACCACATTGGTCGACGGCGCCACACCTCCCCGTGGGTGAAAACCATAAGTTAGCTCAAACGGCGTATGCTGACTAGATGTGTGCACCGCATTGTTGTAAGCAAATTCCGCCACCGGTAGCCACTTC
Organism: Anolis carolinensis; assembly: GCF_035594765.1. Classification (NCBI taxonomy): domain Eukaryota; kingdom Metazoa; phylum Chordata; class Lepidosauria; order Squamata; family Anolidae; genus Anolis; species Anolis carolinensis. The sequence continues at coordinate 112,822,743 of NC_085846.1, read as the reverse complement.
ACCCAAGCCGTGGGTTGGTCTAAACAAAAACAACGCAGATATTGCTCTAAGAGCCCATTAACCCGTTCCGACTGTCCATCCGTTTGCGGATGGAAAGCTGAAGAAACGTTTAACTTAGTCCCCAAACACTCATGGAAATGTTTCCAAAAGCGTGACACAAATTGCGGAGCCCTATCTGAAATAATCACCTCGGGTGCTCCGTGCAAACGATAGATGTGCTTAGTAAATAGTAAGGCCAACGTAGGGGCCGCCGGAATGGTTGAACAAGGAATAAAATGAGCCAGTTTACTAAATAAATCCACCACCACCCAAATACAAGTATAACCCCCAGACTTAGGCAAATCTGAAATGAAATCCATGGAAATGATTTGCCATGGCCTGTCCGGAACAGGTAAAGACGACAACAACCCTCTAGGGCGCCCAACAGGCGTCTTACTCTGCTGGCAAACGGCGCAGCTGTCACAAAAGCGCAGAATGTCTTGCCGCATCTTTGGCCACCAATAGCTCCTGGTAATGAGCTGCACGGTCTTGAATCTGCCAAAGTGCCCAGCCATGGGTTCGTCATGGTGGGCTCTAATCACCTCCAACCTGAGGGCCCCCACTGGTACGTAGACCTGCCCCCTGCGTACCAATACTCCGTCTTGATCTTGTAGATGCGGCAGTATGGTACGGTTACCTGCTGAGAGCAGCATCAGTTGCTCCTGTGTCCACACATCATCCCTCTGAGCCGCAAGGATCTGGTCATGTAACCCGAGCTCATTATCTACAACACACAGAGAGGCAGTAGGCAAGATGGTCTGACATACAACCTGCTCATTGGTCTTAAACTCCGGCTTGCGGGATAAAGCATCGGCCCGCAAGTTTGCCTTCCCCTCTACGAACTGCACCTTGAAGTTAAACCTGGAGAAAAACAAAGCCCATCGGATTTGACGCTGGTTTAACTTCTTTGCTGTTTGCAAGTGCTCTAAGTTCTTGTGATCAGATCTGACCACGATCTGGTGCCGTGCCCCTTCAAGCCAGTGCCGCCACACCTCAAACGCCACCTTAATCGCCAACAACTCCTTCTCCCATATGGTATAGTTCTGCTCGAAGGGTGTTAGTTGCCGCGAGTAAAATCCACAGGGACGCAAGGTCCCTGAGGAGTCCTTCTGAGACAATACAGCCCCCAACGCGTAGCTAGAAGCGTCCGCTTCTACCACGAACGGTTTGTCAACATCAGGATGGGTTAGTATGTTGTCCGATTGAAAACTAGACTTAAGTTGTAGAAACGCCTCGTGAGCTTCCCGCCCCCACACAAATGGCTGTTTCTTGCGCAGAAGCTGCGTCAAAGGTACCGTGAGCTTTGCAAAATTCGGAATAAACTCCCGGTAGTAATTAGCGAAACCTAAGAACCTTTGTACATCCTTCTTAGTTTTCAGCTCCTGCCATGAGTTGACGGCGTCAACCTTATGTGGGTCCATTTTAAGTTCCCTACCTGACACTACATGACCTAGGAACTCCACTTCAGGCACATGAAAGACGCATTTGGAAGCCTTGGCGAAAAGCCCATTAGCCCGCAGTCGGTGCAGAACCTGCTTGACATGTTGACGATGTTCTTTCTCGTCCTTAGAAAAAATCAAGATATCATCCAAATAAATCACTAAAAATTGGTCAATTAGGTCCCTGAACACATCGTTCATGAACCTCTGGAAGACCGCAGGAGCATTACAAAGCCCAAAAGGCATGACTCGGAACTCGTGGCATCCGAAACACGTGTTAAATGCCGTCTTCCATTCATCCCCTTCCCGTATACGGATTAAGTTATAGGCCCCCCGCAGGTCAAGCTTGGTAAAGACTTTAGCCCCTTGCACCCTTGATAACAGTTCCGAGATTAAAGGGAGCGGGTACCTATCCCGAATGGTGTATTTGTTTAGGATCCGATAGTCGCAGACCAACCTAAGTTCCCCAGTCTTTTTGGCTACAAAGAATACTGGTGCCGCAGTTGGAGAACTAGATGGGCGAATAAACCCCTTGGCTAAATTTTCATCTAAAAACTCCCGCAAAGCTTGCCTTTCCGGTACAGTCAAGGCATACAGCCTCCCTGCTGGCAGTTTCGCACCTTCTGCCAGCTTGATGGCGCAATCATATGGCCTGTGCGGTGGTAATTTGTCCGCTTCTCTTTTACAAAATACATCAGAGAACTCCCCATACTCAGCAGGCACTCCCTCCATATCAGCATGAGTAACGTTTAAAGTGCAACAATCCTGCCTCTTTAAGATCACTTTACGTGTTGCCCAATCCACTTGTGGGTTTACTACAGCTAGCCAATCCATCCCCAGGATCACATCATATCTAGGCAAGCTCGTAATATCCCACACAAACGTTCCCGTTACTCCCTGCACCTCCCACGTTACTGCTGAGGTTTCCTGGTTAACCACCCCAGTCTCCAGCAGTCTCCCATCTGCTCCCTCCACCCACACGTCGCATGCCTTGCGCACTCTAGGAATGCCATGCTTCTTAGCAAACTCAATATCTATATAGGAGACCGTAGCTCCTGAGTCCAGCAGTGCCAGAGTAGAAACAAGTTCCCTTCCCCCAACAGATAATGTAATGGGTACGAAAACATGCTTCCTCCCCTCAGTTGACTGCTTGAGGAGCCCTAGTGCGTTGGACTCACGTCGCACTAGGGCTGGCCTTTTCCCGAAAGCTGGGAAGGTTTCACATTACAATTTTTGGCAAAATGCCCAGCATTCCCACAGTACAAACACAAGCCCAGCTGCCTCCTACGGCTCTTTTCCTCTGTAGACAGTTTTTTAAAGACCCCAAGCTCCATGGGCTCTTCCCCCATCACCACAGGTGCCCTGGTTACATGCATGGGTGGCGCACACATTGCTTTTGAGTGTTTACGAGCCTCGAACCTTGCGTCTAAACGCAGCACCTTAGCTACTAAGGCGTCCCAGCTTTCAGCCGGCTCCAAGCGTGCTAATTCATCCTGGAGCATATCACTTAACCCGGCAGTAAATAAAAGCATGAATGCATTTTCCCCCCAATCCAGCTGGTGGCGATACAGGTTAAACTTATTTAAGTAATCCAAAACAGTCCCCTTTCCCTGTTTCAACCGATACAGAGCCCACCCAGCGTTCTCCGTGCGGAGAGGATCCCCAAAAGTATCAGTTAACAACTTTTTGAAATTATTCAAATTGTCCTTGACTGGGTCATTTCCCAAAATTAAATTAGTGGCCCATTGTCCTGCGGGACCGGTCAACAAACTCAAAATAAAAGCCACCTTACTAGTGTCCGTAGGAAAAGCATGAACACTGAGCTGTGAAAAATAAAGCTCCACTTGTGCCAAAAAGGTTGGCAACTTGCACCTGGTTCCGTCAAAGCGTTCAGGAGTCAAAACATGTCCTTTCACAGCAAAAGCTGTTTGGCTTACGGTAAAGGCCGTTTGCAATTGGTCTACTTTGGCTCTTAACTCATCCATCGTCTTCCTGACGGGTTTATTGCTGCAATAAACTTTTTATGGGCGTCGGGCAATCTGTCAAGGACAGAACGCCACAAGATTCAAAGTAACAGAGTTTATTAGATTACAGAACTCAAAAATGCCCGTAAAAACACAAGGGCCAGGCAGTTTTTGCCTTTAGTAGCAAAAAGGGACAAAAGTAAATGTTCAAAAGATAAACCGGATTAAACCGGAGTTTAATCCGGGTAAAAACAAACTGCTTGCTTCAGCCTAGGTATTAACAGAACAAAAGCCAAGGAACAAAAGATACAAAGAATGCAACTAATTGGCAGCAGATTCCTCTCTGCTGCCAGCACTGTGCTTAGAGTAACTTGCGTCGCTCCCACACACACACAGTAGACAGGATCTCCAACACGAGCAATTCAGCCAAGGATTGCAGAAGTAGAGTAGACCAGTTCCGTTCCGTAGATCAAAGCCAGAAGCAGACGTTTGTAGTTTTTCCAAGTCCAAGAAGGGGGGAAGACAAGCCGTGGTCAGTTCAGTCCGGGTTCTCAAAGCAGGAGATGGCGTCCGTCAGAAAGACGACGGAAGGTCAAGCTAATAAGAGTAAGCACAGGTTTGCACAAACAAATGCCCACACAATCCCTCCCGCCGTCTGACCTTGGATTCCAATCAACTTACGTCTCAGCACAGGAAAGCACACAAGTCTTCAGGGAAGCGTCCCACACACACACGGATCCCAAGCGTTTGCCCAGATTACCTTGCCCGACGCAATTTGCAATTGCTCCCAAGCCCCATTTTATGCCAGTTACAAATCTTCATCACTGTCAGCTGTCCTCCTTAACCCGGGCGTTTCCTCATCACTTTCCTCGTCAGAGCTGGAACACCTCTGACTACGCCCAACAGCATCTCCAGCTGTGGATCCCGTCCCATCCCTCCAGCTAAGCCATGGGTCTAATCCTGAAGGTCCCCATTCATCTTCTGTCCCATCATGGCCAGTGGCACCCAATTCCTCCCTTACCCGAGTCCAATCCATCTCATCCTCCTCTGAGCTAACCAGCCCCTCCTCCATTCTCTCCGTAAACCCTTCGAAAGATTCTTCGTCAGATGGTGCTGCAAATATGTCTCGCAGTCTTTTTCTCTCTCGCTCCTCGAGAGTATCTGACTCCCGAGGAGTCTTACGCCCACGTCTGTCAGTAACAGAGCCATGAGGCTCAATCATAACACTTTTAGTAGTCAATGTTTTTGTAGTCAGTGTTTTCAATACATTGCAATGTGCTAAATTTGTGAATACAATAATTACTACATAACGTTACCATGTATTGAACTGCTTTTTCTGTCTATTTGGTGTAAAACGTGATGTTTTGGTGCTTAATTTGTAAAATCATAATGGAATATTGATGTTTTATAGGTTTTTCCTTAATCCCTCCTTTTTATTCAATATTTTTGCTTATCCAACGTTCTGCTGGCCCATTAGATAAGTGAGACTCTACTATAAATATAACAGCCTGTAGTACAACACTTCAGGAGGGCACCAGTTTTAAGAAACTTTCCTTAAACTTATTCATTTCTTTGTATTTTGCGCATTGGGTTGATTTACTATGTCTGTAGAGATGCATTCATCTTGTCGGCGTATTAAAGTCTGTCCTGCCTTTCTCACAATACTCATACTATTCTCAAATACGCTTTTCTCTGAGTTTGGTCTCAGTAATGTCCACTTCTGGCTCTTCCTGAGGAATTTTACAATTTAAATTCCATAGCAACGTAGTCATTTCAGGAATTGCAGTTATGCCTTTTATTAACATTTTTCTTGGGCAGCCTGGAAGCCTAGCTTCATTCAGTCTGGAAGAAGCACAGCTAGCAGCTTAGATGGACATTTTCTTGTGTATTTTGGAGTCACATAGTTACAAAATAAAAAAAAGAAGTTTTCCACTCTTGTCCAGTGGAAGGTGCATGTGTGATTCTGTATAGTGAAGAAGACGCGATAAATGACAGCAACGTAAGCATTTGACGAACCTCAGACATTCTTAGAGGTTTTGCCTTATTCAAGTTTTAACTAGAGCTCAGAGGCATTTCATGTTTAGACTACAACTCCCAGAATCCATAGGCAGCATGAGCAACAGCATTGCCATTTGGGAGATTCTGGGAGTTTTAAATGTTTAATAAACTATGCTGTCTGGGGATATATTTGTACTGGCAGATCACCAAAATGAAATAAAAATTTGAATGCCAATGTTTCAGATGTTCAAGCAACCATCCTACATATTGCCAGCTCTTGCCTAACCTTGTGTTTTGTGTGTGTTTCTTTCCTTTCCCAGGGAGCGGAGCCACAGCCGTTGTCCAAGCAGCCTATTGTACGCCGAAGAAAGAGAAGGTGGCCATTAAACGGATCAACCTTGAGAAATGTCAGACCAGCATGGATGAGCTCCTGGTACAAATATTCCATCAATGTTGTTGCACAATTCATGTAGGGTGTGTAAATCACGGTGGCACCCTCTGTGTAGGCATTTGGTAAACGCTTAGCAGTTGCCTTGGATTTCTTGCCTTTCTTTTGTTCTTTCCCTAAAGACAAAGTTCCAAGACATTGTGGAGGTAAAAAAGTTGGAAAGCAGTCCATTTGATGTGTAGTGGGCTCATTCTATTTAGTGGGTTTTCCAAAGGCGGGCTTAGAATTTCTCTCTTGATTTACATAGGGAAACAGTATGCTACTAATGTGACCGGTCAGTGGTACCTTATATGTTAGTAACATTTGTATTCTGTTTCTTTTCTTTTCTTTCTTGCTTTTTTTTTTGAATGAGCGTTACCTGGTCTACAGAAGAGCTACTCAGATTGTGGTCCCAGAAAGATAGAAAGACAGACAGACAAAAGTGGTTGGAGTCAAAAGATATAAATCTTGTTCTAGTCCTTGGCATAGACTCATAGAATCCTAGAGTTCGAAGAGACTTTGTGAGTCATCCAGTCCAACATGATTTTGCCAAGAAGCAGGAAAATCGCATTCAAAGCACCCCCGACAGATGGCCACCCAGCCTCTGTTTAAAAGCCTCCAAAGAAGGAGCCTCCACTACACTTCAGGGCAGAGAGTTCCACTGCTGAACTTCCCACTGTGGTAGAGGTTCAATCTTGGGGTTAGAAAAAATGCCCTGCTAATGCAGTTTTTCACAAACCTTGCCTCTATTTTTCCACTATCCAACTGCTTCATAAATAAGCAAATTAGTATAGTATTATATTAATTGTCTGTATGCATGTTGCCTGTTGACTTAAGGCAACACCATGCATTTCATAGACCTTTCTTAAAGAATATTGAGAGGTGGTTTTAGTCATTCCGTGCTCTGAATATATCCTACAGCATCTGACCTTTCTTCATGGTCTCCCATCCAAGTTCTAACCAGGGATGAGCCTACTTAGCTTCCAAAATCATACTGCTGCCTTCAAGATATTTAGGCCCTATTATATTACAGTTGGCCTTCTGTATCCACAGATTCAGCCATGCACAGCTTGAAAATATATATATTTTAATTCCAAAAAGCAAACATTGGTTTTTTCGTCTTATATAAGGGTGGGCATTTTACTACACCATTTTACATAGTGAGATTTGAGCATCCACAGATTTTGATATCTTCAGGGGTCCTGGAACCAAACCTCCATAATTCTAAAATGCTATTCTAATTTACTTTTTAAACTTTTGAATGCTCATGCCCTCCGGTCAGAGAAATTACCTAAAACGTGATGCTTGAATCACCTGGTTCTGCTTGCATGTTATATTTTAGTTGCTACTTGGCTTTTTTAAATAGTTACTGATTTTGTCAAGTAAGTTGTTTAGCTACAATCTTATGGTACGATGTGATATGGGAGGGCGTCCATGTGGGTGACCATGAGCTACCGTACCATGTAAAAGCTATCCTCGACTGCATCTACACTGTAGAATTCATGCAGTTTGATACCACTTTAACTGCCATGACTCAATGCTATGGAATCCTGGGAGTTGTAGTTTGGTGAGGTACCAAACACTCTTTTGTACAGAAGATGAAAAGACAATATGAAACCACAACTGTTTTCAAATCAGTAGCCAGACCCATGTAATTGGATGCCCACATGTCATTTGCATGGCTCTCTATCTGGCCCTGTTGCTCCTTCCCTGCTGAAGCAATCACACACAGATTATTGGAATTCTGGGCTGATGCCAATTTGTGGCTCAAAGGGCCATTCAGAAGGCCCTGCTGTAGGAAACCTAGATGAAGCGCCTTCTAATTAAATATCTTAATCTCCAGTTGACCCATTCCTCCAAAATACCGGCTATTCCATGGGCTCATGAATGGGACGGCAAAAGAATTGCTGTTTTTCTTCTTCTCAAAAGGTTCCAATTAGGCACCCTATGGGCATATTGTTCTTTGTTTGCCGGGCTTTTGCCAGAGGAAGCAAACTCATGATTTTGTCCTACCAGCGGCTTATACACAACTGACAAAGGTTTTCGGTTCTGGGGTTGCATCCTAGCATTGCTCTCTCCAGAAGAGAACCTTCAGTGAATTCTAGGTAGAACCATAACGCTGGAAGGGGTACCGGTCCAACCTCTGCAATCACAGGAATCGATAGTCCTTTATCTCCATCCAGTTTTGTTTTGATATTGAAACCAGAGATAGGCTTGAGGAAACACTGGTTTTAAGAACATTAGAAAAGCCTGGTTGTATTGGGCCAAAGGTCTATTTTATTCTGTCCTCTAGCAGTAGCCAGACAAATGCCTCTGGGAAGCACAGAGACAAGAGCTTTTTCTTGTTTCCTCCCATATATCATATTCAAATACCAAGGGTTTGGAAATTTTACATTTTTGGACTACCGTTCTCAGGATCGAGCTTAAAATATCTTAAGTTTTGTTCTACAATTAATACGGGATTGACTTTGAAATGGAGCTGAGACTGGCAATCTATTTTAAGCTCCAGAGCATATTCCAGTTGTGGCCAATAAAATTATACTGGCCCATTGGGGCATGCTCTGCTCCTATCAATTTTAACTACAGTGTTTGTGTGGATATTACTGTAAAGGCATTCTCCTTTTTCATGAATGCACAGAAAAGGAATGCTTCTTTGAAAACAGGTTGTGCTCCAAATAGCATGTTCTTTTCATTGAGTTTTTATACCTGTGCAGGTAAATTCTTCACTTGGAGTATCCCTTTTTAATAATGGTAATAATAATAATAACAAAATTTGAAAAATGTTCTATTCCTGGTTTGAAAGTGTTATTTCCTGTTTAAGTGTGTGGTACTTACTTTGAAAGTAGTTATATCCAGAAACCTTATTTTTGCGGCTGCTACAAACTATTTTCAATTGGTTGAGACTCTGTGAGATATTGATAAACTGGAGCAAAACGTGCTGCAGGATGTCCCTCCCGCAAAAACAGAGTTTTTTCAGTTTGCAGTTTATTAATTTTTCCATGTTTTTATGATAGAACTTATTAGGAAATTACATTTACAGTACACTTATCCAACGTTCTGTATTATCCAACGTAGTCTGCCTTTTAGTAGTCAGTGTTTTTGTAGTCAATGCTTTTAATACATTGCGATGTTTTGGTGCTAAATTCGTAAATACAGTAATTACTACATAACGTTATTTTATATTGAACTGCTTTTTCTGTCAATTAGTTGTAAAACATGTTGTGGTGTTTAATTTGTAAAATCATGATGCAATTTTATGTTTAATAGGCTTTTCCTTAATCTTTCCTTATTATCTACCATTTTCGCTTATCCAAAGTTCCGCTGGCTCATTTATATTGGATAAGCAAGAGACTACTGTATAACAAAAATCGTGTTTTATAGTGTAATAACTTATTTATTACCCATCTATCTTTGCAGCTCGAGGCAGGGTACAACATGGTTAAAAGTCGCGAGATAAAACAGAATACTATTAAAATACATATAACAAATATACACAGGAAAAATGCAGATTAAAATTTACCAATCAAATGCACAAGTCAAAATTGGCTGGATAGGCTGCAGTGCAATATAACCCTTTAGCAAAACCATCCATCCCACTGTGGAGAAGGGAGGCGAGTGAAGAGGGACTGAGCGGCTGCCTCTTTTGCAACCCGGCTATTCATGTCCTGCTATCCTTGCAGCTTATGGTGCTGCGGTGCTGATCAAGGGGAGAATCCAAGCACAGTTGCCAGCTTGCAACACATTCCAGCCCGTCTCCAGGCAACTAAATCCCGGCTTTTGTGCAGCATCCAAAGCCCTGCCCTTTCCACCTGGGATGCAGGGATGGAGGCGGGGAAAGGAAGAGCAAGGCGGGAAAAAGGACAGAAAAAGTTTCATCATCCTAACACTCATCCTTTTCTCGGATTAGCCTCACTTCTTATCCTTTCTACTCTTCACTGTGTGAAGCAGGTGTGGACAAACTTCAGCCCTCCAGGTGTTTTGGACTTCAACTCCCACAATTCCTAACAGCCGGTAGGCACGACTGTAACTGATTAATGCATCTTTTTTTTTTAACTTTCCATACTTTATAACATCCAAACATCAATCTCTGTGCACAAAGGGAAGGCTCAAAAGAGTGGTATGCAATATATCATTGTGTCGAGAGCATGTTCAGAGAGAAGAGAAGCATTTGAGAGTTTGTATCGCCATTTTTCTCCACTTCACTGCACTTTTCAGGTGGCTTTCAGCCAATTAATAAGACTAATCACCTACCAGTGTAAAAGGGAAAAACTCAAGTTGATTTATTTTCCATACTGCGTTGTTTGCCTTATTGCCAACACCTGTTTAAGCCCCTGTAAGTGCCTTTTTGAGATGCTTTTGAGAGGGACAGGTTTCACCTTTGTTAATATTAATGAAAAGGCACCATGAACAGAACCAGTAATTTACAAAGAAGTACTATTCCTTCATTCAAAGAGAAGGCATTGCTAGTAATCTTTATAAAAATTGCCATTAATAATGCACCGGAATCAAAATAGCTTGAAGAGAGAACTCATAATAACAAGAATTATTGAAGTTATCTATCTCAATTGAGTGGATTGGGAATTGTTGTCTCTTGCCCATCTTTTTTTTTTTCCTGTGCAGGGAGCAACTTGAGAAACTGAGAGAGAATTGGCCTTCTGGAAGGAGGTTGCTCAGGGGACACCTGGATGTTTGATATTTTACCATCCTTGTGGGAGACTTTCTCATGTCTGGAGCTTATATTAGGCTTTTAGAGATGGAGGATTCAAGTGCCTCTGTAGTCTTGATTTCCAACTTTTTCTGAGCTGTGTATTAAATGTTTAGGAATTTGGATTTATTTGGATTTATGTATATGTCCATAATCTTGGAGATGGAACTCAAGTTTAAACACTAAATGCATTTATGTCCCATATATGTTTAATATACCGTGTTTCCCCGAAAATAAGACCTCCCCAAAGAATAAGACCTAGCAGGGATTTGGGGGGATTGCCAAATATAAGGCCTCCCCTGAAAGTAAGACCTAGCAACTAAGGCTGCAGCAGAGTTCCATTGGGAAGCATGGCTGCAGGGCTAAAGCAGCACTCATACACACACCGGAGGGAGGGAGGGAGGGAGAGAAAGTGCTTGCTTTCTGTGCCTCCCTCCCTCCCTGGCTGGCCTTGCCTTGCCTGTCCCCCAGCCGCGGCTTGAGGCTGCTGCTGCGCTGCTGTTTCTTCCTTTGGAGACAAGGCCATGCTGGCCATGCTCCCTTGCTTCCCAGAGGCTTCTGATTGGCTCCTGGAGCCAGGGCAAGGGAGGGTGGGAGGGAAGGAAGAGGGCTTTCGTCCTGCTGCTTCTGCTCCTTAAAGGTACAGGACGCATTGGGATTCTCCTCTCATCCTTATTCCTATCCTATGCCATGAAACTGATTATTTTATACTATTATTCTATTGCCATATTATTATCATCATATTCTGTTACTATTATTATATCCCATTATTATATTATCCTAATAATATATTTTAAATCATTATATTATATTTTTCTATTATTATTATTATATCATTATATTATTATTCTATTATTATTCTATTATATTTTCATATTATATTATTATTCTGTTATTATTAAATTCCATTTTATATTACCCTATTAATATATTTTATATCATTATATTCTATACTATTATTCTATTATATTATCATTTTATTATTTTATTATTATTAGCATATTCTGTTATTATTATATTCCATTTTATATTATCCTATTATTATTATATTATGCTATTCTGTTATTATATCCCATTATTATATTATCCTATTAATACCATATTATTATCATATTCTGTTATTATTATATCCTATATTATATTATCTCATTAATATATTGTATATCATTATATTATTATTATATTATCATATTATTATTATAGTATATTATATTATTCATCATTCATGACTACATTGAAACTAGAATAGAGAGAAATCAGCGTGGAAACCTTGTGAAACCTAAATTGCAAGAGGTACCATAGATTGTTGTACATGTAAATAATGGTAGTAACAAGAAATTCTTGATAGGATTCATAGTTTGTCTGGTTATGCTGGTTTGTGATGACAACTACTTTACAGTATATAATAAATGTTCATTTTGTTGTTCAACAATAATTGTGAGCTCTTCTTCATGGAAAAATAAGACATCCCCTGAAAATAAGACCTAGTGCATCTTTGGGAGCAAAAATTAATATAAGACCCTGTCTTATTTTCGGGGAAACAGGGTATGTATCCCGTAAACAATTCTATACATTTTAAAAAATAATTTTATGTATGGAACCAAGTTTGTGAATGTTGCAATGTGTCACTTTATCTTGGTGACAATTGTGGTTACAATTGTGAGTATTTCGAATTTTGTGTAAGGGATGCTTAGCATATACATGAAAACGAACAAACAAATTGTTTTAAATTGCTGAAATAGATTTTATTTATATGCCATCCTGAGATTCTGTGACAACAGGGTGGAATAGGAATATTTGAATGCATCAGACTTGGTTGCTGTGAGTTTTCTGGGCTGTGTGGCCATGTTCCATAAGCATTCTCTCCTGATGTTTCACCCACATCTATGGCAGGCATCCTCAGAGGTTGTGAGGTCAGTTGGAAACTAGGCAAGTGGGGTTGATATCCCTGCGGAATTTCCAGGGTGGGAGAAAGAACTCCTGTTTGTTTGAGGCAAGTATGAATGTTGCAATCGGTCACCTTGATTAGCATTAAATAGCCTTGCAGCTTCAAAGCCTGGCTGCTTCCTGCCGGGGTGCATCCTTTTTTGGCAGGTGTTAGCTGGCCCTGATTGTTTCTTGTCTGGAATTCCCCTGTTTTCTATGTGTTTTTCTTTATTTACTGTCCTGATTTTAGAGTTTTTTTAAATTCTGGTAGCCAGATTGTTTCAGACAAACTCAAGCAAAACTAACCTTCAGTCTATTCTACTGCTTTAGTTTAGACCCTAACAATCAGGGCACTTAATATAATGCAAATAAAGTTAGATGCAGAGTTTCTGGCATAGAGACCCACCTTTCATTTCCCTAGGAGAGTTTTTACCTAGAGAGAAAAATGGTTATGTATCTTGGAAGTGCTTGGCCTTAATTCTTTTTTTAAAAGATCTCCAAATATCCTGCAAGAGGCCATATGGCCTGCTCTGACCCTCACACCTTGTTGTCATGCAGCAGTTTGCAGTGGCAATGTGTTTATAATTAAAACAGGCAGGCATTTCTCAATGAATGCCATCTTCATACACACAGCAGCAGGGGTTTAAATTTAGAAGGCAGGGAGGTGCCTGCCCTGGGGATTAGAGTGGGAGATTTAGTTTGGAAATATGCACGCAGTGACTCAAGGACACCTTGGCAGCCAGGCAGGGCAGAGGGGGAAGGAACAGCGGCACACTCTTTTATTTATTTCATTTATGTCCTGCCTGCCTCCTGCCGTTGGGCTTAAGGTGGGCTGTGGGAAGTTGAAACAAAGTACAAGGCAGTCCCCAAGATATGTTCTGTAGTTTTGTTCTTAAGTTAAATTTGTTTGCAAGTTGCAACAGGTACATTTTTAAGTGTAACTCCAGCTATATATATAAGTTTTGGATAGTATAGGGAAGGGTGAACATCCTTGTGTAGTTTGTTTTACTCTCTGTGCTCCTCACTTTCACCTCACTTTCTATTCATGTGATTATTGGATTTTTTAAAAAACTGGTTTGTTGTGGAACCAAAGACTAGTGATAAGGTTCAGTGGATACACTTTTTCTCTATGATAACACTCGTTAACACTACTTTTGTTCCTGGGTTATACATGTGCTGGATATCCTACGGCACATTTTGCTATAGTTTTTTTTTTAATGAATATGTCATAGAAACTTAACCAATACTTTGTGGCAGCCACAAAAACAAAGTTTCTGTAATATAAACATTACTTTCAAAGAAAGCACCGCACAATTAAACAGGAAATAATACTTTCAAATCCGGAACAGAAAATTTTTCAGATTTTGTTACATAGTGTAATAGCTCTTCTAGGAGTTACTTTTTCCAAAACAGCCAGAGGAGCAACATTTGATACCGTTTGACTAAGGTTCAGTGAGACAATGGATGCATCTACACTGTAGAATTAATGCAGTTTGACCTCAGTTTAACTTCCATGGCTCAGTGCTATGGAATTATGGGAACTGAAATCTGATGTGTCACCAGCCCGCTTTTTGCAGAGACAGCTAAGGACCTTGTAAAACTACAAATCTCAGGATGCCATAGCATTGAGCCAGAGCAATTAAAATGGTGCCAAAGTGCATTGATTCCACAGTGTAGATGAACTCGGTGAGCCCCCGATGGCACAACAGGTTAAACTGCTGAGCTGTTGAACTTGCTGACTGAAAGGTCAGCGGTTAGAATCTAGGGAACAGGGTGAGCTCCTGCTGTTAGCCCCAGCTTCTGCAACCTAGCAATGCAAATGTGAGTAGATCAATAGGTACCACTCCAGTGGGAAGGTAACAGCACTCCATGCAGTTATGCCGGCCACATGACCTTGGAGGTGTCTATGGACAATGCCAGCGCTTTGGCTAAGAAATGGAGATGAGTACCAACCCCCAGAGTTGGACATGACTAGACTTAATGTCAGGTGAAAACTCTACCTTTACTATAGATGCACTCAGTGTTTACTGTAGTGCACTCAACTCTTCTCTCTGTGGATGCTTCTTCTTGTTGTTAGTTGCCACAATAGCCCATCAGTTTTGCCCATTTGCTCTTGGAGATGAGCTCTTAGCTCTACCTGATTTAGTTTTAATTTCTCATTCAATATATTTATCATTCAACACACAGACAACATGTGAATGTTTTCAGGGAAAAAAACGTACTATCAAAGGACCAGGATATAAATCTTCAGTATTTTGTTCATCCAGCTGGATGCGGGTTTCTGGGGTGAAAACAGAGTTCACAGAAGTTATTGTTCAGTATATAAATTTTCATAATTCTCTGTGCTAATTTGCCATCTGAGATGGATGATGTATCAGATTAAGTAGACATGCGCTCTGTTGCAATCCTCATTAGTTTGCAAAGTATTTCTGAGGATCTCGGGAAGGATTCCTGAGCATCCTTTTATGTAGAAAAGTCCATGGTAGAGCTCTTAAAACTCTTACTGTGTGTTTTTGTTTCCATCGCTCCTCCAGAAATAATGGAAAGCAGCATCCTCCTCATTAATGATTCATGACCTTACCACTCTGCTTTATGGTCACTTTTTTTTTTTTGCATCTCCTCTTACGAAATCAACTTCTTGCAGATAGCTAAGTGTCTTTTCCCCCCTAATAGGTGCATGATGTCTTTTCCCATTCCCAACATAAATGTGTGGTAGTCAAATATTATTATTCTCATGTCTCCTGTCAGCCTAGGCATGCATTTTGAAATGTAAATTGTTTGTTTTACTGTGTTTATAACACAGTTTTCTTTCGAGGGGTTTACCATGGTATAGACCTCTTCTTCCCACCTCACCCTATTGTTTTCTCTTTAAAATACTATGCTAAATCAGACTTAGGCTCATTTTATACTGCCATATAAAATCCAAATTATCTGATTTGAACTGGATTATATAACAGTATAGATTCATTATCCAGTTCAAAGCAGATAATCTGGATTTTATGGCAGTGTAAAAGAGGCCTTACTCACTCAATGGCAAGTCTACTGGAATCTCGACAGTCCAAACAGCTAGCTTTTATTTAGTCCTTTTCCAATCATGTACAGCAGCTTCACCAAAATTCTGATTGCTTTTCTGGAAACACAAAACAATTGAATCCTAGTTTAAAATAACATTACAGGGTCCTCATTCTATCATAAAAGAGAAAGACATAATATGACCATGAATTACAGTCCTGGTCCCATATCCACAGTTTCACCTACCCATATCCAACGGAATATATTCTTTTTAGGAAATTTCTAGATCCTCCAATGCAACTCTGCAGGAAGTTCTGGCAGGAGTTGTTCATTTCAGTAGGGTTTGCTATTATCTTTGCTTTCCCATTTCTGTGATAAGTTGAGGAATGTGTTCCCCTGAATAATGAGGTCATACTATATTGGTAAAATTTGCAATTTGAGAAATATGTTGGAGAGGTTGTGTTGCCTCTGGCTCAGCTCTGCTTAGTACTCGGATGAGAGATCACCAAGGAATACACTGTCTTGTAGGTCATATTTCAGAGGTGGGAACTGGTAAAACCTATGAAATTTATAGGATTGCTGTATGTTGACTGTCAATTTGAATGTACGTGTGTACACATACACATAGTAACCAAAAAAAGGAAAACCTTACAGCGAGATGTAGTTATAGAACAGGATGAAGGCATTTGGTTGTCAACTGTTGTCAATTAGACTTTGATTTATAGCAGTGGTTCCCAACCTTTGGCCATCCAGGTGTTTTGGACTCCCAGAATTCCTAACTGGCTGGGATTTCTGGGACTTGAAATCCAAAACAACTGGAAGACTAAAAGTTGGGAACCACTGATTAATGGGAACCCTATGAATGAGAGGCCTCCAAGTCACTCTCTCATCCACAGCCCTGTTCAGATCTTGCAAACCCAGAGCTATGGCTTCATGGATGGAGTCTATCCACCTGAAAGGTGGTACCTGTAATACTAACTTACCAAGCATAATTCTAGGAACACGTCTTCTCATGATATGGCCAAGGTATAAAATCATAGATTTATAGTTGGAAGAGATTGCATGAGCCATCTAGTCCAACCCCCTGCCGTGCAGGAAAAGCACATTCAAAGATGTGCTTTCTCAGTTTACTCATCTAAGGAGAGATTTGCTCTAGGACCTATATATGTGTCTTTTCAGCCATCTGGGTATCTGCAGAACTCTCCTCTAGCTCTACATTTCAAATAAGTTAATTTACTTCCTTTCAGCTCTCTTCAATTACTCTGCCTCTTCCCATACAGCAGAACAAGAATAACCTTTTCCTCTTTTTCCCCTCTAGAAAGAAATTCAAGCCATGAGTCAGTGCCATCATCCAAACATCGTTTCTTACTATACCTCCTTTGTAGTGAAAGATGAACTTTGGCTAGTGATGAAGCTCCTCAGTGGAGGTAAGTATAAGGTGTGTGTGTGTGTATGTGTGTAAGTGTACGTTACTCTGATTCTGATCTATTACCCTTTTTAGATGGTAAAAAGTTCTTCATTTTTATATTGAGTCTTAAATAACAGTTTAAGTGTATCAAAATTACTTCATGGTTCATTTATGATCGTGAAAGACATCTAGATAAGGACTGCTTGAAATAGGCAGAACATTTAAATTTGCTACTGTCATGTGCTTTTAAGTTGAATGACCCTAAGCTGAACCTATCATGGGTTTTTGTTTTGATCTGCTTTGTTTAGAGGGATTTTGCCATTGCCTTCTGATGAGAGTGTGTGACCTTCCAAGGCAAAATCCTGAGTTTCTGTGCTAAGCAGGGATTTGAACCCTGGACCCAGCCCTCAAACCACTGCCTCACATTGGCTCTCTTTATTCAAATGTATTTGCCATAAATATTGAAAGAGGTCTCAGCTTGGTTTGTTTGTTGTCATTAAGTTCTAAGTTCAGATACTCGAGTCCTTTCTATATAGGCAGTGATTCTCTCATTTCCTGGTTTGACAAACTATACATCGTAACTCTGGAATAGGGCAAACCATCATTTGCGGAAAGGCTCACCTGTGTGCAAGCCATATAAGTATGACCCTTGTGCCCACAGGACCAGTGCCTGTGGTTTCACGTATACATGTCCAAACTAAAATATGTTTTCTCTAGGCATTTTCTAGGCCCACCAACAAAATTCAATAGTATGCTTCTGTCAAAAGTAATTCATTTCCATAGTGCTTGCTATTAACCACAGTTTCACATTTCCATGGATATGGGAGTAGTTCTCTCTATCTATCTATATGTCAAGGTATGTCTGTGTATCTGTTTGTACCACAAAAGCTATTGCTAGGTGAAGTGATCCTCTGGGAAAGAAAGGGACATATGTATGAGAGGAAGGAAGGAACGAACCATAAATAGAGCCATGCTGCCACAAAGATATTGTGAGATAGGCCCTTTCAGAGCTGGGTGGTAAAGACGGTGAGAAAGGGGTGAGAAAGAAAAAGAAGGGAGGAAAGCATGGGGACAGCAGCCCTTCCGACATTTGTGCAATGCCAGGTATGCATGCTAGTGATTTTATAAATAGTGGTTTGCCCTAACCAGAAAGTGAGATGGTAATGGGTGAACTTCGCATGGCCTAAGTTCCAGGTCAACTGGATCCAAAATGATCTTTCGATGGGAGCCAAAGGATTACCTCCCTTTCTTCTTCCACTAATGGCACCCTCCCTGTTCCTTACTGGAAGAGCCGGCCCAACCCTTGGGAACTGTTTTTGGCTTTGTCAGTTGACTTCAACAGGCAGATGGGTGATTAGAAGTCCATGTGAGCAATCTAATAAGAGAAAAGATGCATGACTTTTGTATGTTTATTTTAAATTATTTGTACTCTGTTTTTCACCCAAAAAAGGCTCCCAGATTAGCTTGTAAAAATAGTACTCACAGTCCCTGCCCCCGAGTTTTAAGATGTGAAAGACATGAGGGATGAGATGAGGAGGGAAAAAGAGAACAAACATGATAACCATGCCTCACTTCTTCTCCCATCCCCTCAAGGAAAAAGAGATGGTTCCTGAGCAGCCCTTTTCTTTTCAAAATATTCTAATGGTTTTTAAAGTTATGCTGCAATTTACAAACATTGAACAATACTCCAGCCAAGTCCACCCACTCAACCTTTGCCAGAAATAACTTACAAAATAGAAGGGATAAAATTATATGGAGAGTCCTCCTGAATCAGATCAGAGGCCTGTGGGAAGTCCACCATCAGAACATGAGGACCCTCCTCATGTTCACTTGCATCTGTTGCTGAGTGCCATTCCTGACACCAGTGGTTATGGGTAATATGTGGCCATCATGGTAGTAACTATTTTTAGTCATATCTTTCATGAGTCTATCTAATTTGCTTTAAAACTGTCCAAGATGATAGCCGCCATCACTATGTCTTGGGTTTGCAAATGCAATGTAATCGTGGCTTAGGTTAGGTCCAGGTTATCTGATAGACCGTATCTCTCCTGTGAACCTATATGGATACTGAGACCTTCAGTAGTTACCTTCCTTTCAATCTCACTATCTTCAGGTGTTGGTGGAAACTTGAGATAGGCTACCTTGGCTTTGGAAGTCCCTCCCAGGGAAGCTAGATTGGCCTCTTTGCCGTAGTTCTCCACAAAAACCCACTAACTCCTCAGAACTTTGAGTTTTCATTTGTCTTTCATTATACTGTAATCATTGTAATTTGTAAGCTACATTGAGTCCCAATCTTGAGGAAAATGCAGATACAACAGCACCAACAACAACCATCATCTTTATGTATGTATCTTCTGAACCTCTTGCTGTTCAGCTTAATTGAGTAATCTTGGATTCTACCACTGAAATAACACTATGTATAAAATTTGGGGAAAAATTCTGTTCCTGGTTAGAAAGTGTATTTCGGCAGACACATCAAGAATCACAGTTAACAACTGCGAGTGAACTTCTCTAATTTGACCCTTTAAATAACATTATGTAGCAAACTTTGAAAGATTTTCTGTTCCTTATTACCTGTTTAATTTACTTTGCAATTAATTGTTGTATTCCAGAAACTTCATTTTTGTGGTTGCCACAAACTATATTGAATTGATTGAGACTCTGTGAGCTATTCAGTAAAAAACTATAGCAAAATATGCTGCAGGATGTTCTGCCAAAACAAAGTTGTTGCAGCGTAATACATTTTTCCCCATGTGTTTTTTGATAGAACCAATTAGGAAATTACATTTATAACCCAGGAACAAAAATTGTGTTACATTACAAAAATCGTGTAGTTCTTCTAATTTAATTTCCGGAGTTAAGATTTCCAGAAATGCTTTGCATTTCTCATAGTCCCATAGGTTCCTTGCATGGCATGAAATAATAATTGGTCAAAAGGTAGAGAACCGATTAGTGAAATGTCTTCATTTATTCCTGGGCCATCTTTTGTGGCTTTGAGGTGTTGTCTTGGTGTTTCTGATCCTGCCGTTGGAATTTTCCACATGGTTTCATTTCTTTTTTTGTCAAGAATTCTGTGATGTTGAACTGCCACCCTGCAGCTTCAGATCCTATCTCCCTTTTGAGGAATGTAATTGCCTGTCTCTGGAGGGAGTGCATTTGAGTCTTTTCCAGCATGTGCATCATAAATCAACTTTTTATTGACCTTTTCCCCTCCAGTAATTACCTCGTTAAGTCTTTTTTTACCTGGCATTTGAAGAGGAGAAAGAGGTGCAGAAAGGAAGAGAAAGGTTCCCAGGCAATGACTGAGCCCGTTTCTTCTTTTAGAAAAGCAACAAGGAAGTGAGAGCACATTACTTAGAGATGTATGACTATCCCCCCCCTTCCCCAAAGGTGGATATGGGCTGGTTGTAGGAAAAATTAATCTTTTGTAGAGTATTTTATTACTAAAAGAGATATATTATAGATAATATTTTATTGAAAGAATTATAGTTTTGCTTGGGAATATCATGTGACCAGTTAACTGAGACATAATGCTTTATTAATAATTCTGATGTGTGTATGGGCAAGAAAAATTAAGAGAAGAGAAGATACAGCGGCATCCCAAAGAGCCCAAAGCAAAACTCGCACAAACATGTGGACTAATAACCTTCTCTGAATTACATTTTTGTGTCTTGTTAATGATGATTAGCTCTTCCCCACAGGGAATTGTGGGGTGTGCCATTTCCTTGTCTTGAAAAGAATTTCAAGTGCTTGGTAAAAAAAAAAGAATCACACTCTTTCAGGCCTGGAAGGTGAGATTTTTCTGCCTGTTCTAAGGACAGTTAAAGTGTGGCTCAACAATAGTGCGTATATATATACTGCCGTTCTTTTAAATCACACTTTCCCCCCATATAAAATTCTAAAAACAGGATAACTTTGAATACCTGATGCTTTTGTATTTATATAAATGAAGATTTTTTTCTTTTGGAGATACTGAAATTAGTATGTGTCTTACAATCGATGGTGTCTTAGAATAGAAGAAATACAGTACAGGCAATCCCTGAGTTATAAACATCCAACTTACGAACAACTCATAGTTAAGAATGGGGGTGAGATGACAGGAAGTGACAGAAATCTACCTCTCAGAAGGGAAATTCACTCTTGGAGTTATCCTGGGGGAATGGTGTCTCCACTGAAGCTTTATCACCAATCCTTGTCTCCACAACAAGCCAGATTTGTCAAAATCCAATTTGCAAAACAAACACTACAGGGTGTCCACCCTTTCATATGCTATCCAAAACCAAACCTACAAAACCTATCTTGTTCACAACTTGAGGTCTGCCTATATACATATATCTCATATATTCATGGTATACATATATGCTTGGTGCCCTTTCCATAATGACAGTAGTTCAAAGTTGGGCTACAAGTAGTTTGGATAAACCACACTGATGTGATGTCTGCTATGTGAGCAGGGATTGTGCTATTTGTGTGTGTAGTGATGGTGAGTTTTCCCCAATTCGGGACTGCAGTAATTACAATAAGCACAGTTCAACACTCGCGGCATGCAAAAGCTAAAAAGCAATTAAACCACCAGAAAATTTAAACCCGTTAAAACAAATTAAGAAAACAACAACAAAGAAAAATCCATCACATTATACATGGCTGGTTACCCCTGATAAATTAGTTCTCAAAAGGTCTGCTGGAATATAAAGGGTTTTTTCATGCTTATGGAAAGATAATAAGGAGGATGATGGTATAGCTTCTCTGGAGAAGAGTCTGGGGGCAGCCACTATTAATGTTGTGACCCACATTCCCAACAGATTTGAAGATAGATGGATCTGTTTATTGCTTAGTCCACTGACTATATCAAGATATGTGAGGATAATGGATTAGATAGCGCGTGGATGGGGGTTTCCTGTGGTTGCTGCTGTTGTTGTTGTTGTTATTATTATTATTATTATTATTATTATTATTATTATTATTATTATTATTATTATTGCCTGTGCACATCATTTGGAGGCCAAAAAGGGCCCTTTTTATGACAATCCCAGATTGGTCTCCCAGGAAACCTTGGAGGGCTACATACCATTGCAGCAATAACAATAATGTGTTGTCGAAGGCTTTCATGGCCGGAATCACTAGGTTGCTATGAGTTTTCCGGGCTGTATGGCCATGTCCCAGAAGCATTCTCTCCTGACAATTTGCCCACATATATGGCAGGCATCCTCATAGATTGTGAGGTGTGTTGGAAACTAGGCAAGTGGGGTTTATAATGTCCAGGATGGGAGAAAAGAACTCTTGTCTGTTTGAGGCAAGTGTGAATGTTACAATTAGCCACCTTTATTAGCATTGAATAGCCCTGCAGCTTCAAAGCCTGGCTGACAAGAGTTCTTTCTCTCACCCTGGACATTCCACAGATATACAAACCCCACTTGCCTAGTTTCCAACAGACCTCACAACCTCTGAGGATGCCTGCCATAGATGTGGGCAAAATGTCAGGAGAGAATGCTTCTGAAACATGGCCTGGAAATCTCACTACAATTTCAGTTCCCCCTCTGTGACATATTAGGTTCAGAACTGGCCTTGATTTTATAGCAGGAAATGACACAGATATCAACTTATGGGCATTTTTTGCATCGAGTCAGGTGTCCTGGAGGCCAGAGGAAACAGCTCTGTTTTAATGCAAATAATTCACTCAATTGCATTATTGTGTACCAGTTTGTAATTGTTGTAATCCATGTTGGATGTGGGAGAAAGGTGTGCTTAAAATATAATGCATAAAATAATAAAAACCCACTTGAGATATTTGTCTCAGGAATGCAACCTGGGCCTGTACCATGTGTATCCCATCATGGTGAGATGTTTTATTAAACAGCCCCGTTCTACTTTACTTGCAGTGATCTGCAGCATATAGAAAGAAATTGGTCTGAGTTTAGAAATATTCCCAGCAAATCAGTAAATGAGCTGACATGTGAAAGGATAGATAAGCATGCCTCAAAATTGAGAGGTTTGCTGTTTTTAAATAAAAGCTCCGAAGAACCTACTGGTAGTAATAGCTCATAAAACGAGATTAATCACAGTTTCATGTAGGAAAAAATGGCATGCATTGCATTTTGTGTTGCCGTCCTGTTCCCCTGCTCTTTTGTAACTCTTTTCCTGAAAATGCGCTGTTTTCTGCCTGGTGCTGCGGAGGACAGCTCAAGAGTATATAATTTTCGGCTTTACTACGATGTTGATGTCTCTTTTTGGTTGTTTTCAACTTTTGACCTTTTGTCCACTTCTCATAAACTGCCCAAAATACAAGAGATACTAATTTCCAGGAATTCAGCCCCTCGTAGCTTCGTTTGTAAGGAACTAAAAACACATAAAATTCAGATGGTACACTTTTAATTGTCTGAATAAACTCATTCTTTTCAACATAGTGCATCAAAACACTGCAGTTGTTTGGCACAAACTAAGTTGTAAATAAAATGTTCTCTACAAAGTAAAAAAGAAATCACATGGTGTTTGTAAACCGCACCAAAAAAAGTATTGCATATTTTCCAGGTTTGCTTTAAATGGTTCAGGATTTTTGAAAATACTAAATCTCCAGAGGGATTACAGCGTGACTATTGGTATCTCAGATATGCAGGTTGTCTTATTAAAAAGCCTTGGGCATGCAAAGGATTTTATGAGAGCACAAGATGTAAATACTCTAAAAGCACCAGATCCTGTCTGATCTTGGAAGCCAAGCTTGGTTGGGACACCGTTCATGAATACTAAATGCTATATTTCAGAGGAAATATTTCTTGCCTCAGAAGACTATATGAAATTCAGATGAGCTGAAGGCATGTACACACACAGCTGGAAAGGTCTATTTGAAAAGGATCATTACAGCTATAAACTACTGCAGTAGCTGAGCATGTGAATGATATTACCACATTCTTCTCTGAACGCTGCTCTTTGGAGCTTGAATTTTCAACCTTTTCCACTTGCGATTCCACCCGACATATTTTCCCGCTGAGCGGTCCATGAATATATACTCTGATTTTTACACATGCATGGTCTTCCTCACTTCCCAAAGTCTTATTTTTGTTTCAAGCACATGTCTGGAGTTGGAAGCCAGCTAGCAATTTTATTGATGCAGAAAGCCATGTAAATATGCCTTTTAAAGTTGGCCTTGTGGATGCTGGAGGCATAAACATTTCTCTCTTCCTAAATAGTGGTGCTTCAGATGGCATGTGCCCCAGGGAGAAGGTGGCTTTTTAATCCTGTTATCTGTTTATCACCTTCTTCAAAATATTAGAGGATACATTTTGCATACTTTAAAGCCACTATTTTCTTATTTTATCCCTTCTCAAAAGGCACTTTCACTCCTACTTCCATAGATCTCTCAGCATCTAAGCTTTAAAAAAATACCCAAGAGAGGGTGGATTTGGTACCTGCAATGCATTAGCAGGATTTCTTAGCAAGTTATTCAGAAACTTTGGTTAGCTTTCCATTCAGATGGTATGCTTCCTACTTAATTGTGACTTTATATTTTGCATAAATAGCCACTCCCTCCTTGCGTGAGTTGCCTTTCGTCTGGTTTGAGAGGGGGAGAAGAGCAGCCAGCATCTGTTGGACTTTGTCATCTCTTCTGTTGTTGCCGTTTCCATTTTGTCATTTGTCGTGTCTTATTTAGAATGTAGCCTGTGCTCCCAAATTAATGATTTGTAAGCTTATCCTGGTTGCCTTCTTGGCTGTAGGTCATGGAACAAATACTATAAATAAAGAATTAAACAGGATAATGTCCTACAGACATTCCTTTTCTTAAAACTGAAGGGATGAATTGTGATCCTCCAGATGTTTTTTGCATGTCATTGGTCTCTGATTGAAGTACTAATCAAGGTTGGCCCTGCTTAACTTCCAATAATATCTGACACCTTTTATGGTACCTAAGACAACACAAGCACCATATATTGTGCACCATTCAAAGCAGGCACAGTTCCTTTGTGGGGCTGTAGGCTGATTAAATAATGCATCTTTTAAAAACTGTAATGAATATAACAATAGAGCAATATAGCAATAGAGAGAAAGAGGGAGAGGTGGGTATTTTATGTGGTTTTAAGGATGTAAGAAACCTACTGCATATTATATTCTGAGAAGCTTTGGAGCTTCTCTTCAAGGTGAAGAATGACCAAACTGCCTTCTTGGAAAGGTAAGTTTTCTCGGGTCTAACTATCCTAAAGGTACCAGATCCTGTTTGATCTTGGAAGCCTTGGTTAGTACTTAGTAGGTTTGAGCCTGGATCAGTTTTTAGCCATTTCCTTTGAACAATCCGGCTTCTTCGGTTTGTTCGGGTGCCCATAACGGCAAGGGACCAGCCGTCATGGATTCCCGTCCAAAACGGGAACACATGGCAGCCAATCCCGGTTCCTCCCCTATTCGGCACCATAGTTTAATCTTTTTGATTTTCCTTTATTTCCTTTATTTTCTTTACTCTTTTTATTTAGTGGGACTGACTGGGAGTTGGGAACATGTGGACACGGGTGGGTGTGGTACGTGTGCACATTTGGGGGCTATTTTAGCTTTTTTCTCCTTCCCTTCCTCTCTTTCAAATACTTCTAAAAGATGATGATGATGATGATGATAATAGTAATAATAATTCATAGTAAACAAAAAGAAAACTCACATTCTTTGAAAACTACTACCACCTAGTTACCTCTCCTCTAGAGTAGAAAGTAGAAATACTTTCTCTATGCAGTAGAAAAAAAAGAGGGTTTTAAAAGGAAGCCCAGAGAAATAGATCCCGGTCGATTACTCTTTCTTCCCTGAGAAGTAGGAAGCCTCTTTAAATGTCTTTTCCAAGGCTATGTGCAGGGACAAAGTGTGCATGCTTGCAGCCTGTCTCCTCTAGAGTAGAAAGAAACCGCTTTAACGAAGCATTAAACTTGGTCTCCTCCACAGACAGAAGGAAAAGGATCGCAGAAAGAGTAACTATTCTTTTAATCCAGGTCTTAATGAAGGATATGGAAGAGGAGCCTGTTGCTGACACACAGGCTCCCTTGAAGTAAAAAAGGAAATGGTCCTAGGAACAGAAAGGGGAGCCTCGTAAGTGAGCCAGATCTAGCCACAGTTTTCGGTTAGAGACCGAAAACGGCTATCTGGCTACCCACCCGTTTTTGGGAGTCATGCGAAAACGTATATGGGAGTCTACAGGTATCTGGTCAGAAGAAATGGATTGAGGTTTAGCCAAAATGTGCAAGCCTAGTACTTTGATGAGAGCTCTCCAACAGATTTAGGTGCTGTGGCTATATTTCAGAGGAGAGAACTGGCAAAACCACATTTGAATATTTCTTGCCTAAGAAAGCTCTATAAATGACTTGATGACTTGAATTCACAGGCACAAATGTTCAAATGGGGGACCTGGCTGATGTCTCTGTGAATCTGAATGCAAATTCTGCAATTGTCTATGATACTTTGGGTCTCATATATTCATCCATCATCTGATAAAGTGCTATAGAAAATGATAATCTGAAAGTAGAAGGTTTGGGAAATCAGGCTCTCACATTCATGTCTCGAGGAGGTAGAGCCATTTTGCTATGAGCTGTCATTCTGGATTAATCAGCGATCAAAAAATAAATACTGTTTAAATCTTATTTATCAGCGAGGACTAAGTTTAAGAAGTCTAAGCTTTACAGAATCCCTGTAACAAGTCTGAACCTGTCGCCTCCCCCATCATGCAGTGTTAATCCGCAATCTTATAACAAAACAGTTTTATTCCAAATTAAATTGCTTCAATGTCTATGACATGGAAGTGTTTTTAAATAAACTTAGTAATATTAAAAACTAGATTGGGTTCAGCTCTTGGTGTGCAATAAGATGCTTTGAATCTTCATTTTTTTAAAAAAAGCTAATGCCATTACTAGTTTTGGTACTTGATTTATTAACCTAAGTGATTATCACATAATTTTTTAGCTGGTTGATAGTGGTGAAATTGTGCAGAACTAATGTCTGACATGCTCAGCCCTGAAATCAACGGGCTTAATGCCTTGCACGCAAACCACTTCAGAATGATGTTTTTAATCTTCCAAACAGTTCCTTTGCTGTCGAAGGCTTTAATGGCTGGAATCACTGGAATGCTGTGAATTTTCTGGGCTGTATAGTCATATTCCAGAAGCATTCTCTCCCAACATTTCACCCACATCTATGGCAGGCATTTTCAGAGGTGGTGAGTTCTGTTGGAAACTAGGCAAGTGGGGTTTATATATCTGTGGAATAATGTCCAGAGTGGGAGAAAGACCTCTTGTTTGTTTAAGGCAAGTGTGAATGTTGTAATTGGCCAGCTTGATTATCATTGAATAGCCTGGCAGCTTCAAAGTCTGACTGTTTCCTGCCTGGGGGAATCCTTTGTTTCTCCCACCGTGAACATTCCACAGATACATAAACCCCACTTGCCTAGTTTCCAACACCTCACAACCTCCGAGGATGCCTGCCATAGGTGTGGGGCGAAACATCAGGAGAGAATCCTTCTGGTACATGGCCATACAGCCCAGAAAACTCACAGCAACCCAGTTCCTTTGCTTTACACTTTCTGTTACCTACCTATGGCAGTATTTTCCTGGCTCCAAAAAAGGGTGTTTGCAAGATAATTCTACCCATTTAAAAATCTTGAGAGGCAGCGAGTCTCATGAAGAATTAAATGCCAGGAATAAACACCTTTTCAGGCAATTTTTTAGTCGAACTCAAGCCCATGTTACATATTTAGCAGAGTACGACAGTAGAATTCTAAAATGGTCGGACAAGTGGTCCAATCTGTCACTCAGCACTGAAGCCGACCGATTCCATTTTTAAAATGTTCCTTCCTATGTAAACTTTTAAATATATACTGCCTCGGCAGTGGTTTTAGTTGACCTTTTTTATATTTGTACTATCTTTAAAAAGGAATTTAATGGAAAGAATAATTAAAAATGTGATCTTCTAACAGCTTGGAATTGTTATTTCATTCAGCTGCATACAGAAGACTTGGACTCAGTACTTACCAATGAAACTAGTTTGGGCCAGTGGGCAGGTTACAGCCTTCTTATTCAGATAGACTTTTAAAGAAGAACATATATAAGATCAAATCAGGAGGTGTTGTGGTTTTTAGTTTTGAATACGTTTTTATGGATTTTCACTGAATTTTTAAAATACCAATGATATTTAATTCTGTTTTGATGTTTGTATATTTTAATATTTTAATTGTGTTGAAATGCTTTTAATGTAACCCACTTTGAGTATCCTTGTAGAGAGAAAAGGCGAGATATAAATAATAACAATAACAATAACAACAACAATATACATGATGCCCAATGTAAATGTCTCAAGCCATAGTTGAGAACCCAAACTTTAACTACAGAAGCTGCAATAGACTATTCATGTGTTGCCGAAGGCTTTCGTGGCCAGAATCACTGGGTTGCTTTGCGTTTTCCAGGCTCCAACAAAGGATTCCCCCAGGCAGGAAGCAGCCAAGGTCAAGGCTTCAAGGCCATTCAGTACTAATCAAGGTGGCCAATTGTAACATTCACACTTGCCTCAAGTAGACAAGAGTTCTTTCTCCCACCTTGGACATTATTCCATAGATATATAAGCCCCACTTGCCTAGTTTCCAACAGGCCTCACAACCTCTGAGGATGCCTGTTATAGGTGTGGGTGAAACATCATGAGAGAATGCTTCTGGAACATGGCCATACAGTCCGGAAAACTCACAGCAATTCATGGTTTAATGTTTATCATCTGCTTTTCATTTTATTCTCCCTAATTATCTCAGCACATCTGATCCTATAAACAAATAAAGACACCCTTCAGTTACCAAATCATCTAGCAAAGGAGCCTCTTT
The DNA here is from genome assembly GCF_035594765.1 of Anolis carolinensis. Classification (NCBI taxonomy): domain Eukaryota; kingdom Metazoa; phylum Chordata; class Lepidosauria; order Squamata; family Anolidae; genus Anolis; species Anolis carolinensis. The sequence continues at coordinate 112,794,004 of NC_085846.1, read as the reverse complement.
TTACAGAGTCATTTTATACCTGGCCTTCCCCCTTTTCTCCTTTTTTGTCTAGCTAGATCTGTTTAGTAGTGTTGGCATTGGGAGGCTAGGAAGGAAGACTGGCATAGACTTTGTGTTGAGCTGCAGTAGTGTGACTGTGATAAACAATGTGAGTAAACAAGGTTTGAAATAGGAAAAAGTGGAATCATTCCTTAGCCAGTCTTTACTGTGTGCATGAACAGCAAATCAGAAAGAGAGGGTGACAGCAGATAAGCATAGATCTATAAGTTTAACCTTCAAAATGAAAGTGATAAGGGAAGTAGAGGAATAAACAAACCACCCCAAATGCAATTTGGAGACAGCCTTCTAATGGTACCCAGAAGATTCAAATAGGGTTTTTTTTCTTATTTATGCAAAGCTTACCTAACCTGGTTGCTTTTATTTCATGTGGGCATATTGCTGGTTTTGGATAAAAACTTTGTTGAATCATGCTGAACTTCTTTTCGTTTTTATTGTGTTGGAACCTTTCTCTAGTCTTTCCATGTAATTTCTGCCTCCGGCATCAAATTTCCTATTAAAGTAATGCTGAGTTACCTGTACTTCTTTCCAGCTACTAACACTGATCTTGCTTCCTCTACAGGTTCTGTTCTGGATGTTATTAAACACATTGTGGCAAAAGGGGAACATAAGAACGGAGTCTTGGATGAACCGGTAATAGCTACAATCCTGAGGGAAGTGTTGGAAGGACTGGAATACTTGCATAAAAACGGGCAAATCCACAGGTACCTCTTTGACTATTACATTTATAACTTTTCGTTTACTTACACTTCTAATTAAGCCAAAGTGATTCACAATCTGTCTTCTTTGCAAGATAGGTTATATTTATTCCTGTCTGCCTTACAACCACAAATCACAGGGTTGAAATATCGTGGGACTGTTGCTCTCCTTGGCTTAGAAAATATGCTTCTATTAAAACAGCCTTCATTGTCTTTGATGCAGCATCACACTGCTGTCTTATGTTCAGTTTGTTAACAATAATCCCCAAATTCTTTTCACAAGTTATATTGATAGACCATGTATCCATCATCCTATACATATGTAATTTTTTGTCATGTTAGTGTCTGTGACTGACAAAGTTTGAGCTAGTATTCAAATCCAGACTTCCAGTTGTTCTGAAACTTGATAATCTGTGCTTTAAATCCACTTATTCTGTTGCATTTTGCCCTTGTGGTTGTAATTCCTTCTCACGGAGGCTGCATCTTCCAAACGGTGCTTCAGCCTGACCTGGGAAGTGACTAGGTATACTCAGCTCCATCTGTGAGCCTCTTCTCCTGATGTTTAAATATTTATTTTTATGCCAGTTATTTTCCCTAAAAGTAGCATGTGCGGTTAAAGTGAGAAATAACATACAGCATGATATAAAATCAGATTGACAAGAGATAGCAACATCCAAGCACTGGGATTCAGGTTGTCTTTGTCCAGAGTATTCAGATGAACGTCAGTCCTTCAATCTTCTACCGTACAACTGTATCAGTCACACGCGATGCTGTCTATGCATTTTTGCTCCCAGATAGTGAGTCAGATGGGAAAGTGCAAAGTAATTGCACCTAATCCTCTTTGACTTAAAGGGTCTGCTCTCACAAGATATTTTGCTCAACATATAAGCATTTCTGCAAGCCTTCTACAGACACACATTAATGCGGCCACCCATGAAGTATGCATGAACCAAGTGTTCATGGAGGTTAATCAGCAGCAGACTTGTCTGTTGTCTGGAAAACATTGAGCTGTTTTTTTTCTATTACATTTTTGCAGCTGTTTTTGTGTACCTTCATGTTGTTTCTGACCTATTGATCTTATGACGAACCAATATTAGGATTTTCTCGGCAAGACCTTTTCAGAAGGGCTTTGCCTTCCTCTGAGGCTGAGAAAGTTGGACTTGCGCAGAGTCACTCGATTTCCATAATTGAAAGGGGATCTGAAACTTGTTGTAGTCCAGCACTATGCCGTGCTGGCTCACTGTTTTGCATACTGTATCATTATCAAAAAGTATTTTCCAATAGCTAGACGTTGTTGAAATAAATAATAAAGGAGAAAACAAATCAACCAGATCTACCCTGTTTCCCTGAAAATATTTCTAAAATGGGAATGTTTTCCTTCATACAGGACTGGCCAGCAGCCATTCCTGTGATCAGAACAGAAATTCTCTCCATCATCTTTGCATTTAAAATTACTACTAGAGGTATTCACAATCATCTGGTTAATGTATTAATGCATTTGTCCATGCAGAGATGTTCCCAAAGTCAGCTGCTACTATGTAGAGACATATTTTGAACCAGTGCCAAATAAAAGTTGGTTTAAGGGTACATTGGCTGTCAGCTTAGCAGTGGAGCAAAATACGAAGAGAGAAGTGAACAGAAGGGTTTTGTGGCCCATAGGAAGAAATTAGATCCAAGAAGCTGGTCCAAGTGAGCATAATAAAGGGATTGTTCAGTTCCCTCACAGTGGAAGACTTGAGTCATAGATCACACCTTTGGTAGAAAGGCAGCCCAGTACAATTAGAGGCATGGTGTGAGCAGCAGGATGAATGCAGTTTGCACATCTGTCCAGATTTGGCACTCATCTTATTGGCAGAGAAGGAAGGGAGTGATTTCTGGAGTCTTTTTTAGTTATGGTATGTCATAGGCCAGGAGAGAGGAAGAAGATGGGTCAGGTCAGGCTGTGACTGAAAATTGGCAGGAGCTTCATGAGATAGTTATGTGACATTAGATCAGTGGTTCTCAGCCTGGGGTCTCTAGATGATTTTGGCTTTCAACTTCCAGAAATCCTAAACTGGTAAATTGGCTGGGATTTCTGGGAGTTGTAGGCCAAAAACATCTGGGGATCCCAGGTTGAGAACCACTGCATTAGATCTTGTAGAATAGATTGTTTTACTTTACCAGTGGTTCCCAACCTTTGGTCATCCAAGTGTTTTGGACTTCTGAAATCTCAACCATCCCACCCTGGACATTCCACAGATATATAAACCTTACTTGCCTAGTTTCCAACAGATCTCACAACCTCTGAGGATGCCTGCCATAGATGTGAGTGAAATATCAGGAGAGAAGGCTTCTGGAACATGATCATACAGCCTAGAAAACTCACAGCAACCCGTCTTAGCAGCTGTTAGGAATTATGAGAGCTGAAGTCCTAAACACCTGGAGGACCAAATGTTGAGAACCACTGCTTTAAACAGTGGCATATTTTAATAAATAAGGAAGGTTGAATTTCCCTTCTCTGAAATACTTGGGACCAGAAGTGTTTTGGATGTAGGGTTTTGTTTTGCACATACATACATAGTGGGAAAAAGATTGGGGGAAAGGGGCTAGTTACACCTCCAGTAGCTATTGAGTTTTTTTTTATTCCAGGAGCCCTTAAAAGGGAAAAGAATACAGGAGGATGGGCTCTGTAAAAGGGAGATGATACTTCTCTGACTATCAACACATTTTGTGCCCTTTTTGCAAAGTAACTGGGAAAGGAGGGGAAAACGCTTCCCCATCATCACTCCCTGGGAGTCATTTTCATTCTCACCGGTCTGAATAAAGGCATCAGTCAATAGGGTTGCTGTGTACTAACCCTTGCTATTGTTTCCTAGATTGCTATCATTTACTTCTGAAAAGTGAGCACACACGTATCTGAGATACCTACTTTTTGCAAGGAGCTTGTGTAAGCTTCCCCTTTCTCCCCTTTTGTTTTTCCGCAATCAATGCTCCTTGAGTTAAAACTCAGCAGGCCCTGGATGTGTGACTTAGTCCCCTTTCCCCAAAGGCAAAAAGTTCAGGTTTTAGATTTCTAAATAATGAAAACTCAACTTGTAATGAGTTAATGAACTGTTAATAATAACGTAGCAAGCAAGTTATCTGTGGTTAAAAATGCTCCCTCCCTTTAGTCTCTCTCCTTTCATTTCAGAAATTCAACATTCAAACTGCACAGAGTTGGAAAAATCTCTGCAACAATCTCTCTCTGTCTCTGAGGGGGGGTTGAAGGCCTCCGGAAGTGTAGGAATATAACCCGGCTGTTCTACAGGAGTCTGGCTTTGTGTTTCTGGGATGCTGAGTAATGCTTTGACATGATTGCTCCCAGATGTTGTGGTTTCTGTTTTTGTTAAAGAGGAAAAAAAATTGCTCCGCACAGGAATTGCTATGGAGACATCCAGTGCTGTAATTCTTGTGTGTTAGCAACTGCCCCCTATGTGATTCTTCTTCTCCCCGTTTTCCTTCCAGTGCTGGGAATGTTTTTGCTTCAGTGGAACTGTAAGAGGAGAAATCCAGTGGGAACCAGACAGGTCAGGAGAAAAGAGAGAGAGAGAGAGTTTGACATTTGGGGCCCAGTCTCTCCTGCTTGTTGATCCAAGGCCGTGAGAAGCAGGAATTGATTGAAACGTGCTATTGATTGACAGCCCTCTTGTTACTGATACGAAGTCTTAAAGGCCCTTAACTAGAAATATTTGGATGGGTATTTATTTCCAGATTCTTTATTTCTGTGGAGCAGATTTCCTTTCCCTCCACACATGTATAAGGCAGTATAAGACATATTCATGCTTCACCATGGAGAAGGCTAACCTAATTCTCTTTTCTGGATAGGGTTGGGTATGATAAAGGCCGTAATGTAGAGGATCACAACTCATGTGGAAGGGCCGAGGTTCAATCTCTAATATTTTCAGTTAAAGGAATGGATACCAGTAAGTCGCAAGGAAAAGCTCTTTCTGCCTGAAATCCCAGTGAGCTGTTGCCAAGCAGAGAAAAGCTGACCATACTCTGTGGTTACGTCATCTGATCTAGGATAAGCAGAACCTTTGTAAATTTCACGTCCTAGAGTAGTCATGGTTTTCTATTCAGATTGGTTTTAAATACTAGTTAAACAGGAATCTTGCTTAACCAGTTGGGACTGGGAGAATCCACTTCTCCTAGATACGGGAAGGGGGTCATAACAGGTGATCTTGCGGTTCACTAGGCATTTGATTGTCTGTTAGTACTATCCTTGCTCAACTGCATTCTGAAGTCATGCTGTAACACCTGGATAGGTGTGTGTACCTTGTACTTCTGTAGCATTTCCAGAAATAACAGACTTTGGAAGCCAGTGTAGTGTAGTAGTTTGAGTTTTGTATTAGGGTTCTAGAAGACATGGCTTTGAGTTGTTGTTACAGCTATGGAAACCCATTGGATGATATTGGGCAAGTCACACTGTCCTAGCAATGGTAAACATCCTCCAAAGATTTCTTGCCAGGAAAACTCTAGGGGATGGTTCCTGTAAATCAAAGTTGACTTAAAGTAATATAACAACGGCAGCAACAAACTTTGGTCTTGTATGCAGGTGTTTTACCTCTTGTTACTCTTCAAACCAAGCTTCATTGCTCCTTTCCCTTGACCTTTAGTGTGACAAAGAGCCAGACAACATTACTTCCTTTTCTCATTTAATGTTAATTCAGTTCACTGTAGAGTTGCCCAGGAGGATCTAGAACAGGCATGGGCAAACTTGAAATTGTGGGAGTTGAGGTCCAAAACACCTGGAGGGCCGAAGTCTGCCCATGCCCGATCTAGAGATTCCTAAAGAGAACTGAAATTGACCATCAGGTTGTCCTGGAAGACCAAAAGCAAGCACTTTTCCAAAAATCTCTAAGTCCTCTAGAACAATTCTGTCGTCAATTAGCAGCAGAGGTTTATCCTGGAGAGCCAAGAGATTCCTAGAGATAACACTGCTCTAGGACTCTCAATGTTCTCCAGAATGATTCTATGATTAACTTCCAACAGAAGAGTCACCCTGGAGGACCTAGAAATTCCTAGAGCAGTGCTATCTCGGGTTAAAAAGGTGTTTTTTAAAATTTTTTTGGGAGTTTTCCACTTTAGTGGGGGTTCTGCATCCTGCAAAATTGGAGGGCCTACTGTATTGTTTGGTGTTATATATTGTTGAAAGAAAAGGACGTTAGAAATGTGGCATATAAAACCAGATGAAACAACCAAGAAATGGTTAGGACTCATGTTCTTGGAGACCAAAACTCACTAAGAACCAAGTGTTTCTTGTCTACACATAAGTGCAATAGAATGGTAAATGAGTGAGATACAAAGGTTAGAAACTGAATTCACTGTGTTATAAATGAGTGTATGGATTGATGGGAGGTAAAGTGGGGCCGGAAGCTTGGCACAGTTTCCAACGCCTAAATTGAGTCATATTGTTTTACAGTTCCTACAAATTGTCTTTTCATGTACAGGCCTCATTGACGGCCCCCACGTGCGCAGACTGCTTAGACAATGCATAGGAAGATGGATCGTGTGTTTCCGGATTTACTGTAATTAGGAGCGCATTAACCTTTTGTTGCTTTAGCAATAATGTTCAGGGACCCCAGGGTGCCATTTGCTCAGCCATTAAGTATGTAATGGAACAAATTATATCTTTGCACTATAAATAGCATTTTAAAAAAACCCAACAACCCGTATGTCCTGCATTTGCGTTGTGCTTTTGGTGTGCTTTCCGGGATCAGAGTGCAAAACGGTTAATAGGTTTTTAGTGCCTGCTGGAGGTAGTTCATTACAGTCCTTTTTGGTTACGATTACAGTTATGATGAAGAGCTGGCTTGCAGTTATAAAGCTGCCATGGATAGCAAAATAACCGAGTGTACAGTATACTGATTAGAAGGAGGGATTATAGAAGGAGAGGTGGGCTTACGTTTGTTATACCAAGATAGCCAATGTTAGTTTCAGAGCTTGGGGGCAAAATGGAGCTGGAAAAATTTCATTCTTGGAGTCTATGTCTCAAAATCCCCTACCTGGCAAGGCCAGATATACAGAAATTAATATTCGTGGTAGTGCAACTGGATATTAAATTATTATTAATACTGACTTAATTCGTTCTTTAAAAAAACAAATTAATTATTTAAATAAAATTCATTACAATAATGGTTTAGTTTGTTTGTTTTGTTGGGATGATGCTGGTGGAAGGGAGGAATTTACACTGCCAAACATGGCTTGAAGCTGTAGAAACAGCATTTGTTTGCCCCCAGTGCAAGAATTTAAGTACTGTTTTCTTATAACATAGTGGGTGCTCACAACCCAGAATCAAAGGAGGCACCATGGGTCCTTTTAGATTCTCATAATTGTAAGACGCCATTGATTGCAAGATGAACCCTAATTTCAGTACCACCAGCACCACCAAAAATACATAAGAAAGACTGGAGATTCTAAGATTTACCCCATTTTTAGAGATGCTTATTATATATAGGAAATAAGGTGCGTCTTAGAATTGAAGAAATACAGTATACAATGATAGTGTTGTTATAGTGTTTTAACTGCCACGGTTCCATCCTATGTAGTCCTGGAATTAACGGTTTAGAAAGGGACATTTAGTAGGAATCTCAAGCCTGAATACACCAAAGGCACCAGATCTTCTCTGATCTTGAAAGTTAAGCAGGGGCAGCTGTTGTCACTATTTGAATGGGAGCTTGCCAATGAATACCAAACCCTCTAGGCTTAATTTCAGAAGAAGGATTTGGCAAAACCACCTTGGATTATTATTGCCTAAGAAAATTTGGTGAAATTAATGGAGTCCCTGTAAGAACCAACTTGAAGAGACACATATTGAGGATTTTTGGACAGAGCAGTCTAGTGACTTGTTGTTGTTCTTTTGTGCGTTCATGCTATTATTGAACTATGGCAGCTCTAATGGATGCCTATCATTGGCAAAAGTTATTCCAAACAGGCTTGTCTTTGCTTTCCTCTGAGGCTGAGAGAACATGACTTGCCCAAGGTGTCACGACCCAGGCTACAGAGCACCAATAACCATACGCAGAGGCCAGATTCTATCTAATATCTTTATTAAGGAAATATATAAAGTTAGTAAAAGCAAATGTAAAAGTTAGTCCAGAAGCAGACCTTTCAGGAAAGGTCAAAATTAGTCCAAAGAAATAATGTCCAATATGAAATATTAAGGTCCAAAGTTGTAATCCAATAACCGAAACACTCACTTTGCCAGGCAAAGTGAGGGGAGATGACAAGGTCCTTTAGTCCATGAACTTGAGCAAGGCTAGGAAATAACTTGATACTTGAAACAAGGCTTGAAACGTGGAACAAGGTAACGAGGAACAAGAACAAGGTCCGTGGAATAACTTGGTAAAATCCGTGAAACAAGGCAAGGGTTAGTCCTGGGAACAAGGCAAGATCCGTAGGTAAACAAAGGCTGGGAAACAGGAGCGGAGGCTGGAAACAAGGCAAGGCTTGAGCAGGAACGAGGCTTGAATCGGAGCGCGCTGTCCAGACACAACTCGCTCCGGAGGCTGACGAATTGACTCCGCGAAGTTACTACGCGGGTAAAACACCTATATAGAGTCTAACTTTCCCGCCGAAGCAGTTCTCTGGGAACCAGAAACGAAAGCTAAACTCTGAGACCAGATGTCTGACTCCTTAAAGGTTCTCACGAAAAGCAGACTTAATTGGGTACATTCTTAGCTGCTATCCTCGCACTCCTGCGCGAAGCTGCTTCCAAACCCCTCTGTTGTTTACAAAACTCATGGCGAGAGAACACGGGAGATGTAGGCTCAGGGTTTGTTTGACATACTTCTGGGACACAACTTTCTTGCAGGTGCAAGGTTCCCAGATCTGCCTGGGAAAGATCTGGCTGAGAAGATTCCAGTTCTGACTGGGAAGGTAAAAAACCCAAGTTTTCTTCTTCATCAGGCATTACAATGTCATGAGCAGGACTACAAGGCCCATGAGTCATCACACTATCCCCCTCCTCAAGGCCCCTCCCAAACTGGGACTCTCTCCCCGAGGCGCGAGGTCGTGGCTTGGCGGGATAGGTCTGATGAAAGCGACGGGTTAGATCAGGAGCATGGACTGTGGAGGCGTCTTCCCAAGAGCGTTCCTCAGGGCCAAAACCCACCCAGTCAATGAGATATTGCAGGCGGCGGCGGTGAAAGCGAGAATCTAAAATGTCCTGAACCTCGAACTCGTCCTCCCCATCCACCAAAATAGGGACGGGGGCCGGCCGGTCTACATCTGGCCGCACACCATCCGCCGGAAGGAGCAGGGAGCGGTGAAACACTGGGTGAATGCGCATTGAACGTGGAAGTTGGAGTTTGAAAGTCACGGGGTTTAATTGCGCCATCACTGGATAGGGGCCAATGAAACGGGCATCTAACTTCCGGCAAGGGCGGTGGGAGGGCAAAAAGCGAGTGGACAGAAAAACCCGATCTCCTACCTTGATTTCGGGGCCCGGCTGGCGATGTTTGTCCGCGTGACGTTTATAGTCCTCCTTGGCTTGTTCCAGTTGCTGGAGCAAAAGTTGTTGCACCGCTGTGAGTTCCTGCAGCCAATCTTCTGCTGCGGGAACTTCTGAAGTTTCAATGACAGGGGGAAAGAAACGTGGATGGAAGCCGTAGTTTGCAAAGAACGGCGTTTCTTTTGTAGAAGCCTGGACTCCATTGTTGTAGGCAAATTCCGACAGTGGTAACAGAGAAGCCCAATTGTCCTGTTGGTAGTTTACATAACAGCGAAGGTACTGTTCCAAAGTGGCATTGGTGCGCTCCGTTTGCCCATCCGTTTGGGGATGATGAGCTGAAGATAAACGAGAGTCTATGCCCAATAGTTTTTGTAGTGCCTTCCAGAAACGAGAGGTGAATTGGGATCCACGGTCTGTGACCAAACTCTTGGGCAATCCATGTAGTCTGAAAACATGTTGGAGGAATAAATCTGCAGTCTCTTGGGCCGTGGGAAGACCTTCACAGGGAATGAAATGGGCTAACTTGGTGAAAAGGTCCACCACCACTAGGATCGTGGTGAATCCACAGGAAGGTGGTAAGTCAGTGATAAAATCCGCAGAAATTATTTCCCATGGGCGAGATGGGTTAGGAAGGGGGTGTAGAAGCCCTGAGGGCTTCTCCCTTCTTATCTTGGAGCGCTGGCATACTGGGCAGGTGTTAACATATTTTTCCACATCCTTGCGGATCTTGGGCCACCAGAAATCTCTTAGGATCAAATGCATGGTTTTAAATAGTCCGAAATGCCCTGCTGGTTTGCAGTCATGACACAGACGAAGTGCTTTTTCCCTGCCCGGTCCGGGTGGGATATAAACATGATTTCTATAGCAAAGCAGTCCATCTTTAAGCGAAAAGGGAAAATGCAGACCTTGACGAAGTTGGTCCTGCGCCCAGGCATCTGCTTGCTGACTAGCCCTGATTTCTTGAGCACAGATGGGCCCTGGAGTAGAGGGAGTTGAATCAATGGGAGTGGATTTGGTGTTCCCCACTGTGAGCGTGGCAAAGTTCTCGGGTTGTAGTAGTTGGGATTCAAAGATCTCCTTGCGTCCTGCAGCGTATTCCGGTTTACGTGACAGGGCGTCTGCTTGCTTGGTTTGGGCTGGGGTCACATAATGAATCTGGAAGTTGAAACGTTCAAAGAATAAAGCCCAACGTTGCTGCCTCTGATTTAGCTTGCGGGCAGTTCTTAGATGTTCTAGATTCCGATGATCAGTGTGGACTTCAATGGGAAATTTGGCCCCTTCTAGCCAATGTCTCCAAGTTTCAAAAGCTGCCTTTATGGCTAATAGTTCTTTTTCCCAAATGGTATAGTTCCTCTCTGGTGCGGTTAGTTGACGAGAATAATAGGCACAAGGATGAAGGTGATCTCCCACCGGTTGTAGGAGCACAGCCCCAATTGCCACATCAGAGGCGTCCGCTTGCACCACAAAAAGGGTTTCAGGATCTGGATGCTGAAGGATTGGCTGGGATGTGAATAATTTCTTTAGTTGCTGGAACCCTTTCTCTGCTTGATCAGTCCAGCGGAAGGGCTGTTTTCCACGGATGCAGCTAGTGATTGGGTCAGACCAGCGGGCAAAATCTGGAATGAACTTGCGGTAGTAGTTCGCGAACCCCAAGAATCGCTGCACCTCCTTCTTGTTAGTTGGCGCCCGCCATTCCAATACTGCGGAAACCTTGGCTGGATCCATGGAGAGCCCTAGAGGCGAGATACGGTATCCAAGGAAATCTACCTCTTGTAGATCAAAAGCGCATTTTTCCAGCTTGGCATAAAGTCCATGATCCCGCAATCGTTGTAACACCATTTTGACGTGGTTCTCATGTTCTGATTGTGATCTAGAAAACACCAAAAAATCGTCCAGGTAGATTATCAAGAACCTATCTAGATAGTCCTGGAAAATGTCATTGACAAAATGCTGGAACGTTGCGGGAGCTCCACATAATCCATAATTCATAACTCGGGATTCGAATAATCCGAATTTAGTCTGGAAGGCGGTCTTCCACTCGTCCCCTTCTCTGATGCGAACTAAGTTGTAAGCTCCCCGAAGATCCAGCTTGGTGTAAACCTTGGCTCCTCGAAGTCGGTCTAGTAGATCCGAGATTAAGGGCAGGGGGTAGCTGTTCCGCTTGGTGATATTATTCAATGCTCTGTAGTCCACCACCAAGCGTAATTCCCCTGACTTCTTCTTCACAAACATCACTGGGGAGGCGGCTGGGGATTGAGAGGGTCTGATGAATCCCTTGCGAAGGTTTGTCTCTATGAATTCCCTGAGAGCTTCTTGCTCTGGTTCAGTCAGGGAGTAGAGATGCCCTCGCGGGATCGGGGCCCCCTCCACCAAGTCAATGGCACAGTCATAAGGTCTATGTGGGGGTAACCTTTCGGCTTCTTTTTCATTGAATACATCCCAATACTCGGAGTACTTCTTTGGCAAGGTGATAATGGGCTCGGTGTCTGTGGCATGGCAGACCTTGGCTACGAGGCAATGATTTTGGCAGTACTTTGAAGCAAACTGCAGTTCTCTGTTGGACCAGGAGATGCTTGGGTCATGAAGTGTCAGCCATGGAATCCCCAAAATCACAGGGAAATGGGGAACCTCAGTAACAAAGAAGGAAATCTCTTCCATATGTTCCCTTATCCACATCCTGGTGGGTTCCGACCACTGGCTTACGGGGCCCGTCTTGAGAGGGCGACCATCAATGGCTTGCACCACACGGGCATTCTTGAAGTCATGATATTGTAATCCCAGAGAGTCGGCATACTCTCTATCAATGAAATTGTTGGTAGCTCCTGAGTCTATCATGGCGTGGATCATGACGGGTCCCCTTTTTGCTGACCATAAGGTGACCACTAGAAGGAACAGGACCCCGGTTGGCGGCTCTTGAACGGGTTTCTTGACCGGGTTGGCGAGCCTCTCTACGCCCGGTCGTTGGCTTCCCCCGCCGGCTGTGTGCCAGCCGCCTCAGACGCCTTCGTCTCCGTGGAGGACGCCGCCGCAAGACGGGCGGCGGGCTTCCCTTTGGCTGGGCACTCTCTGGCGAAGTGGCCCCCATTCCCGCAATACCAGCAGAGATTTAGGCGTTGGCGGCGGGCCTTCTCGGCGGCATCTAATCTGGGACGCACATTGCCCAACTGCATCGGCACCTCCTCGCTCCCTCTGGGGTATGGGGATGGTGGTGGGGGTCTCCACACTGGACGCGGCTGAACGCTGGCGGGAGCGGAGGGTTTTGCCCCAGCTCTACCGCTCTGGCCTCGGACCCACTGTTTTCTGTTGGCAATCATGACTTCAGCCCGTAAACATTGATCGATGAGTGCTTCCAGCGTTTGGGGAGGATCCACCTTGGAGATTTCCTCCAGCATTTCAATGTTGAGACCCTCCCGAAATTGTCCTCTGAGGGCAACATCGTTCCAGCCGGTGTTGTGGGCCAGCACTCGGAACTCGGCTATGTACTGAGACATGGGTCTGTCTCCTTGGAAGAGGCGGCGGAGTTTGTGCCCGGCGGCCTCCAAATTGTCCTCGATTCCCCAGGTCGCCTTAAGGTGGTCCAAGAAATGTTGCGCTGACCTTAGATGTGGGGAGGCTTGGTCGAACAGAGCCGTCGCCCAGTTAGCCGCTGGCCCGTCTAGGAGACTGTAAATCCACGCCACCTTGATGTCTTCCTGGGGAAACTCGGCAACACGGGCCTCTAGATAAGCTTGGCATTGGCGACGGAAAACATGAACCTTAGAAGCTTCTCCAGTAAACTTGGTTGGCAACGCCATGGCCGGAAGACGGATTCCGCGTTCCTTCAAACCCTTTATTTCCCCATCCTGTGCATTGAGCTTATCACGGATTCGGTCCACCTCATCCTTGTCGATGGTGTAGGTAATCGGCTGGCCGCTCGGCCCAGGTACGGTTCCGGTAGACATTCTGGCCGAGGTTAATTGGTGCTTAGGGTGGCGGAGTCAAGCTGTCACGACCCAGGCTACAGAGCACCAATAACCATACGCAGAGGCCAGATTCTATCTAATATCTTTATTAAGGAAATATATAAAGTTAGTAAAAGCAAATGTAAAAGTTAGTCCAGAAGCAGACCTTTCAGGAAAGGTCAAAATTAGTCCAAAGAAATAATGTCCAATATGAAATATTAAGGTCCAAAGTTGTAATCCAATAACCGAAACACTCACTTTGCCAGGCAAAGTGAGGGGAGATGACAAGGTCCTTTAGTCCATGAACTTGAGCAAGGCTAGGAAATAACTTGATACTTGAAACAAGGCTTGAAACGTGGAACAAGGTAACGAGGAACAAGAACAAGGTCCGTGGAATAACTTGGTAAAATCCGTGAAACAAGGCAAGGGTTAGTCCTGGGAACAAGGCAAGATCCGTAGGTAAACAAAGGCTGGGAAACAGGAGCGGAGGCTGGAAACAAGGCAAGGCTTGAGCAGGAACGAGGCTTGAATCGGAGCGCGCTGTCCAGACACAACTCGCTCCGGAGGCTGACGAATTGACTCCGCGAAGTTACTACGCGGGTAAAACACCTATATAGAGTCTAACTTTCCCGCCGAAGCAGTTCTCTGGGAACCAGAAACGAAAGCTAAACTCTGAGACCAGATGTCTGACTCCTTAAAGGTTCTCACGAAAAGCAGACTTAATTGGGTACATTCTTAGCTGCTATCCTCGCACTCCTGCGCGAAGCTGCTTCCAAACCCCTCTGTTGTTTACAAAACTCATGGCGAGAGAACACGGGAGATGTAGGCTCAGGGTTTGTTTGACATACTTCTGGGACACAACTTTCTTGCAGGTGCAAGGTTCCCAGATCTGCCTGGGAAAGATCTGGCTGAGAAGATTCCAGTTCTGACTGGGAAGGTAAAAAACCCAAGTTTTCTTCTTCATCAGGCATTACAATGTCATGAGCAGGACTACAAGGCCCATGAGTCTTCACACAAGGCCAGCCAGGGGTTTTTCATTACTGTTAGTGTCTTAAGGATTTACCAGGTAGGGATTGCATGCTGTCTAACATGGCCATGTCTTTGAATTCAACCTACAATAAGGCCAGCAAACCAATAAAATAGGAAGTCCAACCATTTATCTAAATCACACTCATTTAAAACCAATTCCTGGATTCAGTTTTCAAATACAAGCAGTTGTTAAATGATTAGTGAATATTGAGCAGAAAAATAAAATCTGACACCACAACAAAAGACCAGATGAAGAGAAAGAAAATAAAAACGGTATGAATTGAAATGGAATTCTGTGCTTGACGTATAACCACTGAACATTTTACCTGCAGAAGATCTGATAATTCTCTTGGTAGATGGTTTAGAAGTGCCAGGGCCAAAAGAGGAACATGTAGCATTCTAGATACTACTGGACTCACATCTCCCATCATTCCTTGCCATTAGGTGGCTTGGGATGATGGGTGCTCCAGTCCTACAAAATCTACAGGGCCGTATGTTTCTGATCCCTGGTTTAAGGCTTTGAAGGTCAATGCAATCACTTAGAATTGCAACTGGACACTAGGAGCCGGCTGAGTTCTTTATTAGTTCTTCATACCATGGCGCCCTGGACAGCCACTTTGTCTCCCTGCTGTATTGTGAATCAGCTGAACTTTCCAAAGACTTTTCAAAGGCAGGCCTATATATCATAGATCACACAAATCAAGCCTGGATATTAATGAAAAGCAAGGATAACATCAGGGTGAGATCATTTCTTGGCAGGAGCTAGGGAACTCCTGGAACTCTTCCGAAGTGGGGGAAGCTTTGGATTCTTCTGGTGGGTTGAGCAATACTGCTGGATCAAGAGCTTGCCCAGATTTTAAGGCTGTGTTTGCTTAGGGAGCAACCAATTCATATAAATTGGAATAGCAGTGTGCAAAGGGATCTTGTAGCATTTTAAGATACTTCCTTTGCATTCTGATACTCCAGATATTAAAATGACTATGTCTTTGATTTAAATAAATTAGAGAACTTCTTCATGGCTGATTCCACCTACCAGCAGTACATCCAGTTTGTCAGTTTGGCTCCATCCCACATCTGTCGGCATCTGTTCAATACATTTTCGGATTATTTTGAGGTGCATCCCATGGGTTGCATTTTTATTACCCTCATTGATCCTTTGAATAAAGGATCCCCCAAAATCCTTGGAAGAGTATGGAGGATTTTTTTTCACTTTTTGAGTCTCTCTTAGCCATTTTAGTCCTTCCCTCAGAAGCCTTTTCTTAATATCAGGAAGTAACTTGTAATAAAAAAGTTATCTCCTTGGCCTAAAATAGTTCAGATGAGGCACAAAAGCCCCCTACATTCCTAAGAGTGTTTTAGGGGAGATTTTGACCCACCCATTAGATTACGACATTTGTTGACTCCTGGGTTAGATGCATAAATTAGCTAATCCTTACTTTTGTTGAGATGTTCCAACAGTAATGGGACACCATCCTGTTAATGGTATATGAAGGCATAAGTCAACCTTATGTTGGTGTATGGCTGTTTTTGGCCTCTACAGAGGTTGACGTTCCCTTTCATTGAATGTTTGCTTTTGTGTTGTGTATGCTGGAATCCGCCCTGAGTCCCCTTGGGGATATAGGGCGGAATATAAATAAAGTATTATTATTATTATTATTATTATTATTATTATTATTATTATTATTATTAATTCTCCCCTTGAGCTATTGTAGAGATGTTGAAGTCTCCAACCTACAACTATTCATGAATGAGGGCCTGTCTAACAACCCATTCAGTTTATGTATTTGTGGAAAGTAGTTTTCAGTCTTCAAAGAGGGGGGCATGTGTTTGAGGTCCCCTCTGATTATGAGCTGCCATTTCCCAACCCAGTTCTCTTTCCAAATGGTGTGATAGAATGATGTAGCTCTTCTTTCCAAAATACAAGCCCTAAGAATGACTACTGGTCGATATTGTTGGCCTTTTGACTCCAGAAAGCTTAAGCTGAAAGTTCTCCAAAGCTCAGTACTTAATGCTAGGAAAGTCTGGTTTACTTAAATACATGCAAGTATCAACAAATTGTAGAACGTTATGTGGATTTCATTCTGTCTTCTCATGATATACGCCAGTGGTAGGCTGCATGGAACAACTCTAGTCTGGTTCACCCTGAGGTTGAATAAATGGCATTCCTTTGCCAGGTTTTCCCTCTCCATCTCTACAGCGGAATCATACAGTCATTCAGTGTTGTTGGACTCACATTCCCAGCATTCCTAACGATTGGTTCCTGATTTAGGATACTGGGAGCTGCATTCACAACAGAGCCTAGAATGCTATATGATCTCTATTTTTGCATTCAGGTAATGTTGAATAAAACTTTGTTCATGTTGCAGTATGGTCATTGTCTATAGGTTGTCAGTGATGTGATGATTTCCGAGAATAAGAGATATAATTTATTGCTTGTCAGACATATTGTGGGAATTGATGTTCTTGAATGTCTGCTAAGTAACTGTTTTATATATTTCCATTTTCTGATGTACTATTGAAGTACTGTTACCTTAGAGTGTTCGGAAAAAACTGGTCAGTATTATTTGCTGAAGAATAAATTGATGCCAAGGTATTAAAGATGATTGTCTTCATCTCCCAAGACCTGTGTGAGGCAGGCACATGCGGATGGGTTTTCAGGCTGGACCGTATGCTCCCCAAAGAGTTCTGAAGCCTACAGTGGAAATTCCCTTTCGTTTCTGGAGTGGGACCAAGCTCACCCTCCCCTGTGTCGGTTATGAAACAAAATGAAAACAAATAGAGCCATTATTCTCTGGACAAAGGCTTTTGCTACTCTTTGGCACTTAGTGGAAGTGAATAGATGGCCAGCAGACAAGGGATACAATGCAGTTTCCTTCTGTGTGATATTGTGCAAACCGATGCCTTTTTAAAAGCCCATCTGAGTGTGACTTGCTTCATTTAATGTGTAAACAATTAGTTTTCTTGTCAGTTTTGAAAGCCGTTTTGGCCTCCTCTTGGTCTTAAGTGTATATATGTCAACTCAGGGTGGAAGAGGAGGCACTCACCTGCTTAGTGTCCAAGTTAGCAAAACTCAGAAAGAGTCTGCCACAGAAATAATAGCATTCCTTTAAAGAGAGCTAGAGAGATTTGGCTGGTTAGAAGAGAGTGGATCCAGAGCTAGATGGATGCATTATCGCTCCCACTATTGCATAGCTTTATATTATGTACAATGAGAGCCCTGAATCCATGGTTTCACTTACTGGGGAAAAATTGCCTCGAGGAATTTGCTAGGTCCTACAGGTGATTATATGGTAGGGTTCCCATAGAGTTGCCTTGGAGGACATAGAATATTTCTAACGAAGATATCTAAGAAATGTCTAGGTCTTCCAGCAAAGCTCTATGTCAGTGGTTCTCAACCTGTGGGTCCCCAGGTGCTTTGGCCTACAACTCCCAGAAATCCCAGCCAGTTTACCAGCTGTTAGGACAGTGGTTCTCAGTCTATGAGTTCCCAGCTCCCAGTGGTCTACAACTCCCAGAAATCCTAGCCAGTTTACCAGCTGTTAGGATTTATGGAAGTTGAAGGCCAAAACATCTGGGGACCCACAGGTTGAGAACCACTGTTCTGTGTTATACTGGGAGCAGAAGTAGCTAATTGAATGGTTGTATCTGAAGTTTCAGCTAATTACAGTGCAACAAAGAACGTATCCGACACAGATAAGACAATCCTACTGCATTTATTTATACAGTAGAGTCTCACTTATCCAACATAAATGGGCTGGCAGAATGTTGGATAAGCGAAAATGTTGGATAATAGGAGGGATTCAGGAAAATCATATTAAACATCAAATTACATTATGATTTTACAAATTAAGCACCAAAACATCATGTTTTACAACAAATCGACAACAAAACCAGTTCAACACACGGTAACGTTACCTAGTAATAACTGTATTTACAAATTTAGTACCAAAACTTCACAATGTATTGAAAAATTGACTACAAAAACACTGACTACTAAAAGGCAAACTGCGTTCGATAATACAGAACACTGGATAAGTGGAGGTTGGATAAATGAGACTCTACTGTAGTTAAATGTTTGTAAAACTGCTTGTTGAAGTTAATAACATTTCTAGGATGATTCACAATTAAAAATATAACTAGTTTAAAACAAGACATAAAATTAAGACAAGAGCAAGTTGTGCATTTGGTCATGTTACAAAAGAGGCAGTAACTTGTATAGGCAGTAAAACTCAGAAACATTTTATATGCAGACTTTAATTCTATATCCACAGCCCTAGTGTGGATTACCTTGTTTTAGGAAGGTAATGTTTCTCATTTTTTACTGGAATTGGACAAGAAGGAAAGAAGAAGCCATAAATAGGACTTAAAGTTGACCATCTTCTTGTTTGTCTTTTCTTTCCAGGGACGTGAAAGCTGGAAATATTCTTTTCGGAGAAGATGGCTCTGTTCAGATTGCAGGTGAACATTTTTCCTTTGTGCTTTCAGGGTGAAAATACTATGGCCTGGTGTGGAGAGTAACAGAAACGCTCTCCTTAAGATGCATTGTTTTTCCTGGAATTTGGAGAAGTTACTTTCTTAATGTAAAATGTCCATACTCCTCCTCCATGATTTGAGAATCACTAATAAAACCCATAGAAACAAAGTTTCCTTCCCATTTTAGTGAAGAAAGATTTATGTGTCAATGAGAGGATGGGAAAAATGCTTTTTTTACCTAATCCAAAAGAGTAACTTTCCCAAGAGCTGCAGTTCATGGGTCATGCCCAGTGCTGAAGGTGGCTCCTCACTTGCTCCTCACAGAAATGTATATAAACACATCCTCAAACTGCCTAACTTGGAAACCATCTAGAAGTGGGTTGGTTGCTGGTTCCAATTTTCTTAGATTTTGGTCTTAGTGTCAGTTTTGTCCCCCAACACCTTTGGGGCCTCCAGGTGTTTTGGACTTCAACTGCCATCATTCCTAACAGCTGGTAAGCTGGCTGGGATTTCTGGGAGTTGAAATTCAAAACATCTGGAGGCCCAAAGGTTGGGAACCACTGTCTTAGACCAAAGAAATGTTCCAGTTGTCTGGATTTTATTTTATTTGCTTTATCTACAATGCTTGCAGGAGATTTCTCTCTTTCTGTAAACGTTGTGCACTTAGATTCAGACCTGAACCTGGATGGCCAGGTTTCAGTGGTGCCCAGGATTATCCTTGCACAACTAAGGCGAATGCAGATGCCAGGAACACATGCTTTAAATTATACCCTATTTGAACTGTTTAAACTTGCTCAACATGAGTCTGCCTTTGGAAGTGGTTAAAAACCTCAGCTAGTCCACAATGCTAAAGACTGTTGCCTGGGAGCACGCAATGCCTTTGCCACAATAGCTTTATTGGCTCCTGATACATTTCCGGGCACAGGTCAAAGAGCTAGTCATGACCTATGCATCCCTATATGACTTGAGACAAGACTGTTTGAAAGACTGTGTTCTCCCAGACTGAAGATGCATTTGAGGCCGTTGCATGAAGCAAGTCATTGTCTTGTACCTCCTCGATGCCCCTGTCTTTGGACTTGCTGTGATTACACTAGAGCTCTTTCAAGTATTCTTGAGAATATGAGTTCTTCCTTTTTTTATCTGCAGAGGTTTATTGGCTTATATTCAGTGGGCAATGACTGCAGTATAAATTAAGATTGCCTGTCTTTTTTCCGCTTCATCTTCTTCCAGAATCACTTAGCTGTGTGAAAGCATCTGAATATCAAAGGGCCACCCGAGCGTCTAGGCTCGCCTTTCAAGCAAGCTCCTGAATCCATAATGATGCTTTGACTGGAAATCCATTGTCGATATCCCAGAAGGAGCCTTTGTGTTCAGAGCTAATGACTTCCCTGCCCGTGTGCTTTGATACCATAAATAAGATCATCACGTGTTACATTCACGTTGTGTTTAGATAAAACTGAAATCCATTGAAGCCCTGTTCATATGTAGGATTAACCAGCTGTGTGAGTGCTAGTAGTCTGTAGAAGCTGAGGAAATCTACAACATTTGGAATAGAGGATGGCATTCAGTTTCCTGATAATTCATCTTAATTCCTTTGCAATAGCTGGCTATTAGAGTATGTGTTGACATTGTCCAGAAACATCTCAAGAGTTGACTAATGGGATTATGTATTGTGAACCAAAGGAAAAAATGTCAAATTTAGGGTTACATCAAATGATAGGGAGAACAGTTTCTTCCCTGGAAAGGGTCATCATCTCAAAAGGTTTAGAGGACATTCTTTCCATGTGTAAAATCAGAAATTCCATTTCTACTTGAGGTCTTGGAGATCTGCTGCCTATCTGAAGTCTTATGGAGCCAAGTGGTCAACTTTATGAGACCATTAGAGCTCTGAGATCTTCTGGATGTACCCTTCTCTTTACCCACTATCTTGTTTGGTGGGACCAAAGTACAGAGGGTCATGTAAGGTGTACTTTTTTTTTTTTTTGCAAGGATGCAGTGGGAAGGGGGTTATGGACCTCTAGGGCTTTGTAGTGGTCTAATACGGCTCTCTTGTGTCTCAAAATTGTCTACCACTGCTGTAGTTGGAGATGTAGTGACAAAGGCATGCTCTGGGGCTGTTGCTTTGCATCTGGCTAAAGGTATACAGCAGGATACAGCTTTATTGGTCTCCCTTTCCATTCAGTGGTCATGTCAGGGTTTCCTCGAAGGCAAGGCACTAGTCTCAAAGGGGATGGATGTCATTTATGAGTGAGGTCATTCCTCCATCCACCAGAGCCACAAAAAGTCATAAGCCAGCATGTGTTGTATGTCCTCATGTGTCTATACACTGACAGCTTAAATCAGTTTCAAACCAGTATTGAAGAAAGTGGTTTCACTGTGCAGATAATTACATAATCACCAACCAGTTTGAGGCCTGGATGGTGATTAGAAAAACCAAAGTTGCACATTAAGGGCTTTCTTTCACACACTTTTGTGGGAGTTTGTTGTCTAGTCATTTGAAGCTACCTTTGAACTGCATTAAATGGTTAATGTAGATGGGGCCATAAACAAGTTCCCACCCAAACAGATGTAACACTAAGATTCAGCCTTCTAGTTAGTTTAACCATTTGCCACTGACAAAATTACTGGAAAGTCAGGCAGCATGCACAAATATACTAGTTTTGATCATTAAACTAGATCTTTTGTAATTCTGACTTACTGTTACTTGCAAACAACAATGTCTTTGCACTGGACAGACATTGCACGAGAGTCAGTACATGATGTTTTGAGAATGAACTATGACTTTGGAAAACGGGGTTCGAATTTCGGCGCTCGGACACAGAAATCCACTATGTGACTTTGGGCAAATCATATTCTCTCAATCTTAGAGAACAAATCTTGCCAGAAAAATCCCATGATGGATTCTCCATAGGTTTTCGATAAGTTAGAAATGTCTTGAAATCACAGAACAACAAGTCTGTCTTATGCGAGATTTCTGCTTGCTAACACGTTTTTCCTCGTATGTCTGCTTTGTATAGAAATGAGACGTATAATTGGGTTGATAAGATGTCTCAAGCATTTCCCAGTTTTTGAAGCAGCTGGTGTAGCTTTTTCCCCTCCCAATGAAAAGTGTGGATTGCTACAGCTGTTAAGTGATCTTATATTTTGACAGTTCAAATTTGTAAGTGTTCGGAAGCTGTTCTGTGTTGAGGGAGATGTTGCCTATAAATGCAAGCCCACACTTTGGTGAGAAGTAATTGAATTCATTTTCTTGTCAAAAGACTGCTTGCATAATTTCTGTCTGAAGGGCCTGTTCTCTGTAGAGTGTATTGAACTGACCCTTGTAGGACGCTTGACAGCAAATATGCCCCACCATAATGAGCCGGCGGCTAAGCTGGGAAAATGATAGATTTGCAATTAAACCCTTGGAAACCTCAGTTGCTGTAAAGGTGGGATGTCAGCCGAGGCATCCAACATTGCTCAGTGATAACATTGAAATCCCAGCTTCCCTTTTTATGTCTGTACATAATAGGCATTTTGTTAATATTCCCCTGTTGCTGAAGTTACCTGTATGTGTAGTTATTTTATAAGTGCTGCCCTGAGCAGCAATAGTATATGGACACATTTCTTTTGGCATGTGAGTTTTCATTTGTAATTGACATGACATAAATGGTATGCAGTGTTGGCCAATAATTTAATGCAGATTTATCCATATTGCTCCAGTTTACAAGGCAATGGAAGGCTCTAGTTCTGATAGATTTTCTGCCTTTTGGAACAGTTTGAGCAACATTCTTTTTTGGCCAGTTGAAAATGAGTAAAAAATGAAGGAGAAAATAATGGAACGCTTGAATTTGTAAATACTTGCTGTTCTGATGTTTGGGAGTACAGGCTTTTTTAGCCCTAATCTGGAGGACTCCCATTCATCTTTGGTTCAGAATACCTTTGTGTGTGTATGCATGTATGTATAAATATATGTGTGTGTGTGTATGTGTGTGTGCCCCTGTCCTATACAGTGCAACCCCTGTATCCACAGGACTGTCATGTCCAACAAAATATGTCTTCTCCAGTCATTTTCCAGGTTCTCCTGCATGACTCCATGGTATTCTTTGGCAAGAAATTGTTTGTTCAGTAGGATTTGCTATAACGCATGGCTTTGTACATCTACGCAAAATCCTGGAACGTATCCCCAACAAATACAGAGGTTCTACTGTACGCTACAATGGTAAAGTGTGGCAGCTTATAATGCACGCCTTCCATGCAAGGCAGATTTGTTTAGAACCAGATATCTGATCCTTGTTTTTGTTCTTGGAAACAATAGCGGCTTCAGAAATCGAGGCGGAGGAACAACAATACTAGAATCTTGTGACTGGGTGATGATCGTGGAGCTGTGGGGGTGGTTCTAGGACAACTCCCATTCAGTTTGAGATGTTGAGGATGGGATGTGACACTCTGCAACATTCTCGCATTAAACCAGAATTTGAAATGGTTACATTTTTAGGTTGAACTAGCCCCATCCCCACCCCTGGGCCATCTAGCATGATACTGAGC
Organism: Anolis carolinensis; assembly: GCF_035594765.1. Taxonomy (NCBI): domain Eukaryota; kingdom Metazoa; phylum Chordata; class Lepidosauria; order Squamata; family Anolidae; genus Anolis; species Anolis carolinensis. The sequence goes on along the minus strand of NC_085846.1, from coordinate 112,770,809 downwards.
ATAATGGAAAGGAGAAAGATTCTGGAAATTTAGCTGGGGGAAAAGAAAAGCTTTGGGTATTATTACAGTCAGAGCTAACTGTGCTTAAAATTAGATTAAAATTCTTCAACAATACAGCTGTTATGTAGTCTTTTAATTTTTTTATATGTCCTTTAAACATATCAGCTGGATCCTATAGATTCTGGTGGGTCCCAGGTTCAATGCAATCCTATTGCATCTGCTGGAAGTACTTTGATTGGGTTCTCCTGCGTGGCAGACTGGGATTACAATGGCACTTTTGGTCTCTTCCTACTCCATGATCCTATGTTTCCTTACATTTGGAATGTTGTTGTAAGCTTCTGTTGTGTGTCCTTGTAACTGCTTCATATTCACATTTATGATTGTGGTACCATTCATACCATATCTTTGAAACTCATCTTGCAAACTGGGGGTGCTTTGAATGTCATCTTCCTGCTTCTTGGCAGGGGGTTGGACTGGATGGCCCATGAGGTCTCTTCCAACTCTAGGATTCTATGATTTATTCAGCTGCCTTAAGTGATAGAGGTCTGGAATGCTGGCAAGTGAGGAGTTGAAGGACTAGATAACCAACCATCAGTGAGCAGTGGAATGAGGTGCAGAAAGTCTTGTCACAAATCTCTGTCCTACTTTTGCTTATTGGAAGAAGCAGGATCCTTAATGTCATTGCTCAGTGTTCCATTTTCCAGCCGCATAGGATGGTCGCTTGACATTCAAGGTGGGTTTTGGGGGTCATATCTGGAGAGCCATTGTAGTTCCGATACTGCAGCTCTACTTCCAATGCAGGATCTCACCTATCCTTTCTACTAATTCTACATTCTGTATTGTTTTAGATACAGATCTCTTTACTTATTCGATAGGTTAAGGACTAAGGTTCAAATGGTTGAAAGATGGATCCCAGTCATTTTTGAAGCATCCAGATAAAAAACCCGCTTGTAATAAACTGACTGAGAGAAAAACAACAGTAGTGTACTTCATGGACTTAAGGGGGGGGGGGGGGGTAGTGTGTGGTCCAAAGTGTGGACACAGGATTGAAGGTGCAGTTTGCTGCTTTTGTGTGCTTTTAAGTAATTTCCAACATATATGGTGACCGTAAGGGGAACCTATTATGGTCTTTTCTGAGGCTAGGAGTATAATTTAGATCTATTGAAAGAGGTGAGTTTTTGGAAAGTCTGTATTTGTTTGTTTGATCATAGGCTAAAGTAAGTAACTATGGCAGACTGAAATTTTACTGATGTCCTGTGGAAATGCTGTACTTAGAGATAGAAAAGGAAAGCGGTATGTGCTTGGAAGTGTGGTTTGTTGTTGTGTGCTTTCAAGTCATTTCCAAATTGCAGTGATTCTGAAGCAAACCTGTTACAGGGTTTTCTGAGGCTAAGAGTATAAATGAAATTTGTCGAAAATGACTTTTTGGGAAGTCTGTATTTCCTTCATGTTTGGTCATCATAGGAAGAAGCAGGTGGCTATAGCAGATTCTGAAATTCGACCCATGTCAATTGGAAATGCTGGACAGCTGCCATTTTCAAGCCAATCATCAGTTATAAGGGTTAGAAATTGGCTTTGTAAAAAAGCTGAACATTCAGATTGAGAAAGCTGAATTTTCAAAACCCAAATTTAAAAAAGCGCTTTAACCCAACATCTGGGAGATGTGAGCTAAACAAAACCATGAACATACAGTTCAGATATTTTATTAAAATATTTTATTTTTTTCTATTTCAGATTTTGGTGTTAGTGCTTTTTTAGCCACTGGTGGAGACATCACTCGAAACAAAGTGAGGAAAACCTTTGTGGGCACACCTTGCTGGATGGCACCTGAAGTGATGGAGCAGGTAAGAGGAAATGGAAAAGGCCTGAAAATGAGGATAGTTTTCAACTAGTAATTCACTGGCCCCAAATGCCTTTGACCTTTTGGCCTGCCTTTTCTTTGAAGGGATTTTTATTTTATTTTAAGAGCAGTGGATCTCTGTTGGCAGGAGGAAAGACTGAAAAGAGTTTGGAAGAGATTAAAAATCATACATGAATGCAAGTAGTCAGATAGAGGAGAGATTAAAATATCCATAGTCAGTGAAAAAGGAAAACATTTAAAATAGACTGGTTATGAATCTGAATAGAATTTTCTCTTGAGTTAATTCTGGGGATTATAAAGAAAGAAAAAGATTTGAAGAAATAGATGAGAACCCAAGAGAAACAATACAACTGTAAAAATGATGGGAAACAGCCATGTAAACTTCCAAGACTGGTTCTACTTGGTGGAATAGATATCAGAAATATCTGCTCAACGGATATTGTATTTGATAAAACTTTTCCACATTTTACTGCACCCTGGGTCATAATAAATTGGCGGAATTCATCCGATACATCATTAGGCTGTGCTCTGTAGTTTTTTGGCAGCAAACTTTGTTTTGTCATTATGTCTTTGCACTAGCTGCATCAAATCGCATCCCCAAAGTGTGAAATGAATGTTTGAAATGCACATTTGTCTCATTCATGTATTACATTGTGGGGCATCTGTGAATCAGTTCATAGATGTGTCCAAGAGAGTTTAGAATATGGTGATTTTTGGAGATGCAGATGATTTATTTTTCTATATCTGTTCTGTAAAATTGGAGAAATCCTGACCCATTTGGATGGGAGAATAAAACACAGAAAGACTTCGTAGCATATAAGCGCATTTAAAATTCTGCATTCATTTTCCAGCTTTGCAGGGGGATATTTCCTTCATGTTCAGGACAACATTTTCCATTCATAGTGCTGAATGGACCTGCAATAAAATTATTGATATTCCTCCCAAAGAAATGTTTGTTGTATTAGCAAAGCAATAGGTTCCTAATATAGTTGCAAATACTTTCATTTTCCACTATCTCCAGAAGCAGTTAATTCTTCATCTAGGACCAAAGAAACTAGCTTAACATTCAATGAAAAGAATACTTGGCATCTTTTTTTGCTGTTGAGAGGGAAAATAACAATTCTATTTAAGATTCCAGGTAATAGGCTAATGCCAAAGAGGAAATGACTTTCTTGGAATATGAATTGTTGCTGAAAGTGAAGAAAGACAAGCTTTGATGTATGATCTAGAGACGATTGTGAGCAGTTGCTGGAGCAGTTGTTGGGACAGATGGATAAGGCAGGAGATGGATAGTTTGAGACGGATGAGGAATGCGCTGTTAATAATCTCTAATTTTCCAGGTCAGAGGCTACGATTTCAAAGCAGACATCTGGAGTTTTGGGATCACGGCAATTGAGCTGGCGACAGGAGCGGCTCCTTATCACAAATATCCCCCTATGAAGGTGAGTTGAACTGATGGTCAGGCCCTAATGAATGAGCCACCCTCTTGGAAGGACATTGTCCCCAAGTTAGTAGAAAACTGCAAGCAGAAGCTAATGAAAGCTTCCATTTTCTGCACGAGTATTGGAGTCTGAATTTCAACAGAAAGGAAAGAAGTCAATAGCAAGAAAATAAAACCAATATCTGAATGCCAAACCAGCAATTACATATATAGGACGAATCCTGTATCTCTTTGGGATATGTTCCCAGACTTTGCATAGATATGCAGAATTGCAGATAATAGCAAACCCTGTTGAGATGAAGGACCTTCAGCCCAAGAATATCGTAGAATCACACTGGAGGACCTAGAAAATGCCTAAAGAGGACATACTTTGTCAGGCTAAATGACACCATGGGTAATGGACCTGTGGGTATGGGAGTCATGCTGTACATCAAAAAGGTGGTTTTCAAACTCTGTTTCATGGAAATGTGACTCCTCTCCATAAACTATCCATAGGTTTCTCTCTCTGGAATCAGTCACAGGAATTATGATGGGATGTAAAATTTCCCTGAGAGAGTTACCCATGCGCTTCACATATTTTCCTGTAGTGTTTGCTTTTGGAGTACGCAACAGCTTGGTCCTTCTTTGCCTTTTGGCTGTCCTGGCTCCTTTAATTAGCTGGTTTTAATAAAATATACCGCACAGTTAAATTCATAATGAAGAAAAATTAAATCAATAAACATGAGAAAAATGATGAGGAATTATCTCATCTTCTTGCCCCGTTTCCTCAAGCCCAACCTATCTGGGCCAAGCAAAGCAGGCAGCGTTTCAAGAGTGTTCTTTCTTCTGTTCCATAAAACTGGAATCCGGTAGCATTAATAGGAGCGTTCCCCCAAATGACCTCAATTCCACCACTGAGGTTTGTTGTTCCTGGTGTTCTGGTTTCACCTGGCTGAGCTGGCCTTTCACTATTTTTTCATCCTAACATTTCTATTTTTCTGTCTTGTACTTGAAAGACTACCTTTAAAAAAATATTGTAACCCAAAGCCTGAGTATCATTTCATCTCTTTTTCCTTTTGAAAAAATTCAATTATTTTAACCGGGTCTTGTTTCAATTTTCCATTAAAACAACATTAAGGGAATCAAAATCAACACAAATCCATGGTCATATTGATGATCTTCCATAAGATTGCAGCAAGACTCCAAGGCCATTGCCTCCAAAACAGCAGCTTCGAAACCCGAAATTGTCCATATTGGTGGAGATAGTGACACCCTTGCTTCCATAGAATTACCTTCAGGCTATGAATATAAGGTGTATGTGAAACATGCATGAATTTGGTGTGGGTCCCATCTTTCATGATGGATGTATACGCAAATACTGGTCTTCCCAAATCTGTAAAATTCGAAGTCCCAAAACATTTCTGGTCCCAAGCATTTCAGATAAAGGATTCCCAATCTGTCATTTGTCTTCATGTCTTGAATGGATGTAATCCTCCCAGGTCTTAATGTTAACGCTGCAAAATGACCCACCTTCACTGGAGACAGGTGTACAAGACAAGGACATGTTGAAAAAGTATGGAAAATCATTCAGGAAGATGATCTCATCATGCCTGCAAAAAGACCCCGAGAAAAGGTACAAGATATCTTACTTTGTTGTTGTGTGTCTTCGAGTTATTTCTACTGTACAGGAAGAACCCTAATCACAGGGTAGTCTTGACAGGATTTGTTCAAAGAGGGTTTGCCTTTGCCTTCCCCTGAAACTAAGGGAGTGTGACTTCGAATCACTGGCTTCCATCTATTTAAAACAGAACTGCTTGGCACTTGGGATTAGTCACTGTCTTGTGAATTGATGGGTGTGTATCCTGTTGATGTGACAACATATTTGTTTGGCTTTAAGAGAATTACTCTTAGACAGCCATTGTTGCAAAGAGTGTTGTGCTGGGGTTGCAAGAAAATTGAATTCAAATTTCTACTCAGGCAAGAAATTTATTGGGTTCACCCTTGGGATTGTTAAGAAATTTCATCTAATCTATCTCACATGGTAATTGTGAAGATTAAATGGGGGATAGACTAATTGGTTCACACTGAGTTCATTGGGAGAGAGGGATGTGTGTGTGTGTGTACACATACATAAACACATGCATACATACATGTATGTATATGTATACACTGTATATAATAAATGATGTATCTCTGAATACTTTTGAAAAAGTTGGCTATTTCTAATAAGTGTGTGTCGGTGATCAAGATGAAATCAACTCTTCCTAAATTAATAATAATAATAATAATAATAATAATAACAACTTTATTCTTATACCCCGCCCCATCTCCCCGAAGGGACTCGGGGCGGCTTACATGGGGCTTTGCCCAACGCAACAGTACAAAATCAAAACAAAAACAATAGACAAATCAGCAACCATAAAAACATCAGCATAAGAAAAACAGTCATAAAAAGTCGATACACAGAATAATATTAAAATCATGAATTGGATCAAAAGATCTGGGCCATATAATTGGCCATATAATACAACATTCAAACTATAATTAATGCTTATCATTTGTACAGAGTATTCAGAGTGGTTCACACTATTATCTAATTTAGTTTTTATGTTAATTGGCAGTAAAATATGTCTTATCACAGACCAAGGATGTGAAAATGTGGCATGGTGGTGTAAAGACGTACACGTTTCCATAAGAGACGGGATTTGAATTAGGAATGACCTGGTCTGTAGATTTGCCCTATGGCCGCAGTGCTCTACCATTCTTTGTTTGGTCAGCCTTCCCCAACTTAATGTTCTCCACATGTTTGAGAATATAGCTTCCAGGATTTCTCCAGATGCTGGTTTGGAAGTGATAGGAGGAAATGTTTGAAGCATCTTGGAAGGCACCAAGGTGGGAAAGACGTATCTAAAATGTACCTGAGTCTTGTAGGGCTTTATGAGTTCTGGTTCTAGTGTTCTAAGTTTGGTCAAATGCAGACATGGAAAATTAAGAACACAAAGATGACAAGCAACAGACATCATCCGGTTGAGCCTGTCAGCACTTATTCCTGCTGTCTGATAGCCACATTCTTGTTTGTGATCAGTGAGTGTCACTGTCTTCCCTTTTGCAAAGGTCATTCATTACTTGGGACTTAGGCTGTGCTGTTGACATGTGGCTTGAAGCATACACATCTGTGGCAAACGGTCATCCCTATAATGATCCAAGTTCTTATCTTGAATTCTCTCCCATGAAGGAGCTATTTTAAGGAGACCTTTCATAAAAATTGGCTTAGTTATAGTAAGGGGAAAAACAAACAAGATGCAAGAAAGCAATAGTATATTTCAACTGTTTTTATATTACAGACCAACGGCAGCTGAACTTCTAAGACATAAATTTTTCCAGAAAGCAAAGGTATGGTCAGAGATCGTTTCTCTCTCCAATTTAATGTTTATAGGTCATCAATGTACTGCAAGTCCACAATCCATGCTGTAGTTATTTTTCTCAAATATTATGTACTAGTGGAATCTTGTAAACCAGAGGTGGAGAATGTTTGGTAATTCAGATGTTTCTGGATTATGTGTCCCATCATATGTGACCATTAATCCTGTTGGGTGGGCCAACTAGGAGTTGGGACTCCAGTGTCTTATGAAGAACTAAGAAAAGTTTCTAAGAAAAGTTGTGAGATGTCTCTTAATAAGGGATGTCCCTTGTTTGAGGGCTAGTGAGCTTATTCCTTATAGGGCTGACAAGTTTCACTTATTGTAAGGGTTGTCCCTTATTTGATGGTTGGAAAGGTTTTCCTTTTACAGTAGAGTCTCACTTATCCAACACTCGCTTATCCAACATTCTGGATTATCCAAGGCATTTTTGTAGTCAATGTTGTCAATACATCGTGATATTTTGGTGCTAAATTTGTAAATACAGTAATTACTACATAGCATTACTGTGTATTGAACTACCTTTTCTGTCAAATTTGTTGTATAACATGATGTTTTGGTGCTTAATTTGTAAAATCATAACCTAACTTAACGTTTAATAGGCTTTTCCTTAATCTCTCCTTATTATCCAACGTATTCGCTTATCCCAACTTTCTGACGGCCCGTTTACATTGGATAAGCAAGACTCTACTGTACATGGAATGAAGACTGAAATGTTTATGTCATGTGATCTATGAATGTGGATAATACCTTAGTTTTGCATTGCTAAGTTAAATGAAATCAATACTTTAGTTTGGTGTTTTGTTAGAACACAAACTTGTTTAGCTACTTCCTGAATGTCAACTCTTCATGTCATAAATTTTGACTGCCCTTTATTGCTATTTTTAACATTTCCTAAAATGCTATTTCCCAAACACTTACGTTGGAAATAGCATTTCCAAATTTGCCTGATGAAAAAGTCAGAATGTTTTGAAATTCTACAAGATGAAGAAGGCATTTTTGCCACATTTTGTGTTCTATGTGTTGTCAAAGGCTTTCATGGCTGGGATCACAGGGTTGTTGTATGTTTTCCGAGCTGTATGGCCATGTTCTCTTTGTGTTCTCTTTGGGCTATTTTAAACCTAAGAGAGGCTCTTTGAAAAACAACAAAGAAGCAGTTTAAAAATGGCTGCTCTTGAGTCCAAAAAGAGCTCAAAGTGCCTTCAATGTGGCAAAAATGCCTTCACTCTCCCAAAAGGGTATTTGGGGCCAATAATGGGGACGTTTTTTCCCCATGGGGAAAATAGAGCATTCTCTGAAGAAGGAGGGTCTGGTTGTTTTCCAGTCAGCCATCTAGGAAACTAGAGACAGTTGTCCTCATGCTACTCATGAGAGTTTCATGTTATTCTTTAGAAGGCAGCACATTAACATTTTCCCATCAAAGGCTTTTCTGAATCTATTTTGAGCTACTAGTGAGAGCTATTTTGATACTCCTCTCTGACACACTTTCAAAAAAATACTATTAGAGCCAAACAATGGCCTTTTGAAGAGCAGGATGTAAAAGTCAATGATTTGATATATTTTTTTTTCTAGAATAAAGAATTTTTACAAGAAAAAATGCTGCAAAGAGCACCAACAATCACTGAAAGAGCCAAAAAGGTACAAGTGTGAGACTTACAGTGAGAATGTGACAGTTCTGTTTTGTTGTTCTGATAATAATGACAACAGTGATGATGATGTACAACAACTTTGTCTCGTGAACTTGACAGGGAATATTAAATACACACATGCAACAGTGGAGGATCCACCCAAAGTTCATTTGAATAAAACACTACACGATCTTCAAAAGACATCCAAGGTTGGGTCTGGATGAGCTCCCAGCAACTAGGATTCCAACTTTGAGGGACAGCAGTTCAGATTGTGTTTCTATTTTGCTTCAAAAACAAGAATGGTTGCATCTATCAATTGCAATTTTGTTACTCCTCCATAAGAAAAGTTCAGTTCAACTCTGCAGAAAAGACAGAGCAATTGCATTTGGTTTTCCCTAAATGGTGGCAGCTCTGTTTGGCCTGAACTGCTTAGTAAGTGATCCTTAATAACCACAAAATTACTTGAACCTTCCTGAACTGGAGTGATCTTGACACACACTTGATGAGCACAAATGTAGAGGCATATGCTAAGTCCCAAGGCTATTTAGGACTTAAGTGATCATAGACACTTTGGATCATACTCAGAAACTTGTAAAAATGTGAGTTTGTATGCTGATCCACTTACTCAGTCACCCATCTCCAGCAGAGGTCTTGGCCTGACCTTTTGTCCATGTCTGTTTTCATCCCCTCATCCATCTAGCCCATCTGCCTCCCTAATTATGTAAGCTGTAACGCAGTACTTCTTCGGTGTTGATCCTCCAGATGTTTTGGATTTTAGGCTCCAGGATTTCTGATGGTTGGCGAAGCTGGTTGGGGCCTCTGAGAGTTGTAGTTGCAAACCCCAGAAAGACCAAAGTTTGGGAAACACTACTGTAGAGCAGTGGTTCTCAACCTGTAGGTCCCCAGATGTTTTGGCCTTCAACTCCCAGAAATCCTATCTGCTGGTAAAATGGCTGGGATTTCCGGGAGTTGTAGGCCAAAACACCTGGGAAGCCACAGGTTGAGAACCACTGCCATAGAGTCACGCTAGGCAGCATCTCAGATACAGAATATGTTGATTAGCTTAAAACAATTATTCCATTAATATTCCAAATGTCTACAGGGATACTTACTCAGGCGTTTTGATGAAGTCTGAAAACTTGAAATATTGTAAAAGTTACTTTCCAAAGAATCCTAGATATTGAAGCCCAAAAAGACATAGCCACCCCGTCTAATACAGGATCTCTGAAGTGGTTAGGATGCTTTAAACATAATTTCCAGAGGGCACTGTTCCTAAAAGCAGATATGCCAAGACACCTAAGAACCACTTTCACTAGGGCAAGATTCGAACAAATGGAGTCCATGTAGAGACATGGCAGATTCAATCATATCCCGTATGAAGAAAGATTATGTATTTGTAGCAGCCCTGAAGTCGAAAATTTGAACCACATTTTGCACAACTGTAACCTATATAAAAAAGAAAGGAAACAATACTTATGGCCTTTTATTGGTAATAAAACAAGCTGGGTTATTGAGACCAAAACTTCATTTTTGTTGGCCGGTTATAACCCCACTCTGACAACAAAAGTGGCCCTGTATTTGTTTAAAGCTGCTAAAAGGAGATCAGAGTACATAGATCAGATTGGGGTGCAGTGTAGGGGAGATGAGGATAGTTGATGCATAGATCTTTAGCTAAACTACATTGGCACCAAGCAGGCAGACAGCTGTATATCTGTATTTTATTTTAAGTGAACCAGATATATGTTGTATGTTTTATGTTGTTTTTGTATTGTCTGTCTTTGATAAGGCCAACTGGCTAATCAATAAATTGTTGTTGTTGTTGTAAAAGTTACTTATTACTGGAAGGAAGAAAAACGATTATCTGTACAGAGGGATCTCTATTAGAAATACAGTATGTGTTCCTTTTAATGTGTATAATGTGTTCAATTTTACATGGTTAATTTTATATTGAGGGATTTGGGGGTGTGTGATATTTCCATCTCCTCAACATCTCCTAATACGGTGGAACTGTTAGTAACATAACATTGTTCAAGGGTTAGTAACATAGTTTGGGCTCCATTGCAATACAGGTCCGGAGAGTCCCTGGTTCCAGCGGTCGCCTTCATAAGACGGAAGATGGAGGCTGGGAATGGAGCGACGATGAGTTAGATGAAGAGAGTGAAGAAGGCAAAGCCGCCATTTCACAGCTCAGGGTGAGCATCAGTTGAACTACGTGTTTTTGTGAAAATTAGCTCTTAAAAGGGAAGGAGATCTCATTCAAGCAGCCTTTTCAAGGATGAAGTCATTGTCTTGATTGGAAATACAGTGTGTGTGTGAAGCTGGTAAAGAGAGAAAATGTTACATAGTAGGCCAACTTATTATTTGAGCTCATTGAACGCAGTTTCACTTATGCAGAGTTTTGAATACCACAGAATTTCTCTGGAGGAGCTCGAAAGTACCCCGAGGAGTTCTCTTTAAGACGTCAGCTTGGTTTTATGTTGATTTTATCTTGACCTTCCCTTGGAAGTTGACTTTCGAATTTCTCTGGAGGCCTGGAGAGAACATTTTCTAGTCCTACGGAGCAATTATGTGGAACCCCAAGATATCATTCATTTCGGGTAGGAAATATAACATTCAGATTACACAACATGTGAAGGGTTCTAGACTGAATCGCTTGTGTAATACGTGGGCTTGCTGCATTTGCAAGAAAATCTGGAGGGATAGATTCACATAGCCATTTGTGAAGCAGAATTCAGTTTGGTTTTCACATGACAAATGGGCACTTCATCAACATAGAGTATGGAAAAATAGTTTTTTAACCATAATTCCAAGAATTCCCCCAGCAGTGCCGCCACTGGATTGTGTAAACATGGATGCTGGGAGCTGTCCAAAAAAGCAAGCTTTCCAAGCTCTGGAACATACGCTTATACGGTTCACGTTCCAATATTAGAAAGAAAGAAGTGAGCTAGTAGTTTTTGTGGTCCTGAAAATTGCTACAGTCTTTAAATTTGGATTGTTTCCACACAAATGTCACCAGAGGAGAGAATGAAGTCCTGGAATGTCAGTACCACTGTGCTGTGAAATCTGGCATTTTGTCTATGAGTTCGAAGGGCAGGCAATTGCCTACCATTGGTCCTATTTGTACTTTGCCATTTTTCCCGAAAGACTGGAAAAATCCAATTTTACCATTTTTCATCTATTTGATTTTGAGGACATACAAAGCCCAGGACAAAGTTCAAAGAAGTTCTTTTTGGTTAAAGGAATCCAGGAGTTGTAGCCTCCAAAAGGAACATTTCCAGACTCTGTCCTAGGGACATTCCATAGAAGAACACTTATTTATCCTTTCTCTAGTAATTGCATTTGCCACTGCCCACATTTGGAGATAAATATTTAAAGCACATGTCCCTTATGCATTTAAAGATACTTGCATGTCTATTTCATAGCAAGTGCTCACTCTGGCAAACAGCACCTGAGAATCAGGATACAAGTAGAACACCCCTTGCCTGGAATTCCAAAATATTCCGAAATCTAAAACTATTCACATGAGTGGCTGAGATGCTGCCACCTTTGCTTTTTGATAGTTCAGTGTATGCAAACTCTGTTTTATGCATAAAATATATTAAAATATTGTATATAAAATCAGACTATATTTAAAAGGTGCAAATATAAATGGATTTCATGTTTAGACTTGGGCCTCATCTCCATGATATCCCATCATGTATGTATATGCAAATACAAGTTTTCCGGAATCTGGTGTATATTATATTATATTATGTTATATTATGAAGGAGCCATGGTGGTGCAATGGGTTACATCCTTGTGCCGACTGAACTGCTGACCTGAAGGTTGCCAGTTTGAATCCGTGAGATGGGATGAGCTCCTGTTTGTCAGTTCTAGCTTGCGGGGACGTGATAGAAGCTTCCCAGCAGGATGCTAACACATCTGGGCATCCCCTGAGCAACGTCTCTGTAGATGGCCAATTCTCGTACATCAGAAGTGACTTGCAGTATGTTGTCAAGTTGCTTCTGACAGGATAAATTTTTTTTACATTATATTAATATTTCCAAAATCCCAAACTCTTCTGGTCGCGAGCATTTTGCGTAAGGGATACTCACCCTAAACTTTCAAGTATGTGAAATAGTGGCAGCCTGTTTTTTTTTTTTAATCATCCAAGCCCAGTGCATTGACTCTTTTCATTGCAATCTTTCTGGAGAATAATTGTATAAACAGCCTCTTTAGGGGAATCCAGGATCGTCTGTGAAAACCTTAGGCAATCGGTTTTGATCAGATTTAATTATGTTAATGAACATCTGCCTAGAGAAATATTGGTGGTCTCTATTTCCAGAATAATTAGTTCCATATCCATTTATCCTAGCAGTTGCTCCCTCCAGCTTTTCTGCCTCAGATTTTTTGGGTTGGTGGAGAGGATGCTTTTGAGGAAAAGATACATTTCTATACTAGTTGCTAGTTAGTTCTGGACCGTCATTGGAAAAGACAGCAGTGTCTTTTTCTGAAAGAGACCCTGACCTCTGCGCTGTGCTTTCTAGACATAGATGATGTATTGCTTACTCAGTAGAAAGAGGACAGGGCAACACATGGTATTTCATATGAATTATTGAAAACAAGCCATTTGCCATTATATCTGCATGCACACACTCACACTCTGCTCCCTTCGATATTTTTCCCTCCAGCTTTACAGACATCTGACCTCAGCAGTTCTTCTGTTGTCAGGAAATCATTGTTGGCAATTAGATTGCAACCCATGGGTTTTAAAACAGTTTGTGCTCACTGGAGGGGGGCACATTTATATGTATGTGCACGCAGTGGTTTTGTGCAGTGCAGCCAGGATTTAGCCAAGAGCTAGTGTGGCAAAATTCATAGAGAAACTGAGCTGTGAATCTGGTAGTTCCAGTTAGTCTTTTCTGCAACCCCATGCCTGGAGAGAGGCAAATTATAAATCACATAAACAAATACATTATGTTGAGTGAACTCGGATAAGCCTTTGCTTCTATTTCTTCACCTCTGTTCTCCTTTAGCAACTACTGACCAGTATTGGTAGGGTCATTGTGAGGATAGCAACAAAGATTTCATCCATGTGGTTCTTCAGAAATTTGAAAGAATGCAGTTGAGCAGTTCTTGCATTGAGCAAAACCCATCAATATCAATGAGACTGACCCATTTTATTCATTTTAATGCATCTAAGTCATAGCGGACAGGTATTGGGTTTAGCCTTATATAAATGTCAAGTATTTTCACATCCTTGAGTGCCAGGGATAAAGCCGTTCCCGAAGAAAGTCCCAGGAGAAAGTCCTAGGAGCAAACTTGTTTTCTGCTGTCCTGCAGACTAGGACGTGGAACAATGGCTTCAAACTACAGGAAAGGAGATTCCACCTGAACATCAGGAAGAACTTCCTCACTGTGAGGGCTGTTCAGCAGTGGAACTCTCTGCCCCGGACTGTGGTGGAGGCTCCTTCTTTGGAGGCTTTTAAGCAGAGGCTGGATGGCCATCTGTCGGGGGTGCTTTGAATGCGATTTTCTGCTTCTTGGCAGGGGGTTGGACTGGATGGCCCATGAGGTCTCTTCCAACTCTACTATTCTATGATTCTATGAGAAGCATTGCTTTATTCTGGGCTCTGATATGCCAGCTCTTTCCTATGAGAAAACCACCTGTGAATGGAAAAGTCCGTGGCCCACTCATGTTCACAATTGTTCTAGTTCAAAGGGGCAGGAACGTCACTCCCAATTGTTTTGGTCAACACCTCTTTTCAGCTTGCTTGGCCAATGGTAAGGAGTCATGGGAGTTGTACAACATCCCTGGTTATTATGGAAGCTTTTTGAATGCAGTTTCATTAACAGACAAAGAGCTTTGAACACCATCGAATCATGCTGGAGGACCTAGTGATGTTTAGAGAAGTGTTCTTTCTATTATAATATTTATATAATGTAATTATAATCACAGCCCGGAAAACATACAACAACCCTGTTCTTTCTAGACCTCTGATGCAATTCTGTCATCAGCTCCTGCCAGATGTTCCACTGGATTAAACTGAAGGCCCTAGAGCACGCATGGACAAACTTGGCCCTCCAGGTGTTTTGGACTTCAACTCCCACAATTCCTGACAGCCCAAGTTTGCCAATGCCTGCCCTAGAAAGAACATTTATTTAGACATCATTAGGTTCTATAGCAGTGGTTTTCAACCTGTGGGTACCTAGATGTTTTGGCCTTCAACTCCCAAAATCCTAACATCTGGTAAAACTGGCTGGGATTTCTGGGAGTTCTAGGCCAAAACATCTGGGGACCCACAGGTTGAGAACCACTATTCAACAGCATGTTTTATGGTGTGCTTTGATTGCAAGCCCAAGGCATTGCACATTTTGCATAAGAAATATAGGGTTCCATATTATTTTCCAAAATCGTATTATATGAAATGTCCCCAAAAATTATTCTAAAGCCTCAGACCATTGTAAGTATTCACAGAACTCCCTGATGAAAAAGTGACCATGGCAATATATACAGATAATTTATACACAAATTCATACACAGCCAATTGTATATTGGGAAGTGGGGTTGCATTGCCTTGTTTGTCATTTTCCCTTTACCCTGGCATTGAAAACTAATGGCAGGTATTTTCTCTTTTAGTCTCCCAGAGTGAAAGAATCATTACAGAATTCAGAGGTAAGTTGTTAACCTTTGGTTGTACTGGATTGCTCTGTTTTTATGTTTTAGGGAATGTCAAGAGCACCATAGCCAGGCAATGATAAAGTGGGATCACTGTCAGTATAACAGCTTTTTTTTTTTTTTTTTAAAAAGCACATCTTGTGCCAATATTTGTTATTTCACCTGCCTGCATCTGATAAAATATGTCCTTCCTAAGCATTTTGTTTCCACATTCATTACAAATACATATCTTCATTTGTTTCCCCAATGACAGGCCCACAAGGTCTCCTTTTGTAGTCATGTCAATTTGTGCCCATTGGCTACGATTCTTTCTTTCATCTCTGGTAATTACCAGCAGCTGTCAACCAATGGCATTTGGGCTTGCTCTGGTCTGAGGACCATTATCATGCATAGTTTCGCTTGTTTAAAGTACTGTATTTCATCACATAATAGTCGCACCTCCCTTTACCCCCTCAAAAAGGGTAGGAGCATGACTATTTTGTGGTGAAATACAAGTATTTGTGAAGGATTAATCCCCCCGTTGCTTGAATAGCAATGCATGGCAATAGCTCAGTTTGTGTGTTTGAGGTAGTGGTAGTTGTGTGTGTGTGTCTGTTTCTTTCTTTCCTCTAAACTCGCCTTTTCTTTGCATTTCTAGCTCTTCCCGTCAGCTGAGCCTACAGGTCCGTTGCTCAATGTCCCGGCCCAAATTCCTGCTCAACTACCTCAGCCTGCAGGCCAAGCCCCCACACAACCGTCTCCAGCTGCCCCTCTTCCAGCTTCTCAGGCACCTCCGGCGGCTCCTCCAGCAGCACAGGTAAAGGCGGAGACCTTGAAGAGGGAAAATAGATCTCCAGTCAGGTATCCACCCTCTTTAGGCGTGGATAGCTGGACTGTTTACTTTCATTTGAGGGTCAAGATTTGTTTGTCGCACCTCAGGTTAGCTTCACCTTGCTAAAGACACCAAGCCACACACAAGAAGTAGTCTTTTGTAGTTTATTTAGAAAATAGGCAGAAGATAGTTCATAAAAGGGTAAAAGTTCAGTTCTAAAAGATAGGTACAAAACAAGGCTGTAAGCAATAAGTCCATAGAAACATAGAGCATAAAACAAGGTCCTTTTCATAGAAGCCAAAAGTCCCAGCAAACAGAATATATCCACGAGATATTACAGGAAAGCAAACTTGGCACAGGAAAGCAGACTTGCTTTTCGATCAGGCGATGGAGTTGCATTGACAGAGATCTCTCTACAAGCAGACTGTTTTAAAAGCATGACATAAAGGCATTCCTTTGCCCTTTGAGCTCCCATTTATTAGCTATGCGAAGACTTCTCCGCAACCCTCTAAATTCCAGTCTTGTAGCCCATCGTGAACCCGTTACTGTTATCAGACGGAGGCAAAGCGCTATCCTCCCTTTCTGCTTCCTGCACCTGAAATTCCTCGTTAGAAACAACATCATGATTTATTCCCATGGGAACAACTCCCTGCTCTTCATTTCCCACAGCCAGAACGCTCCTATAATTCCCAGCATCAGAGTCATCTTCAAATTCATCCTGAATCCCATCATTATGCACATATAACCCAGAGTCCTCATCAGAGTCACACAAAGGCAAAGGCTGAGTCACAACAGTGCTAGGATTTGAAACTTTTATTTTGCTACTCTCTCCCATGGAGCACAGGATTCTCAATGTTGTGCACGAGTTTGTGACTTGGGCTTAGTTGTTTTTGGAGAAAGCCTGCCAGATGCAGCGCTATCTGAGGAAGACAGAAAAAAATGTCTAAATGTCATGCAGTGGCTGAAGCTAAAAGTACATATCTCACTAGGTTTGGGTTGTGATTTGGAAAAAGGTTACCTCTTTTTGGATTAGGATTCTAAGAACTTGAGAAAGTTGACTTTCCCAAGCTGGGTATCTATCCAAGGTAGCTTGAGCAGAAGGGCTCATGAGAGTGAGCAGCTTCCACCTCGGTGGCGTCACTAAGTTTGGTGTCACCTTCTACTGTTTCTCTGCTCACTATCATGGAAGACTTTTCATGCAATGCCCACTTCTTGCTTTCGAACTGTTTGGATGGAGGAAATGCAAGTAAACGTGGGTTTCTTACACAGAATGAATTCCTGCCAAAGTCAACTCATTCTTGAGACATGTCTTGCAGTTTGTGCTGAATTGTGGCAACCTCAAGGCTGCCCGGCTGTCCTACTTTCCTCTTCAGTAAAGAGACAAGTGGCTATTCTTGTAGCCTGGGTGAGGCGTCTAAAGCTCGGGAAGGGGCGGGGAAGCATTCTCAAGCCATGGCTCTTACAAGCCCCCTGGGAATCATTTGGTCGCGCTTGTGGCGAGAGCAACACTTGAAGGCTTCAGCTTTTTCCTAGAAACATTTTCATGGTTTTTGGAGCAGGGATATATATAAACCCATCCAGCTCATAAGGCTCCTGTTCTCCTCCTGACAGCACATTAATCTTAGAGGACAGGCCTTGGCATCTGCTGTTCTTGGAGTCTTATTTGGCTGAAATTAAATAGCACTTACTTGGTTTGAGGTCTGCAGATGTTCTCTTTAGAACCAGGTCAGACAATTAAAATGTTTGAGGGCTTTAGCTTTCCATTTTGGGTATTCTTGCATGGCAGGGGTTGGACGGGATGGCCCCTGTGGTCTCTTCCAACTCTATGATTCTGTGAAACAATCCCTAAAATTTCCACAGTGGGTGTCGGTATAGCTTCCCAGTAGTTGTAAAAGGAGATAGCTGATGTCAGTAGAGAGCTGTGTACAACAGCAAGAGAGCAGTGCCCATCAGGTTTAATTCATGTCAGATGTGACCTCTGCTAGGATGTCCGTCCCTACCCAACTTCTTTCTCAGCCTACCCCCCCCCCCCCCCAATATTAATTCCCATTTTGTAAGATGCCAGTTCTAATCTCACAAGTATTCCATCTTGGAGATTTGGTAGGCCATTCGGAATGGAGTTCCTCTCAGACAGACTGTTTATCTCTTTGTCTAAATTTTGTCTGCTCTTATGAGTGGAATTTATCATGATTTTCATGCAGTAGATTGCTTTCACATCTCTAACCTGGTTGCTGTGGGCAGGTGTAGCTCCCCAGATTTGTTTTCACTTGCAGCTCCTGTGTAACAAAATTTGAAAAATGTTCTGTTCCTGGTTTGAAAGTGTTATTTCCTGTTTAATTGTGTGGTCCTTACTTTGATATTACAGTAGTTGTTATAATCCAGAAACTTCATTTTTGTGGCTGCCACAAATTAGATTGGATTGGTTGAGACTTGAGATATTTATTGAAAAACTATAGCACTAAAAACTAATGTGCTGCAGGATGTCACACAAAAACAATTTTTTTGCAGTTTAATAAACTTTTCCATGTTTTTTTTATGATAGAACCAATTAGGAAATGATATTGATAACCCAGGAACAAAAATCATGTTATGTAATGTAATGCCACAGAACTGGCTCTATTGGCCAGTGCTGATGGGTGTTGCAGGCTTAAAAATATTTGGAGGGTCATATTTATTCACTGCTTCTTCAGTTGAAAATGCTAAGTCCTAGGTGTGGAACCATCAGATTTATTTTCTGTTGCCTGTTTGCAAGTCTTTAAAGCCACAGAATTCTGGCATTGCTCCAGTCCATCGCTGAAAATAGCAGGCATTTTCTTTTCTTTCTCTTACTTTAAAAAGGCACCTCCTGCCCCTGCTGCAGCCCCAGCACAAGAGGAACCGAAAGTCCCCATCAGCCTTGTTTTAAGGTTAAGGTAAGTGCATAATAAGTGGTTTGTAGTGGTTTGAGTGCTGGTCTAGGATAGTGGGAGACCAGGGTTTGATGCCCTACTTAGTTGTAGATTTCCACTGGGAGCCTTGGAGTAAGTCTGCTTAAGACGTGGAGTACTGTATTAGAAAGGCAACAATGCTCGGCAATGTAGACAACAGTAAGCTGCATTACAGATGGACAGATTCAGTCAAGCAATTTTGCAAGACCTGAGCATTGTTGAATGAGATGACTTAGAGGTTTCTCATTCATAGAATTAGCATAAGTTGAAATTCTGCCAGTTAACAAACAACACCAATATCTAACATCATCTACAAGGCTCTTTCTGGGTTTCTTACGAGTCCTAAGACTAGTGAATATTTTACGATCAGAATTATTTGGCAGTACAGCAAAGGGATCCCTCTTCAAAATGATATTGTCCTGTTCTTTTATCTTGTTGTAATTTTTAAGCAATCGATTTTGATGTTGCTGTAGTTCATTGATGAATCACTGTGTTGGATGCTAAAGCAATAACAGGCCCAAAATTTTGTGATTTTTGCAATGCATATTGACTCCCATCAGAATGAATCAGGTCCCTTATTGCACATGGATCCATCTGGAGCAAGAATGGAGAAATTGTGGCATTCAGTAACGCTGTTAGAGCTAGAAAACACTTAACTGGAATCTCACTCTGTTTTCTCTGCCTCAACAGGAATTCAAAAAAAGAACTCAATGACATTCGATTTGAATTCACGCCAGGAAGAGGTGAGAGGGGCTTAAAGGATGGAATATAATGCCACGGGGCAGGCATACAACATTGCAAAAGTGCTCTCAATGTTACTATTATGTATATGTTTGGGTTTAACCCCTAAATGGGGATGATAGTGTGCTGGAGGACACAAGCAATTTCTTTGTTTAAGGGTTTTCACTTCCATTGAAGTCCTGGTCTCCCTTCACCCCAATAAATGTGGAGGGTTGGCTGTAGTTGTCCCTTATCCAGGAAATCATATCTTTAACCACTGTCTTTAAAATCTAAATGTCTTTGGATTAAGTTGCATGGAATTGTAACTCCCTTCAAATTGTGATCTTTCCAGATACGGCTGATGGGGTCTCCCAGGAACTCATCTCAGCAGGCCTTGTGGATGGAAGAGACTTAGTAATAGGTAATGAGGGGCTCCCGTTGTAGAAATTCAGTTTGTTCCCACTATTGGGTTTGTGGATACTCATCTTACTGCTTTCTCGGACAGGGAGGGAGAAATGGTTCTTCTTTGTGCCAGAATGTCTATACTTTGAGAAAAATGTGCTCATAATGACTATGCTTGAAAACACCATGTTTCCACCCTCTCTGTCATTTCAGTTGCCGCCAACTTACAAAAAATTGTGGAAGAGCCCCAGACGAATCGATCTGTCACTTTCAAACTGGTATTTACTACATTTCCCTTTATTGATTTGGTCTCTAATAATATATAATGTAATACCTTGACATGCATGGCTTTCTTCTGTTTTTTTTTCCCAGGCGTCTGGTGTCGAAGGCTCCGACATCCCCGATGACAGCAAGCTCATTGGGTTTGCACAACTCAGCATCAATTAAAAAAGACACTCCCCTTCGACGGTCCCCATGGGTGCAACAATCGAGCGCTTCTGTTGGCCTAAAAGCAAAACCACTACTGCCAAAGAACCAAATGACAGGCCCCTTTCTTAGAAGCTTTAACCTCAGTTGTTTTCCGGATAGCATCGCCACGTCTCCCGGTGCCACACACGCGCGCACACACACGCCCCTCGGCTTCTCATCCACTCGCAGGCAGTTCTCGCCTTTTCCTTCATCAGATGTGCAGACCCATCATGTCCCCACCTGCATGGTTGTAGTTTGATTATTGCCTTAACTATTTAAGAAAAGCAAAGGAAGGGAGAGAGATTGACAAAGAAAAAGTAGATGTACTACTTAGAGTCCCAGACGGGTTTCCACGACTCTTCACTGGGTTGGTTTTGTTCTTTAGACCGAATTGTTTTCTTTTGACCACATAGAACTGTCACATAACCACAGTGGCATTTTTTTACTCAAGGCATGCATGTGGTTAAAGAAAAGAAGACCATGAGTTTTCCAAACATAAGACTGAATTACTGCAAGATCTTGCAAAGTCTGCAGAGAGTGAGGCTTGACAGTCTTTAAGGGGCTTATTTGAATTCTTTTAAGGTGCAGATAGATCCATTTGCCCAATAGTTAGCCTTAATTTCCCTCGAATGCAAAAATAACTGGTGCATTTAGAAAGTGTGGAGGGTATTTTCTGGTTTTTCATAATGTTCTGTTTGCAATCTGTGTGAAATTCTCCAGGACCACAGCTCCATCCTGTTGGATATCTGCTCTCTTAAAACTCTGCCTGTTTCTGCTGTTGTGTTGTCACAATAGTCTCAAAAGCAGTAACAGCTATAGGACAAGTAGAGTTTTATGGGATGTCTGAAACAGGTGCATTCATTTCTCTAACCTGGAGGGTTGCAAATGGCACATAGTTCATCTCTTCCTCCATATCCCATTGGCTTTTACCAGCCATAGACACCAGTTTTCCACTAAATTGGCATTTCCTATCTTACCAAGCCAGCACCTCCATTGTGATGATGGGAATGTTAATCCAGGCATGGGCGAAATTCGCCCCTCAAGGTATTTTGGACTTTAACTCCCACAATTCCCAACAGCCAATAGGCTGTTAGGAACTGTGTGAGTTGAAATCAAAAATACCTGGAGGGCTGAAGTTTGCCCATGCCTGTGCTAATCTGTCTGGATTGGGAAAAGCAGATTTACACCATTTTTTATATCTGTTTGTGGGAGATCTCTTCTGCAGAAAGAAGAATGGGACTTTGAAGACAGTTTTTTCTAGACATAGAAAGTTTCCCAAGAATTTTCTTGCTGTTACTCAAATCACTGTTTGGGTAACAGTGAGAATGGGCCCTTCTTGTGCATCTACACTATTTCTGTCAATTAGTTTCAGATCCAAGAGTTATATGTGCACTAGATTGCTGCAATCCCAGAATTCTTTTAATAACAGCATAAAGTTTCTTCAAAATGTGTTCTCATGGGATTGTTTCTGCTTATGGAACGAGACTAAGGACACAAGAAATATCCCTTTGCAAAGTTTGCTAGGTATTGTTTAACTCTAGAGTAGGAGTGTGTTTCGGTGCATAACCATTCATAAAACAAGACATTCTCCCTACGTGGATATTACGAGCACAAGTTGATCATGCGGTCTGGTGACTGAAGGTAGTTTGTGTATGTGTGTATCTTCTGAAACAAATCTTTCTTGGCTCTGTTTGATTCTCCAAGAGCATTTCACTGGTGTGTTCGAGATAAACATGCATTTCTCCTTTGTATTTTGCTTTCTTTTTCCTGCACATACTGGTACCTAAAGAACTGCCCTTGTTCTCTTTTTACAGCAATAATGATGATGATGATAATAATAAAAAGATTGCCAGTAGATTCATACATGGCAAGATTAAGCTCTGGACAGTTTTGTCCCTTCTGCTGCACTAAACTGCTTGGAATTTGCAAACTTGTTTTTTTCTTTTCCTTTTTTATACTCTCAGCTCAAGCATCAAAGTTTGATCAAGACAAAGCCAATATAGCTCACGTTTTAGTATTTTTTTAAAAAAAGAAATGAGTATCTGGTGATGTGTGTGTGTTTTTCCCTGTTTTTTTTATTTCTACATATAAATTATACCTTTTTTAGTTGGAGCAAAGAAACACTTGTAATGCAATATGTGGATACTAAAATGGTGTTGATTCCGTTTCCCTCCCTGATTATCCCTCTTTCTCTGAGGCTGTTCTGTGTTACTTCTAAACCTTGGAAGTATTTTATTGCAGATGTTACCAAACCAATAGAATTGGGATCTCCATTCATCCTACAACCCTCATAATATACACAGCATAGTGGAAACCATGGTTGAGGAATTGGTTTCTAGATTACAGATTTTCTCCAGTTGCCCCTTTCCTCTCTCTAGTGAGAATTATCTAATCCCTTTATCAATTTTACTTTTGCCCCAACATTTTTAAGTAGGGCCCTGTGGTTGGTTTGAGAAACCTTGGTTTAAGGCTAAGAAAAGGGGGAGTTCAGGAGGAAAGCATGGATGCTGTTCCAAAGCCATCCTCTTCACTATGTCTTAAACCGGGGATTGGGAACCTTCAGCTCAATTGAATTTTGGGGACTATAATTCCAACAATGCTTTCTTTTGGAGGCTGGGAATTGAGGTCCCAAGAAGTCAAGTGAGCCAAAGAGTCTACATCCCTGATTTAAGGGAGAAGTCATAGTGGGCAGCAATGCATGCACAGATACAGACCCTCAGGATTTGGGAAATACTGGGAGATCTTACCAAGTATATTTATGTAATTTTCTCCCTGAATAGTTATGGGGAGTATCTTTAAAAGGGAGGGAAATGTATTCTAAAATATTTCAATCTTGTAGACGACTGCTGCAATTGGGGAGATGGAAGAGCTTTGGTAAAAACAGCGATGGGGAGTATGAGACAATGAATGGGGGGGGGACGGACATTTTGCTTGGACTTTTGTGTGTGTCGGGTGTGTTGCAAGTTCAGTTGTGCTTCATCACACATTTCCAAGAAGTACAAACATCTTTGTGCTCATTGGTGCATGAGACAGCAACTTGCAGCCTTTGAATTCGTGAAAGCCGGGTGGGTTTATTAAAATGCTGGCTGTGTGATTCTGCAAATTGTAGTCCCCAAAAGTAACTAAATAAAGTAATTTGTTCAACCCAAAAACGTCATGGGAGGGGCAATCATGACTAGTCCTTGGAAAACTCTCTGAGATGGGCTTCTGACCACCAAGTGGATGATGGAAGTGGCCCACGGAGGCTCCACGGTGACCGCAACTTCTTGACCCCTTTCCCCACTTCTGGTGTAATGGGAAGTCCCCGGGAGCCTGTGATGTTATGTCACTCAGTGGGCGGAGCTTGCCTCTGGCCCCACCCTCTTTACGGGATGATGTCAGAAGGGGCGGGGCTTACAGCTGGACCGACTGTTGGGGAGGGGGTCTCGATCTTGGCCTATGCGCCTACCCAACCCGATCCAATTTGCCCACCTTTTCTTCACTCGCAGAGACTTAATTCTGGTACAGTATTACTTCACTTTTTGCCTGCATGCTGTGGATACCTTGGTTGTCATCCCTGGAGTAGACCTCCAAACTCAACCCGTGAAATTATGTGGACTCTATTTATTTACTCTCACCTCTGTCTAACCCAGGTCTAGCAGGCAAGAGTATCCATGCTGGCTCTTCCCCCAGTATTTTTGTTTTTGTCATTTTTTATGATCCTCAGCTACCTTCATTATTAGATTTCTAGGCACATGTCTCTTGGTGGTAGTATGTTTTGGGAGGTTTTTATTTTTGGCTTCGGATACTATTAAGTGCTAGACAACTATTTTGTTTCTCAAAGTTCAAAAGTGCCAATGATGACGATGATTATTATTATTTTGTTAAGAAATGATTTCTAACCTTTTTTTTTAACCCTTACGGATCAAAGGGTTTTTATTTTTGGGTAAATTCTGAACTTGAATCTAGAAAAAAAATCAGTTGGTATTTTTTTAAACTTAGTTAATATTCTTAAGGATGACAGTGGTGTATTAATATAACAGGAACTTCTACACAATTTTGGTGTACTGTAGATTTTAATGAAAGATGTAAAATATTCAGCCTTTTTTTTTCTTTGACTTTGTATTTTACTGCATGTATTTCTCTAATTTTTAATCAATAAAAAAATTGTCCAAGGCTTTGGGAATGGTCTCTGTGTTATGCCTACAACTGCAGCCACACAGTCCACAAATGGTTTGTTGATATTGAAAATCATAATTTGCATTCAATGTAAGATGGAACTATAGAAGAAAGTGGTTTTGGTCTCATAGTTAGGCCCACAATACCTGTGACAAGTATTGGTTGAAGCTCTGAGGAATTTTTCAGACTAAGTTGGCAGTCCACATTCACTCCATTTAGGGCCCTGGTTCCCAATTGGGGGGGGGGGAGCTGTCTGATTCTTAAAGGGAACAATCAAGAAAGAGTTATTAACAGTAACTATTTTGCATTTCTTCAGGTTCTAGTGGCCTCATTTATGGTGTATAAATTTACGGTATATAAACCATGGTGGCGCAACGGGTTAAACCACTAAGCTGCAGAACTTGCTGACTGGAAGGTCGACGGTTAGAATCTGTGGGATGAGGTGAACCCCAGCTTCTGCCAACCTAGCAGTTCGAAAACGTGCAAATACGAGTAGATCAATAGGTACTTCTTCAACAGGAAGGTAACAACGCTATATGCAGCCATGCTAGCCACATGGCCTAGGAGGTGTCTATGGACAATGCTGGCTCTTTGGCTTAGAAATTGAGATGAGCACCACAGAGTCGGACTATACTTAATGTCAAGGGAAAACCTTTACCTTTAAATATATATTGTGATGTACACATTTGTAAAAGTAAGATCAGAATGTACACAGAGATCAGCTGGTGACAATGGAAAGGGGAAAAGAAAGCCTATTCGGAGAGAAAGGAGAAGTGAGAGCATAGGATTCACTAGTGAGCCCATGAGCCCAGAAAAGGAGGCCACTTTCTTCCCAAACATCCCACTAATCTCAAGCGTTCTTTTAACACCACAAGCTATACAAAATATATTAAAATGTCCCCTTTGTTCTGCATGTGAATAGCAAGAAATTTGTGAAAAAAATTGAAAGCACAATTATGACTTTCAAAGGTAAGTCAATATTAACGTCAGGTTATAAGATATTCTCAGCAAACACACATTGCAATCAAGTTGGACACTTAAATTAATCTAATTTGATGCAGATTACTCAAATCAGTTCTTTTATTTTTCTCTTCCATACGTGCCATGTTATTTGGAAGCTTGTTTAGACCAAGTTAATAGTCTTCTAGGCTTTCTCCACGTGAATAAATAGTTTACTTTTGGAATAAGAATTAGACTATGTAACATGATTTTTGTTCCTGGGTTAAAGCATCATTTCTCCAGAGTCATAGTCCCATACTCAGATGATACATCAGTTCTCTTGAAGTCAGCAATTTCTTTGGGAAAAAAGACACCTTGTCACATGTTGTCAGGATTTAAGTATTAACATACGAGATGTGCCAAGAATCCATTATCTCTAGTTATGCTGAAGTTCACTGCTTTTGGAAGACAACAAGAAATGCATCGTCTTGTCCAAGTCAAGAATGCCAGGTGGTTAATAGGTTACACAGCTTGGTTGCAGAATTGAAGCTGTCCTGGATTGTGTTAACTAGGATTGTCACACCATGTCAAAGATTGTTTTTGGATTAAACATTAGTTTTAGAAATTATTTGAAGGATATTTTGGGAGGTAAATTACAGTGACGGCAGAAAGGGAAAGAAAGTGAACTTGAAACTGGAAAGACTGACCATGTCGGGTGTTGGGGAAGTAATCAAAGCGCTCGATGATTTTGGGCGATTCCAGCATTGCTTGGTGGCATTGCTGACTCTGAACTCTATTTCCCACCCCTTTCATATCTTTGGCCAGTTATTCATGGTTGCCGAAGAACCTCATTACTGTCGGACAACTTGGTTCAGCGCCATCGGCTCGAATCTGACCGAAGAGGAACGGCTGAACTTGACCCTCCCAAGAAAGTCCGATGGAAGCCTGGAAGAATGTTCCATGTTCACTCCGGTGGAACGGGATCTCGATGCCATTGTGCAATATGGCCTCAATGCTACTGAAACGTGTCGAGAGGGATGGGTCTACCCTTCGAAGAGAGAACCTTCATTGGTCACTCAGGTTTGGTGGTTTTACTTTCTTCCGGAATGGATTCCAGGCTTCTATAGTAGTGCAGAATCTCAATGTACATGGGCCTCCACATTTGCGGGTTTCGTTTTTGTGGACTTGATTATTGACAGATTTGATTAATATGCTCTTTCTAGAAATCCCTACGTCCTCAGGCGTAAACTTCTTCAGAACCTAAAGCTTCCTAGAAAGAACACTTTTATGGACGTATCTAGGTCCCGAATGAATTAATTGGATGTTGACTATAGTGTCCCCACTTCCATGAAGGTCCTGTGCTTCTAAATCCAATGAATGTGGGGGAATACAAAGGAAATACAAAGGAACAGAACTTAGAATGATCAAAATTCCTGAGAATAAGTCATAAGAATTATCCACTTTGGGTCCCAGTCCCGGGAGAAGAGTGTGGTGGTAGTGGTGGTGGTATTATTGTTGTTGTTGTTGTTGTTATTATTATTATTGTATGACACAGCAAACAAGATAGATATGCTGGATTTTGTTTCACAAAATCACAGGTCGAACACTTCCCAAGTGTCTAGGACTGTGTGATGTATTTTCGGATGATGCATGCAGATCCCAGTCGGGTGGCCTTTTGCAGTTGGCAGATTGTAATTTTGTCAAAGTCTATTGTTTCCAAATGCCGGCTGAGATCTTTTGGCACGGCACCCAATGTGCCCATCACTACCGGGACCACCTGTACTGGTTTCTGCCAGAGTCTTTGCAATTCAATCTTGAGGTCCTGATAGCGGCTGAGTTTTTCCTGTTGTTTTTCATCAATTCGACTGACACCTGGTATGGTGACATCAATAATCCAAACCTTTTTCTTTTCCACAACTGTGATGTCTGGTGTGTTGTGTTCCAGAACTTCAGTCTGGATTCAAATTATTATTATTATTATTATTATTATTATTATTATTATTATTATTAGATGCACAACAAGATGAGTACATAGCAAACAAGACAACAACAACAACAACAACAACAACAACAACAAAAACAACAATAACTTTATTTTTATATCCCGCCTCCATCTCCCCGCAGGGACTTGGGGCGGCTAACATGGGGCCTATCCCAAATTTCACAACAAACAAATTAAAAATACATTCACAATAAAAACATCATTAACATTTAACATTACACAAATCAAACCAACAATTTACAACAATATAAAACTGCTGAATAAGGGCAAGATAATAAAAATAATCACTATGCTGGCTTTTGTATTGGATGACACTTTGGACACTTCCCAAGTGTCTAGGACTGTCAGGACCCAGGCTGCAGAGCACCAATAACCATGCACAG
The DNA here is from genome assembly GCF_035594765.1 of Anolis carolinensis. Taxonomy (NCBI): domain Eukaryota; kingdom Metazoa; phylum Chordata; class Lepidosauria; order Squamata; family Anolidae; genus Anolis; species Anolis carolinensis. Next base: position 112,743,013 of record NC_085846.1, on the reverse strand, counting down.
AGACCAGAATCTATCTAATATCTTTATTAAAGGAATATATAAAGTCAATAAAAACAAGTGAAGAATATAGTTCAGAAGTAGACCTTTCAGGAAAGGTCAAATATAGTCCAGGAAATCAATGTCCAATATGAGATATTAGAGTCCAAGGTTGTAATCCATTAACCGAAACACACACCTTGCCGAGCAAAGTGTGGGGAAATGACAGGGTCCTTTAGTCCAATGGAGCTTGACAACAAGGCTGGGAATCAAACTAGATTCTTGGCAAACAAGACTTGATACGTGGCAACAAGAAGCGAGAACGAGGTCCGAGGCGAGGTCCGGAGAACAAGGCAGGCTTGGAATTAGAACAAGGTCCGTGGCAAGGTCCTGGAAACAAGGAACAGGAGTAGCGTAGTCCACACACGATCTCACTCCCGAAGCTGACGAATTGACTCCGCAAGGATCTCCTTGCGGTAAAACACCTATATAGGATCTTGTTTTCCCGCCAAAGAACACTTTCCCTGGGGAACAAGAAGTGAAACTCATACTATGTCCAGATGCATGACTCCTTAAGATTTCCCAAGGGAAACAGGCTTAATCATCTAATTGTCTGGCAGCGATTCTGGCGCTTCGGCGACTCGCCTCCCTAGCGCCTCTATCTCGATTATAATTATCCCGGCGAGAGAACGGGGGAGAATTCTGCCCAAGGCTTGTTTGGCTGACTTCTGGAGGGCAAACATCCTGCAGGTGCAAGGGCTCCAATTCTGGCTGAAACGGTGGGAAACCAAAGTTTTCCTCTTCGTCTGCCACAATAGTACTTGGAAGGGGACTACATGGCCCATGAGACATCATAAGGACTATGTGATGTATCGGCAAATAATGCGTCCATATCCGAGTAGGGTGGCCTTTTGCAACAGACACATGATAATTTTATCAGTGCTGATTGTTTATTTATTTATTTATTTATTTATTTCCAATATTTCTACCCCGCCCTTCTCCCCGAGGGGACTCAGGGCGGCTTACACAACTGGTAGGATCACTACCAGTACATCATAATACAATAAAATAAGAATAAAACAGTTAAAATAATTAAATAACATAATAAAATACAATATATAAAAATTTAAAACAATGCAACACAAAATATATATACCAATCATCCATCAGACCTTGTGCAAAAGCCTTAATCCGATCCATGTCAATGCTAACTGAGTTCATTCATTAAACGCTTGCGCGCATAGCCAGGTCTTCAGCTTCTTCCTGAACCCCAAAAGGGATGGAGCCTGCCGGATGTCACTGGGGAGGGAGTTCCACAGCCGAGGAGCCACCACCGAGAAGGCCCTGTCTCTCGTCCCCACCAGCCGTGCTTGTGAGGCCGGTGGGATCGAGAGCAGGGCCTCCCCGGATGATCTTAAGGTTCTCGTGGGCTCATAGGAGGAGATGTGTTCGGACAGGTAAATTGGACCAGAACCGTTTAGGGCTTTGTAGGTCAAAACCAGCACTTTGAATTGGGCTCGGTAGCATATTGGCAGCCAGTGGAGCTGGCTTAGCAGGGGGGTAGTACGCTCCCTGTAAGCCGCCCCAGTTATTAATCTGGCTGCCGCCCGTTGTACTAGCTGGAGCTTCCGGGCCGTCTTCAAAGGCAGCCCCACGTAGAGCGCGTTGCAGTAATCCAAACGAGCTGTAACCAGAGCGTGGACCACCGTGGCCAAGTCAGACCTCCCAAGGAACGGGCGCAGCTGGCGCACAAGGCGGAGTTGTGCGAAGGCTCTCCTGGCCACAGCTGAAACCTGAGGCTCCAGGCTCAGCGATGAGTCCAAGAGAACCCCCAGACTGTGAACCTGTGTCTTCAGGGGGAGTGCGACCCCGTCCAACACAGGCTGTAACCCTATTCCCTGTTCAGCCCTGCGACTGACCAGGAGGACCTCTGTCTTGTCTGGATTCAGTTTCAATTTGTTAGCCCTCATCCAGTCCGACACAGCGGCCAGACACCGGTTCAGGACCTGGACAGCCTCCTTAGTGACAGGTGGGAAGGAGTGACAGAGCTGGACATCATCTGCGTACAGATGACACCGGACCCCGAAACTCCGGATGATCTCTCCCAACGGCTTCATGTAGATGTTAAACAACATGGGGGACAGTACTGACCCCTGCGGGACCCCACAAGTCAACGGTTGTGGGGCCGAGCAGGCGTCCCCCAATGACACCATCTGGGACCGACCCTCCAGGAATGAGTGGAGCCACTGCAGAACAGTACCTCCAAGTCCCATTCCCGCGAGGCGTCCCAGAAGGATACCGTGATCGACGGTATCGAAGGCTGCTGAGAGGTCCAGCAGAACCAGCAGGGACACACTCCCCCTGTCCAGTTCCCGGCGTAGATCATCGACTAAGGCAACCAAGGCTGTCTCGGTGCCATGCCCCGGCCTGAAGCCAGACTGCGCCGGATCCAGAAAATCAGTGTCAACCAAGAATGCCTGGAGTTGCGCAGCCACCACACGTTCCAGGACCTTGCCCAAAAAGGGGAGATTGGAAATAGGCCGATAGCTGTCCAATTGAGTGGGATCTAGTGATGGCTTCTTCAACAGCGGTTTGATCACAGCCAATTTAAAGCTCGCTGGAACAATGCCTTCCCGAAGGGAGGCATTCACCACCACCTTCACCCACTCGGCCAATCCCCCTCTGGCTTCTCTCACCAGCCAGGATGGGCAGGGGTCTAGGATGCATGTGGTAGCCCTTGCCTCTCCAAGCACCTTGTCCACATCCTCGAGCTCAACCAATTGAAATGAATCCATCAAAATAGGACAAGCAGGTGCTCGTGTTACATCCTCGGAAGCTGCCATTAATATGGTGTCAAAGCTAGAGCGGATCAGAGCGACTTTGTCCGCAAAGAACTGAGCAAATGCTTCACAGCGGGCTGCCAAGTTGTCAGGGATCCCATCTTGAGAGATGGGATTCAACAAACCTCTAACAACTCGGAACAGCTCTGCTGGACGGTTCTTTGCGGACGCAATATTAGCTGCAAAGAAAACATTCTTAGCAGCATCTATTGCCGCGGCGTATGCCTTTAAATAAAGGCACAGCCGTGCTCGGTCTGGTTCGTTTTGCTTCAAACGCCACACGCGCTCTAGACCCCTCTTCTTTCGCTTCATCGCTGCCAACTCCTCGGTGAACCAAGGAGATGGTTTAGCTCGGGTATTGTTTTCAAGTGCTGGCCAGGGTCTGCGCCCATTGTGCCCATCACCACTGGGACCACCTTGTGCCAGAGTCTTTACAATTCGATCTTTAAATCCTCGTATTGTGCAAGCTTTTCCGGTTGCTTCTCATCAATCCTTCTGTCACCTGGGATGATGATGATATGATGATGATGATGATGATGATGATGATGATTATTATTATTATTATTATTGAATGACCAAATGTAACACAGTGTAGCAGTGCTTTATTCTTTTTTTAAATTGATACTTTCCACAATAACCATTGGGGAGTGGAAGGGAAGAGTAAACATTATTCAAGTTAGATAAGTTTTAGCACATATCTAATGAATCATCACAGAAAGGGAAAATGTTGTGAAAGGCATGTAAACAAAGCATTTTATAACATTATGTTACATCCAAGTTTTAGTCTCTATTATCTTGACATCCTTTATTTAAACTACTAAAGTTTTTGAAAAGTCAATGTTTCTTCTGTAGAAAGGAGGGATCTTATAATATATATGTATCAATAGTCAACTTTTCAGTCACCAAATTAAAGGTAACATTCTGCTTTTAAAATATTAGTTAGCAATGCTTTATTCTTTATAGACTCCGCCCTCCAGTTTTTGGCTGGATTTGATTAATAAGTTTTTTCCAGAGAGAAAACTTCTCAAGGCACTTGTAGGTTGTCCTAAGGTCAATGTCCAGCAGATAGCAATTAAGGATAGTCCAAATGTGTGTCAGGCAGGATTGACAAGAAGTAGTTTTGAACAAACTTGCCCTCTATTGAAATACCAAACAAAAGTACAGCCAACCTTCCACATTTGGGGGCTTAGCTTTTGCATATTTCGTTATTAGAAACTAACTATACAGAGAAGATTTAGAGATTCCTTGCTAAAATACTTCTGTGGGTCCTCCAGCATGTTTCTATGGTCAGCTTTTAGCAGAAGTTGATTATTGAGTTGTGTTGGAGGACTTGTGGATTCCTAGAGAGATTTTCTTTTTGGCAAAAAATATATATAGTGGCTTTTAAAATGTGTTGTTGTTTTTTTCACTTTTGTGTGGGGCCTGCATCTCTTGAATACTGAATGTCAACCCAAATCACTGCACAAAACTCAACACATGATGAATAAGCAAGAGTGTCCCTGCCTCCATTACCATATCTTTGTCTTTTGGATTTTTTAAATTTTGGATCTGCACCCACCGTATAGTCTTCTCAAAGCAGTAGAGTCTTCCAGTTTAGCAACAGTTTGTAGCAACTGAAATAGGCTGAGAAGAAAGGGGGAAGGTGGGAGGAGGAGAAAGAAACCAGGACATTTATTTAAAAGCAGATGAAAAAATGGCAGGGATTCATCGGGACTACGTCTGCCAGATTGGTATGACCTCCTTGAGTTCCCTCTGAGTAAACTGCCTTTCTTTCCCTTTCTTCAGTTTGACCTTGTTTGTGACCGGAAAGATTTGAACAGCATCTCACAATCCATTTTCATTTTGGGAAATCTGGCGGGAGCCCTGGTGTTCAGTGCATTAAGCGACAGGTAAAGGAGACAGCGGTTAGTTAGAAGGATCCCAGAATTAAGCTTGATAATGTGTTGCCTTTAGAAAAAGTTATACTTTTTGGACTAGGTTTCTGAACCTGTTTAAATGTGTTTCTTCCCCCTCTCAGGTTTGGTCGGCGCCCAGTTACTTTGTTGGCAATGCTCATTCAAGGCATAGCTGGCGTTGCGATCACTTTTGTTCCAAATTTCATCGTCCATGTTGCTCTCCGATTTATTGTGGGCATATCCATTTCTGGTGTCTTAATCAGTGGCATGGCTCTAGGTAGGACCTGGGAAATGTTTGAAAATAAAGCGACATATAGTCGGGAACCCTGTAGTTGAACCCTGTTTTCTAGTGTGATAGTCCAGTGCTCAACCCACTACATTTTTGCATGCTCTCTTAAAGGTCTGTGTCATGATAAAAGCTGAGCTAAAAATGCCTGTTGTGTTGTCATAGGTGAAAGTACACGTGTGATTGCTTGAATTCCCATACTCCATGTAATTATTTTCATGATCCGTAGGCGCTGAATGGGTCGGAACAGCCTATCGTCCACTGCCATTGATCATCAACCATGTTGGCTTTTCAGTAGGGCAGATGGTGCTGGCAGGCTTAGCTTATGCCATTCGAGACTGGAGGAAGCTGCAGATTGTAGGTTCTGCCCCCGTTCTTGCCCTCTTTTTTTATGTATGGTGAGTAATGGATCAGAGCAGGAATCCTCAAACTTTGGCCCTCCAGGTGTTTGGGATGTCAGTGCCTAGAGTCCTTCAACGCTGGCCAAATTGGCAAGGATGTTTGGGAGTTGAAGTCAAAACACTTGGAAGTCCATCGTTTGAGAAGCACTGGGTTAGACGAAAACAAATAAATGGAGTAGTTTAGATACAAAATGTCATTGTTTTGGATGCAAAATGGAGTTGGTTTGGATACAAAGTGTAGTTGTACTAGATGCAAAATTGAATTAGTTAGAATACAAAATGGAGTTGGCTTGGATAGAAAATGAAGCTGGTTTGAATACAAAATAGAATTGGTTTTGCAACCTAATCAAGCTGACTTGAATAAAAAAGGAATAGGTTTGGATCCTGCCACAGGTTGGCTTACCTCCATAGTAAAGGGAACCTTGAAACCATTGGCCTGCATACTTGGGAAGACACAAAATCCCCAAGAGCAAGTTGTTGTTGTTTATTTGTTCAGTCGTTTCCGACTCTTCATGACTTCATGGACCAACCCATGCTAGAGCTCCCTGTCGACCATTGAATATCCATTCATCTTGGCCTGGGTTGACCCCTCTTCCTTTTTCCTTCTTTTCCCCCCAGCATCATTCTCTTCTCCAAGCTTTCCTGTCTTCTCATGATGTGTCCAAAGTACTTCATCTTTGCCTCTAATATCCTTCCCTCCAGTGAGCAGTCGGGCATTGTTTCCTGGAGAATTGACTGGTTTGATCTTCTTGCGGTCCAAGAGCAAGTAGTTTTTATTTGGTAGTCTTCAGCACAATGAAGTTATAATACAAGTAGCCACTAGATGGCTTCTTGTATTATTACAGTGTTCTCCAGCTCCTGCCAACCTAGCAGTTCGAAAATATGCCAATGTGAGTAGATCAATAGGTACTGCTCCAACAGGAAGGTAAAGGCGCTCCATGCAGTCATGCCGGCCACATGACCTTGGAGGTGTCTACGGACAACGCCGGCTCTTTGGCTTAGAAATGGAGATGAGCACCAACCCACAAAGTCAGACATGACTGGACTTAACGTCAGGGGAAAACTTTACCTTTACTTCCCTCACTTATCGCAGGGGTTACGTTCCAGGACCACCCGCAATAAGTGAAAATCCGCGAAGTAGGGACATTATAATTATTCTATGTGTGGAGGAGAGCAAACCACAGACCACTTACTACAATGCAGTCTATACTTTATTTTAGCAGCTATAATATACAGTACACCGGCAGAGAAGAAGAATGGAAACTAAATAACCCTTTTTTATTTCCAACCCTTCCCTCCCCTTCCCCTCTCCCTTTATTTCTCCCTTACCCCCTTTCCAAAACCCTTTGCACACCACAAAAATCCACTATAAATACTGCTATAAATGTGCACATTAATATTAATTGAAAACCTGCGAAACAGCAGGTGGAGCGAAAAGTGAACCGCGAAGTAGCGAGGGAACACTGTATATCCAAGCCTGGCTAATTTCTTATCCAAAACCTTCAGTTTTATGCCAGCCCTTACTCATATTGCAGCTGTTACTTATTTGAGTCCACAATATGTCCAGAGGCTTCAACGCCAAACAAGCTTCAGTTCACTCCTTCGTTCCTTTTCCAGTGGTTTCCCTTTCAACAATTTCTCTCATCTGTCCTTCCAGCCTTCTTTCCCCATTCTCCCACCCACTTCCCAGCTATTCTTGCCCTTTTCCCTGCTCCACAGCTCTACTATCCCTTCACAACCACCTCCAAGCTTCCACACTGTTTTTCATTCATCCTTCTCATCCCACGGTCATCTTCCAGGCTCTACTCAGGATTGTCTGCCTATGTTTGGGCTTGGGCAGTTACCTCCTTAAGTGGAACCCTGTTGCAGATGCAAAATGGAATTGGTTTGGATAGAAAATGGAATGTGGATACTCACGAAGTGCACTCAATTTTTTTAATATTATGAATAGAGCAACACTTGTTGTTGGGCTTGTGGGTGTTTGTGTTAGGAATGAAGTACATTTGTCATGGGTTTTAGATTGAACGTTAATAGCTCTACCCAAGGTGTGCAGCTCTACCCCCAAAATAAGTTCTGTACCTTGGATTATGCCTTTCAAGTTAAGATAAATCCTTGATGAGATTCACGATTCCATTTACATGGGCATTATCAGGCACCTCTGTAGTCTCCTTGCAGAAGTCCATAGGTGGAACGAGGACATTAGGGGAAGCCATGGGAACCTGGGATCATGAGTGTGCCCATTCACAGAACCTAAAATGATAAGTGGAAACCCAAGGGTGGGAAAACAAGTCTATCACTGATTTATGTCACTTTGACACTTAGGAAGTCCTTTTTCTCCAAGAGTGTGACTTGCCCAAGGACACCCAATCGGTTTCCATAGCTGAGTGGCGATTTGAATCCTGGTCTCTAGAATCATAGTCCAGTGCTCAAAACACTATAACATACTGGTTGAGAGAAGCAATGCAACAAATAAAAATAAGAAAGACAAACATTCCAGCACTCAGGAGACAACACTGAAACTGATTATCTGTACATTTCTCAGGGTCCTTCCAGAATCTCCCCGTTGGTTGGTAACAAAAGGGAGGATTGAAGAAGCGAAAAAGCTCTTCCAGAAGGCAGCTGCAGTGAATAAAAGAAGCATCCCACCGAAAACTTTAGATCAGGTGAACTTCAACCAACATGCTAAAAACCTTTGTAGGCCTCTCTTGGTCTACCAGATTTATATTGTTGCTTGTATTATGATTTCACTCTATTATTATAGAATACTGAGGGCCCTTGGTATCCACTAGGGTTTGGACCCAGGATCTCAAATCCCATCGTATACAGCTTACTCTGAAGTTTTAAAAAAATTATTCTTTATTCACTAGGAGCCCCCGGTAGTGCATTGGGTTAAACCCTTGTGCCAGCAGGACTAATGACTTGAAGGTTAGGTTGCTGACCTGAAGGTTGCTGGTTTGAATCCAACCTGGGGAGAATGCTGATGAGCTTCCTTTGTCAGCTCTAGCTCCATGCAGGGACATGAAAGAAGCCTCCTACAAGGATGGTAAAAATATCAAAAACATTCTGACATGCCCTGGGCAACATCCTTGTAGGTGGACAATTGTCTCACACCATAAGCAACTTGCAGTTTCTCAAGTTGCCCCTGACACACACAAAAAATCCATTATTCACTGTTTTTCATATTCATGGGGGTCTTCTGCCTCTAATCCTGTAGAAAGTTGACTATATTATTTTCTCAAAAAGCAAACCTTGATTTGTGTCCTCTTGAAAAAGTACACAAGGGAAACGGAAAACAGAGAGACACAAATGGTGATTTCAGCTCACCACTAGATGGCAAAGTTCAACAAGGCTGCAAATATGCAATTACAGAGAAAGAGTATGTAACGAGTTGTGGTTATCCAGTACTCTAGATTGTTCCACAGAAATATTCCCGCATAACCAAGAAAGTATGGACTGAAATGGGGCATTCGGGGGTAGAGGCATGGCAGCTGAAGTTGACTTGCTTTTCTCTTCTTTTCTTTTCTATCATTTCTTATCAATAGCTGAAGCCAGAAAAGGAGGCCAAGTCTAGAAGTATTCTGGACCTCGCGAGACATTCCCACCTAAGGAAAGTGACTTTCCTTATATCAACAGTTTGGTAAGCATTCTCTTGCGTCTTACTATGGGTGCATCTACACAGTAGAATTGATGCAGTTTGACACCACTTTAACTGGTATGGAATCTTGGGAGTTGTAGTTTGGTGGGGCTCCAACACTCTTTGGCAGCAAAGGCTAAATAAAGACCTTGTAAAACTACACCTCCCAGGATACCATAGCATTGATAGAGGGGGGGGGGTAGGCAATTTATTTATTTATTTACAACATTTTAACCCCGCCTTTCTCACCCGAGGAGACTCAAGGCGGCTTACAAAACTGGCAAAATTCAATGCCCAAACAAATTCAATAAAAATCAAGAACACAATTAAATCCCTTAGCAATACATAATAAAAACATTGTACAAAGCTTAGAACATATAAATTGAAAACAATTGCTTTTAAAAATCGTCATGGCAAGAACAGAAGAGCAACAATGACATATGGTAAGCCATCATTGGCAGTACTATGATCCTGATGCTATAGCCATTGGCCTGAATGATGTGATAATGCTCTTAATCTATCATTACACAAGGTGCTGATTCAGAAAATTGCATTGGATAGACTATATCCAATATATGAAATATGTTTTCATGATTTTCTATGGTCAAGCAAATGGCAACTGGTAGATGGCCGGGCTGGGCTGTGGTGCAGGCTGTTGAGCAACCAGCTGCAACAAATCACTCTGACCAAGAGGTCATGAGTTCGAGGCTAGCTCGGAGCCCCATGTTTGTCTTGTCATTGTTCTATGTTAAGGCATTGAATGTTTGCCTTATATGTGTAATGTGATCTGCCCTGAGTCCCCTTCGGGGTGAGAAGGGCGGAATATAAATACTGTAAATAAATAAATAAATAAATAAATAAATAAATAAATAAATAAATAAATAAATAAATATGTTCTGTATCTCAAAAACTAGAGCTGATAATGGAAAACCTTTTGGACGCACCAGGTCAAATATATCCAGAAACAGGTCTAAAATTTGAGGCACCAAAATGTGAGCTGGCCAGTGTTATCTTTTGCCCCTGACAATACAGGACCAGACAAACCAATGCCCTCATTTAGCACAAGGCATCTCTCTTTGATCCCAGTAAATAGTTTTGGAAAGACATCTCTCTATCCGAGACCTTCGAGAGCTGCAGGAAGATGAAATATATGCAAGTCCATGGTTTGATAATGTATAAAGCATCTCCATATGTTAAAATATAAGATGGGAAATCTTATCAACATTCTGTGAATTTTTAAAAAGACATATTGAATTCCTTGAAGGTTAGAAACTTTCTTTCTCAGTGCCGAAGCAATAAATTGCAAATGAAAAGGATCCTGTGTGGCATTTGTTGGACTTGCGTTGCTCACTGTACCCTTTTATACATATTTTTACTCAACTCTCTGCTTTACAGGTTTGCCAACAGTTTGGCATACTACGGCTTAAGCCTGAATGTGGGTAGTTTTGGCTTGAATATCTACCTGACCCAGCTTATCTTTGGGGCAGTTGAAATACCAGGCCGTAGCTGCACTTTCTTTGTGATGCGGTGTCTGGGGAGGAAAAAATGCCAGTCTTTCTTCTTGCTCCTGGGAGGAGCGGTTTGCCTTCTCATCCCCGTAATCCCGAAGGGTAAGAATCACGATAAGGCCATGCTGAAGGGAAGATGTCTTACATGACTTGCCTTGAACCACACCACATGCCAGATGTTTCCCAAGGGCATGCCATTTGTATGTAGTGAATTGAGGAAGGGTTGAATGGGCAAACCTGTTTGGGGAGAGGGGCAAGTCTGACATTGTAGAGACTCCAAATCAGTTTATTTGCTTGTTGACATTCCCAACTGAGGTCCCTCTAGGCTGAAGGAGTTTTTTGGACTCTTTTTGGTCTGGCTATAAGTACTTGTCAGCCTCATTTGAGCCCTAATTACTGATTTCCTTGAGCCACAGTTGGATGATTGTGCCCAATCTATAGTCAGCAAAGAAAATCTAACCAGACCATCCTTTGTTTTGGTATGTGACCATCTTCTTTTTTGAGAGAAGGTGGTCCTTTCCCATGTAGTTTATTAATTGGGAAAGGTTTCATAGCATCTGATAAGCTCTGACTCTCCAAACTGCAAATCTTTACCTACATTTAGGTAGGGGGAAAAAATGAAATGCACGAATATAACATGGGTAGCACTTGGCTTGAAAATGGTAGATGTGAACATTTAGATGACAAGCTAAACATGACTTCACAGTGTGTTTTGCAACTTAAAAAGTGCTGATGAGACTCTAGGCTTCATCAATAGCAGTACAGACTGAGAGAAGCAATAGTCAGACCTCACTTGGGATACTGGATCTAGTTTTGGGCAATACAATTCAGCAAGGACATTGACAAGCTGGAAAGGTGACCAAAATGGTCAAAGTTCTAGAAGCCAAGCCCTTTGAGGAGCAGTTTAAGGAGCTGGAGATGTTTTGATTTGGGAAAAGAAGGCTGAGAAAAGGGGACATGAGAGCCATGTTTAAATGTTTGAAAGGATGTCACACTGGGGAGAAGGCAGGTTGTGAACACTGGGATGTAGAACAATAGATTTAAATTGCAGAAAGAGAAATTCCTCTGACCATCTGAAGAACCTGCTGATGAGCAGAGGTGTTTGATGGTGGAACAAGCTGCATTGGAGTCTGGTGAAGTTTCCCTTTCTGGAGATTTTTAAACAGACTGGATCATGTCTTCCTTTCAGGCAGATTGGGCAGGACTGGATTGTCCCTTGGGGTCTCTCCAACTCCATGATTCTATACCTTGCAGTTCTGTGCCACCAACTTGCACATTGCTCTGTGTAATCCATGCAAACAGCTTGCAGTGGTTCCTGTCCTCCTCCAGATATCCAAATGAATAATGTGCAGATGGTTTGAAGACTTCTGTGGAAACGGGAAGGCTTGCTTTCCTGGTTCACGGGGAAGAGTTTTTCTGTCTTTCACACAAGCATTTGATTCCTTAATGAGGTTTTCTGCCTTTCTGTGAATAGGTTGGGAATCTTGTGTTGTCTTCCTATGTGTTCTTCTCTTGTGCTTTTTCCTTCCCCAAGTGTTCTGCTCTTTCAGACAGAAACTTTGGCTTTCCTCTTAGACCTGCCGGTGGTAATAACAGTGCTGGCTGTCATTGGGAAGTTCACCATTTCTGGGTCCTTCACTACATCCTATGTGTACACCACTGAGCTGTTCCCGACGGTTATCCGGTGAGGCAAATTATGTTCTGAGTTCAAATTGTTATTTTATATACGAGTGGTTTTATTTTGTATTGTACTGTGTGTTTATTTTATGTGTTGTTTTGGGCACTTTGTGCCATATGTAAGCCACTCCAAGTCCCTTTTGGAGAGATGGAGGCAGGGTACAAAATAAAGTTATTATTAACTACACACACACATACACAGATATAAACATGCATGAGATTAATTATCAGAAGGTTTGGAAGAAACAGAGAGCTTCAGAGGCCTCCATTTTGTAGTTTTTAAACTGCTTTGTCTTCCGAGAAAGAAGGAAAGGATGGAAAATCAGCCTGGAATGGGGGTGTGACTATTATGTGAGGAAAATGAAAATACAATTTTTGGCTCTGAAAAAATGGGGGTGCAACTATTATGTGATGAAATAATTATGTACAATTTTAGGATATTTATATGATTTTTAACAATCATTTAAAATGGACTCAAACACTTGGGGATATAGGTTGGCATGGAAGCTTGAACGATACACTGGTACAGTTTGAGTATTCCTTACCTGGAATTCCAGAATTCAAAATGCTTTAAGATCGCTCAAACAGTTGGTGGAGATGAGCAATGCCTTTGTTTTCTGAAGGTTCACTGGACACAAACTTTGTTTCATACACAAAAACATTGCATTACTTACAGGCTATGTGTATAAGTTGTATATGGAGCATAAATGAATTTTGTGTTTAGACCCGAATCCCATCTCCATGATGTGTATATGCAAATATCGTTATTCTAATATCTGAAAAAAAAATAATCTGAAAACCAAAACACTTCTGGTCCCAAGCATTTCTGATAAGGGATAGTCAAGCTGTATTTTATCTCTCTCTTTATATATCTAGTTAGTTATGCATACATACAAACACATAATAATTTGCAGTCTATACTCTAGACTAGGATTGGGCAAATAGGACATAGTGCTTTTGGAAGAGAACCTACACAATGCTCTTGATTTCGCTCTCTCTCTCTCTCTTTCTTGATCAGTTTCTCTTCCAAAAGCACAATTTCTAGATTTCCTAGAATACAAAATGCTATCCAAATATAGAAACTGGGAAATATGCCAACAGAACCAGCAGTCGTAAGAAAACATTGCTACATCCACATGTCACCTCCTGCTTTGTTTCCTCCTTCATAGACAGGTTGGAATTGCCGTGTGCCAGACGGTGGCCAGGGTGGCCGCCGTAAGTTCACCGCTGGCTCGTCTCTTGGAGAAATACCACCCCTCCATCCCTTTGCTGATTTTTGGAGGCACGGCCATCGGGGCTGGGATCCTTACCTTCTTTCTGCCAGAAACACAGGGAAAAGAACTTCCAGATTACATGGATGATGTTATAGGCAACCAGAAGTGAGTGCTCTCTGCAACTTGAATGTGATTTTCCCTATAATCCATGGAAGGGAGATAAATCCTACACTTGGTAATAACAAGTGCATTTACAATGTAGAATGGCAAACACTCAATGCCATTATTAGACATACAACATACATACAGACAGACAGTAGAGATAATTCAACATTTTCCAGCTTCAGGAGGTTATGCTCAATTCTGGCCACAAGGGGTGCTGTCACCTCATCCATGATGATGTCAAGTCTTTTGATTGTAGTATTTCCTCCTTGCTCTTTGCTCGCCGGCAGTTTTATGGTGTCGTAAATTAAATTAAATTAAATTAAAGGAGCCCCGGTGGCGAAGTGCGTTAAAGCGCTGAGCTGCTGAACTTGCAGACCGAAAGGTGCCAGGTTCAAATCCCGGGAGCAGTTAGCTCAAGCTCCTGCCAACCTAGCAGTTCAAAAACATGCAAATGTGAGTAGATCAATAGGTACCGCTCCGGCGGGAAGGTAACTGCATTCCATGCAGTCATGCCAGCCACATGACCTTGGAGGTGTCTATGGACAACGCTGGCTCTTCGGCTTAGAAATGGAGATGAGCACCAACCCCCAGAGTCAGACATGACTGGACTTAACGTCAGGGGAAACCTTTACCTTTACCTTTACCTTTACCTTTTAAATTAAATCAACTTCCCCACATTAAGTGGTCCCTAAGTTTCTCTACTCACAGCTGCAGCTGTTTTCGAATTGCTTAGGTGGATAGTAAGCTAGGCAATTAAACGGTTGGGTGCTCAATCCGACGTGGGCTTCGAACTCATGACCTTTCAGTCAGCAGTGATCTATTACTGTGGGCTGTTAACCAGTTGCGGCACAGCCTGGCAGTTTGACAGCACTTGTACTGCCATGGCTCAATGTTATGAAATACTGGCACCTGTATTTTTTGGCAGAGAAGGCTAAAGACGATGCAAAACTACAAACTCCACAATATTCAGCCATGGCAGTTCAAGTGGTGTCAAACTGTGTTTATTCTATACCCTTTGACTATTATGATGTTCTTCGCATAGGACTATTGTGATGTTCTTTGTATAGGGAAATATATAATGGCAGCATCCCGTATTTTCTGGGATTAGGGGCCCAGATATCTTCTACCTGAAGCCATTCCATATAGGGTGCTTACCAAAAGAGATTGATTCTCATTTGCGGATGGTGTCCAGGCAGAACGGGTTGGTGTTTTGCAAAGGATGCTCTGTGGGCTAGACCAGGACTTCTCAAACTTTCCCACTCAATAAATTTGGCCTTTTGGCCCGATAAATTTTTATGTGACCCTGTATATATAGATATCAGCATTTGCAAGACAGGTTGATTTTCTTTTTAAATGAAGTACAGCTGAAGCATCTTTCAACATAAAGATTGCTTAACAGATTGATCCAAATATCTTAAACAGTCATAAGAAACCTTCAGAAAACTTTTACTGTTGCCAAACATTGAGCAAAGTGGACCCTATTTGGGGTTAGGACCCACGGTTTAAGAAGCAATGGAGTCGATGACCTCCCTGGTTATCTCTAATATTTTACAATCCCACCATTTCTGCAAAGCTATTTTGAGCAAAATATTGCATGCAGAGAATCCTAATCCCTCCTTTTAAACCTTGTTTCCTTCCATTTAGACCCAGCAAGACAGACACCAGAGTTTTGGAAAATGGACATTTAAAGCCAAATGAAGACAATGTCATCAGTATACAGATAAAGACGACTCGGTTCTAAGTTGGTCCTTTAAGCAGTAGCAATGTACATTGGTGGAAATTTCTCATTGCAAAAGTGTGGACGAGAGATATCTATAGTCGGCATTCCATATCCACAGATTCAGCATCCATGGATTCAACCACCTGCAGCTTGAAAATATCACTCCCCACAAAAATATTCTTTGATTTTTGCCATTTTATATAAGGGAGTGCCATTTTACTATGCCATTGTATATATTGGGACATGAGCATCCATGGATTTGGGAATCAATGAAACGCCAGTAAATATCAGAGACATATTGTATATGCCAGTTACACCACCAACAGCACCACCCTGCTTTCTTTGAGGTTTTTGTTTATACTTTCAAGAATACCATGGGCCCATTTCCATTAGCAAAATATAGTATTATCTTTGCCTGTTGAAGGCCTGGTTCTGACATATGTAAAACCTGGAATTTGCATTTTGGGGACAGAAAGCTTCTCTCATGCTTCACCAAACTATCAACCCTAGGATTTCACACAGTCACACCATAGCAATTAAAATGGAATCAGTGCTAAAATTGTGAAATGCAAATGACTCCCCATTTTATTAACTACCTTTTAAAACTGAGTTCTGTGAGTGCAGCATTTTATCTAGTGAAGCAGAAAGTGTTTGAAGATCGGACATTTGTAGGGATACAAGATGCTTGTTTGTAAAGCTATTGTCCTTCTAACTTTGTTGTATGCCTGCAAAACATGGATTGTCTACAAATGTCACTCTCAACTTCTGGAACAATTCTAATAGCATTGCCTCCGAAATCTTTTGCACATCTCTTGGTAAGACAGGCGGACAAATGTCAGCGTTCTTAAAGAAGCAAAGACCACCAGCACTGAAGCGATGATCCCTGCCATCAACTTTGCTGGACTGACTACATTATCTGAATGATCAATCATCCAGGGAAGGGGAGAGGAGAAAAACTGATGGACACAAGTGATAAATAAGTGCAGAAATGGTTAGGTTGAGAAAATAGACCATATCAAATTGAGCAAGAATTGTAAGCGGAATATCATTATTTGTGGGCTCGGGCTGTGGCTCAGGCTGGAGAGCAGCTGCAATGAATCACTGCAATGAATCACTCTGACCAGGAGGTCATGATTTCGAGCCCCGCTCGGAGCCTATGTTTGTTTGTCTTTGTTCTATGTTAAAAGGCATTGAATGTTTGCCTATATGTGTAATGTGATCCATCCTGAGTCCCCTTCGGGGTGAGAAGGGCGGAATATAATGCTGTAAATAAATAAATAAATAAATAAATTTAACCTCGCGGGATTGTTATTGAGATTTGTATCATTCTACTTGTGTAAGGTCCCAGGTTCAAATCCCGAGAGCGGATTGAGCACCCGCTGTTGCTCCAGCTCCTGCCAACCTAGCAGTTCGAAAACATGCCAATGTGAGTAGATCAATAAGTACCGCTCCAGGCAGGAAGGTAATGGTGCTCCATGCAGTCATGCCGGCCACATGGCCCTGGAGGTGTCTACGCACAACGCCGGTTCTTCGGCTTAGAAATGGAGATGAGCACCAACCCCCAGAGTCAGACATGACTGGACTTAACGTCAGGGGAAACCTTTACCTTTACCTTTACTTGTGTTTAAAATAACAATAATTTTAAAATGAATGCCTGATCACTGTCTCCCAATCAGCTACTTTACTCTCAGCTAAGAACAGTGGTGGTTCAGTGTGTTAAACCGCTGAGCTGCTGAACTTGCAGACTGAAAGGTCCCAGGTTCAAATCCGGGGAGCGGAGTGAGCGCCCGCTGTTAGCTCCAGCTTCTGCCAACCTAGCACTTCGAAAACATGCCAATGTGAGTAGATCAATAGGTACCGCTCCAGTGGGAAGGTAACGGCACTCCATGCAGTCATGCCGGCCACATGACCTTGGAGGTATCTACGGACAACGCCGGCTCTTTGGCTTAGAAATGGAGATGAGCACCAACCCCCAGAGTCGGACACGACTGGACTTAACGTCAGGGGAAACCTTTCCCTTTTTAAGATCAGAAAATGGAATGTCAGTGGACAGCAAAAGAGATTTAAAGATGGGCCTAAAGCTAACCTTAAAAAAATGTGGAATAAACACTAAGACTCGAAAACCCTGGCCCTTGAACACTCTGGAGCCCGCTGTTGCCAACAGTGCTGTGGATTTTGAGGAAGAATGAATAGAGGGCGAAAGGGATAGACATGGCGAGAAGAAGAAGTCGCCTCTTGTAAATCCTTGTCAGGACCACCTTCCATCTGGAATGTATGTGCTCACTGCAAAAGACCATGCAGATCCAGAATAGGTCTCTTCAGTCATTTGCGGACCCACCACCAAGACTCTTCACTTGGATGACAATCATACTTGGCCATGAGTGATAGCCTATGATGATGAAGATATCTGAATTCAACATGAGGACTTTAATTAAAGATGACTTGTGCTTAGAAATTCACATTAGTTTAAGTCAGTGGTTCTCAACCTGTGGGTCCTCAGATGTTTTTGGCCTTCAACTCTCAGAAATCCTAACAGCTGGTAAACTGGCTGGGATTTCTGGGAGTTGTAGACCAAAACACCTGGGGACCCACAGGTTGAGAACCACTGATTTAAGTGCTTAATAAAGAATAGTTGCAGTACAGAAAGCAAGATTTGGTCTGCAGCCTAATACATGATATTTTACACAAGAGGATCATAGTGTCTAGATTGGAGAAAGCCATAATCCCAGTCTATACTACTTTGGTTAGACTTCCCTTGAAGGTGTTCATTATTGAGTACTACAGTCCAGGAAATATATTGACAGGCCAGAATGTTTTCATGGAACGTCAAGCAAAATTGTCAAAGGACTGGAAACTATGAATCCCAACAAGGAGCTGCTTTAGGAGCTGGATATGTTTAGCTTGGAGAAAGGAAGATTAAGAGCTATGTTTGAACGCTTGATAGCTGTGTTTGAATACTTGAAAGGATGCCATATTGAAAGTGGAGCAGACTTGTTTTCTGCTGCTCCAGAGACTCGGGCACAGAGCAATGGATTCAAATACTAGGAAAAGAGATTCCACCTGAATGTTAGGAAGAACTTCCTGATGGTAAGAACTTTTTAATAGTGGAATATGCTGCTTTGGAGTGTGGTGTGGTCTACTTCTCTGGGAGATTGTTAAACAAATGCTGGATGGACATCTCTTGGGAGTATTTTGATTGTGTCTTCCTGCATGGCAGAATGGGTTGGATTGGATGGCCCTTGGGGGTCTCTTTTAACTCTAGGATTTTATAATTCTAGGAAGTAAAGAAGATGCTTTATTTCTTAAAATCATAGAATAATAGACTCGGAAGAGACTACATAGGCCATCTAGTTCAACCCCCTGCCATGTACGAACCCAAGATCGAATATATACCTATGTAATAAATAGTGTGATTGAGCTCCAAAATGGTTGTGTTGAACATCACCATTATTCAAACAATTTGTGTACCTGCCAGTGTGCTTGCCAGTTCTCTCATTAGACCATGGGGAATACAAAGTAGCTGCTTCTGCAATTTTGCCTTCAGGTGATATGCTGAAGGCATTGACAACTAGTTCTGCACCACCTAAAGATACATCATTGCATGGCTAGAATCCTTTTTGGTAGCTCCAGCTAGAATTGACCCATGAGCAAATGCTAAGTCAACTTGAGATCAAATCTTTCTACTTTTCTCTATAAGAGTAATTCCCAAACTCTAGTTTACTACATATTGTGGTCTTCAGCCTCCAGAAAACTCACTGCCTTGGCCAACAACCAGGAATTTTTGGAGCTGAAGCCCAAAACACTTGGAGGACCGGAGTTTGGGAAACACTGCTTTAGTTGGAACTACTGATAGGATTTAGGCTCATGTGAAATCATGACAATAGCATTCCATTTATCCAGACATGAGCTAAATACATCTATTGCATAACAACCAAAAAACAAAGAGCTTTGTCTGCCTGTGAGAGGGAACATACACAGGTGTATATGATACCAGTCACTTTGTTGGTCCTGACTTTGTTCTGACAGATGTTTAACCCTCAGAAGCCCCAGCCAACTTGGCCAGCTGTCAAGAATTCTGGGAACAGAGGTCCCAAACTTCAAAGTTTAGGAAGCACTGATGTACCTGTAATGGACGATTATTCACACCAGGAACTGACATCTTTAGATCTTGTGGGTCATTTATTTTGCTCCATCTACTGCTGAGATGTGGCCTCCAAGAACTTCTCTGAAATTGAAGCCAAGCCTTGGGCAGAAAGACATTGCCTGCCTTGAAAGCAATTCAGTGATGACTGAGTATGCTCAGTAGTTATAAATTGTTGAGCATCAGTTGGACATAGGAACTGAATACTGTGCGAATGGGCAGCGGAATACATTGGATCGGCATAGTCTACAAAGGGAGATCCTGTTTTAGGGTAGGAATATTGGAACATTTGTTACAATTGACTTTTGCAGAGTAAATAAGTATAACAGGCATATATAACTAGATATACAGCATGACTATACCTACAGTGGAAATAGGAAACCATGGGTAAGAGCAAATTCTACTGAAATGAATGACTTCTGCTTGAGGCTATCATAGAGTTGTGTTGGAAGACCTCAAAAATTCCTAGAGAGTTTTGCCGCTTTCAAAGACTATTTGCAATCCACAACTTTTTCCTGCACAAAATTCACACCTGGTTGCTTTGGGTAAGAAATTTACCATGCAGAAAAATGGTATTCCCTGTAAAGAAAGTTATATTATCTACAAAAAACAAAACAAAAAATCAACCACAAACATATTTTGTGTCATCACTGGTCCACAATTGTTCTCATCAGGGTTTCTCAACACTTGTGAAACATTTTTGACAATTTTTGGAATATTTTTCAGTATTTGGCCTATTCCTCAAAGGGATTGCCAAACACTGACCTTTGCCAAACACTGACCTTTCCTTCAGAAAGTCCACCTGCAGATCATTTCTGTATCCAGCAGATATAGGAGTTATGTAACCTTCATGATATGGTTATATTTCAACTCATAGCCAGGAGAGCAAAGGATGAATAATGCTAGGAGACTAACACACTTTCCATCTCTGGTGCTATGTTGTTCAGGGATTATAGGAGCTATAATCCAACAGCTTTGGTTTCGCGGAGGCTGTTGTGCAGATTTCTTTGAAGAGCAGGGTTAACTGGTGGCAGGGGAAAGCAAAACCTTCCTGAGAAGCAACAGGTTTGTCCTGTCTCCGGAGAGCAGTGGCCTTTCTGTACTCGGAAGGCTTGCTTTGCTTCACTTAGATAATTACTACCATGACAAGCCCTTAATTAGTTAGCAGGTGAAGATCTTCCATCCAGGATGCAATCCCCATGGATGCAATCCCCATCCATGATGCAAAGGCTTTCATCATGCAGAGTGTTCTTTTGGGTCAAAGGCCTTCTGTTTTCTTCAAGGAAGGAGAATAACAAGTTGGATAGAACCTGGAAGACCAACAGATTTATCATACAATGAGCTCTGGTGAACTGAAATTCATTTTCCCCCATTCATGTTCGGGGGACTTCCATGTCACTCTGGAGGTGTCAATTTGTGTCTTGAGTCTGAGCTTTGAAGAAACTCTCCAAGGTGCTGAATCTATTCTGGATTAAGATCTAACTTCCTAAAATAGACCCTTTAAAGTCTGAACTAAAACCCTGACCGGTGAAGCAATAAACCACCTATGAAAGCAAGAAGACCAATCTATGAGGTCTATACATGATGTTGGGAAGTTTGGATATTAAATCTAATGCATTTAAGAAAGTAGATTTTGATCTATGGAAGTTGTTGCTAAAATAGAGCAGTTTAAATGAGATCTTGAAACAGTATGATCCCTCTACCTGCAGGACTCATGGTTTCACTTGGTGCTAAACTAGATCAGCTCAAACTGGGATCCCGATACAGTGTAATAATCACCTGTATCCACGGGACTCATGGTTTAATTTACCTGTATCTGACCAAATATGTCATCTCTAGTATTTCCTAGGTCCACCAGGTGATTCTATAGTGTGCTTCCACTGGAGCTGATCATGGAAGACACAGTAATGCCCAGAGAGGGGTCACAATGGGGTGTCACAATAGGCTGAGAAGATGAATCTGCCATGTTGTGCTCCTAGGTCCTCCAGCACAACCACGGTCAACTTTCATTGGAAGACATTCAGTTTTAGTACACTACTAGCTTTGCCCGGCCACGCGTTGCTGTGGCTTATGCTTTCAAAGTGTTGCTCTTTATTTACTGTCCTGATTTTAGAGATTATATTGTTCTGTATTATTATATCACAGTAATTATTATATATTATATTTATAATCTTATATTATCTGCTTAGAACTGAATTATATGAGGCCCCTTCTTCACAGCTGTATAAAATGCACACTGAAGTGGATTATATGGCAGTGTGGAGTCCAGATAATCCAGTTCAAAGCAGATACTATAAGATTATAAATGGGTTATATAGCTGTGTGGAAGGGCCTGGAGTCTACACTGCCATATAATCCAGTTCAAATCTGATAATCTGTATTTTATAGGCAGTGTAAAAGAGACCTAAGTGAGGCCTAACTCTGCCTGTCCCCTGGGCTTAGTGGGTTGCTAGGAGACCAAGTGGGCAGAGATTAGCCTTCTAACTGGCAGCATTTGGCTAAAAACAATTCTTCCTCTCCCTCTAATTAGGACTTTATTTTTCTTTTCTTTTTGTTGTATGAACGTAGAGGCATGGATGAGGGGTTATGCTGCCAAGTTTAGTGTTTCTGGGATGTGTTGTTTTGTTGTTTTGTCCTAGGCCGAAATTTCATTACCCTTATATATATATAGATCACCAGCAGTTTCGTGCATCCACACAAAATCCAAAAATGTATCTCCTCTAGATATGGACACCACACTTTACTTGTGGGAACATTTCTCCCTATGTACGGTAGGTTTTCTGGGGGAGGTCTTCTCTTGTGTCCCAACAGTTGGGTCACTCTGCCACATTAGGCTATGGGAGAGGACCTTCTCTGTTATGGCCTCATGGTGAAATGCCCTCTCCTTGGAGGCCCAATTGGCACCATCTCTGGTTTCATTTAGATGCCAAGTAAAGACATTGTTGTTTATGGACATCTTTGGACCTCATTGATTTCTCCCAAAATACTAATAAACTTAAGTCTTAAAACTGTCTCACCATATTTCACATGCACTTGGTCTATCTAAACAAGTGGGTCCCAACCTTTGGTTCTCCAGGTGTAGCTTGACCAACTCTTAGGAATTTTGGGACCTGAAGACCAAAGGTTGGGAACCATTGATAACTATTTTTTTTTTTTGCTATTTTTCATTTGTTTGATTTGATTGGTGCCTTGGCCTCAGATCTTTCAAATTAGGGGAGATATATTGCTATACTATATTAATAAAATAAATAAATAGTCTTGAATGGTGCTACTGTTTTGCTCGAAGACACTAACAAGGCCACCTCTGCAATCAAGGAAGTGAAGAGCCTGCAAGAAAGTACTGTCACAGGGAAAAGGTTGGGTTAAAAGGCAAGGTGTGAACCCAGGTGGTTCTTACCTGCTTCCAACAGCCAGTTGATGCAACACAGTTTGTGGAATATCCTTTCCTGGAAGCATATGAGCTGCACGGACCTTTATCAGGTATGGCTTAAATGTGGGATTGGCATCATATTAGAGGTGTGAGAAATCGGTCACTTTTGGTTTCCCACATTCTCCTTGTTCTGGCTTTAAGATTAGTTCGTTATGAGGTTTGGAAATTTTTAAAAATGAGTCCATGCATGAACATGAACATTTCTCCTTGATATGCAATCTGTTTGTATTGTTATGTGCCTTCAAGTCATTTCTGGCCTACGGTGAGACTCTACAGTGGGGTTTTCTTGGAAATATTTATTTTAAGGGGGTTTGTCCTTGCCTTCCTCCGAGACTGAGAGAATATGACTTGCTTAAGTTCACTTCATGACTGAGTTTGGGATTTGAACCCAGGATTGCTGGAGCATTTGGGTATTTCTGTACTATAGAATTAATGCAGATTGACACCATTTTAACAGCCATGGCTGAATGCTATGGAACCATGGAAGTTGTAATTCGGTGATACACCAGAAAGACCATGTAAAACTACAACAATAATTCCCAGCACCATCCAGCAATCATTATGTGTTTGAGTTTGTGTTACATCTTGTAACTAAGAATTATTATCTGAGTGGAATACTGTAGTTTCCCTTTTTCATCCCAAGCTTTTTCTCTTTTCTGACATGTCTTTTAGACTGCAAACCTCAAGGCGAAAATGGTTTCATGACTGACATCTGTAAATCAGTGTCCAGGCATTGTATGTTTATTTGCTTCAGGCTGGCAAACAGATTTTAAATGTGTTAAATGAATGAATAAATTGCTGGCCCCATCTGCCCTTCTTGCCTCATGATGGAGATCCAAAGTGTTGAACTGGGCTAACGTATAATCCTAATGAATATTAGTTTACCTATTATCGGGATTTTTTTTCAACAAGGAGGTCAGAAATTAAGAATAGACCAAAAATTGCTTTGAGCCAAAAAACCTCAAGGAAAGATTTTATTTTAAAAAAGTAGAGGACTTCAACAAAGCAACTGAGAAATAGAGTGGGATAGTGAATTATTTGGGTCAAGTTTTTACGACAAGATTTGAAGATGAGTTGTGCAATCTTTGCTGAAGTCTAATAGGTGAATTTGAGCAAGTCACTCTCGCAGTCTCAGAGGATGATAGTAGCAATAACTTCAGAATAAACCCTGCCATTAAAACCCTAGGAGAGGGTTGGCAGACACTGGAAATTAACAGCATTTCTAGCTCCGGAAAATACAGCAGCGATCAGCAAACAATATAGGCCACTGGGAGATGTCAGCTACTGTCAAAATGAAGTTGATCAGGCTTACAAAAACAGATCAGCATACAATTGAATCTTTAATTCTTGTTTTAAGTCAACAGTAAGAGGGGGTAGGCAGAAGAGAGAAGACATACTTTCCAAAGTTTGAAACACCCTTCCATCAACATGATGGGGAATAAAACATTTCTTAGGAGGCTTGCAATAGGGGAAAATGCTTTCCACCGAGATGCTTCAAACTGGAATTATTCATTTCTACACATGCCATTGAGCTGGGATTTGCAGTCTTCTCCTACTTAGCAGGGACTGTTGGAGCCCCCGATGGCGCAATGGGTTAAACCTTTGTACCAGTAGGACTGATGACTTGAAGATTAGGTTGCTGATCTGAAGGTTGCTGGTTTGAATCCAACTCAAGAAGAGTGTGGATGAGCTCCCTCTATCAGCTCCAGCTCCCCATGCGGGGACATGAGAGACGCCCCCCACAAGGATGGTAAAAGCATCAAAACATCCGGGCATCCTCTGGGTAACGTCCTTGCAGACAGCAAATTCTCTCACACCAGAAGCAACTTGCAGTTTCTCAAGTTGCTCCTGACATGAAAAAAAGCAGGGACTGCTGACTCCAATGACAACCTGGGGTGCATCTACACTGTGAAAAATTAATGTAGTTTGACACCATTTTAGCTGCTATGGTTCAGTGCTATGGAATGATGAGAGTTGTAGCTGTGTGAGGATCCAGCACTCATTGACAGGGAAAGTCATAGCTAGGATGAAGCAAGCTTGTTTTCTGCTGCCCTGGAGACTAGGACGCGGAACAATGGCTTCAAGCAACAGGAAAGGCGATTCCACCTGAGCATCAGGAGGAACTTCCTGACTGTGAGAGTTGTTCAGCAGTGGAACTCTCTGCCCCGGACTGTGGTGGAGGCTCTTTCTTTGGAGGCTTTTAAGCAGAGGCTGGATGGTCATCTGTCGGGGGTGCTTTGAATGAGATTTCCTGCTTCTTGGCGGGGGGTTGGACTGGATGGCCCATGAGGTCTCTTCCAACTCTACTACAGTGTTCCCTCACTACTTCGCGGTTCACTTTTTACGGATTCGCTGTTTTGCGGGTTTTCAATAAACTCTAAAAGACTATTATAAATCATAAAAAATACAATTTACAGCCTAAGGAAGGGAGGAAGGAGAAGCCAAAGGGAGAGAAAAGGAGGCCAAATGGCAACAGGAAGAGAAGGAGGCAATTTATCAACACACGATTGGTTGATAAAGACTTAAAATAGTGTATAACTACTAAAATAATGTATAAACATTAAAATAAATATACCAGTGTCCCTACTTCGCAGATTTTCACTTATTGCGGGTGGTCCTGGAGCCTAACCCCAGCGATAAGTGAGGGAACACTGTATTTTATGATTCTATGATTCTATGAAAGCGAATGACCTAGTAAAACCACATCTCTCATGATTCCATAGCGTTGAGCCATGGCAGTTAAAGTGGCCCCAAATTGCATTAACTTTACAGTGCAGCTTTTTTTTTTCGTGTCAGGAGCAACCGAAGTTGCTTCTGGAGTGAGAGAATTGGCCGTCTGCAAGGGCGTTGCCCAGGGGACGCCCGGATTTTTTTTGATGTTTTACCATCCTTGTGGGAGGCTTCTCTCATGTCCCCGCATGGAGCTGGAGCTGATAGAGGGAGCTCATCCACACTCTCCCCAGGTGGGATTCGAACCTGGCAACTTTCAGGCCAGCAACCCAACCTTCAAGTCACTTAGTCCACTATGCCATCTGGGGGCTGCAATCCTGGAAGTAATTCCCTCTGAATCCTGAGACCTGAACTATCCAAGGTGCTACATGCCTTTTACACATGAACAGCGACATACAATACACAGACAAAGGTAAAGGTCTTCCTGCTTTTTATCTCTGGTGTCTGGAGGTGATGCCCAACTCCGGCCATGGGAAGGTGCTCTGGTTCTGTTTTTCCATGCCGAGAAGACTGTTGTCCATAAACGTCTCCAATTGTGTTGCCGTCATGTCTGCATATCTGCACAGAGTGCCCTTTTCCCTTCCCGCCAAGGTGGTACCTATAGATGTACTTGCATTGCATGCTTCCAAACTGCTAGGTTTGTAGAAGCTAGAGCTGACAGTCAGGAGTTCACCTCGACCCACGGCTTCGAACTGCCAGCCCTCTAGTCAGCAGATTTCCTGCAGCTAGCCATTTAACCCACAGTGCTACCGTGTCCCCAAAAGGCCTACAAAAGGATGAAGAAGAATCAAGCTGCACAAGAGACAAAGGTGAAATGAGAGCAACAGATGCAAAGAGCAAATGGTGAAGATAGTTACTTGATAAACAGATGTTTTCTTTACAAGTGGTACATTGACTCTAAACCAGGTTGCTCTTTAACACCATATCAGTCTCACTACCAAATGAGTAACTATACTTATAATCTAAACATTAGAACATAGACTTTTTTTGAACTCATGCTCTGCTTTGGCACCTATTTTTTATGGACCCAAAAGTAACTTGAATATGTCTGAATGGGTTTTAACTGTGATTTTAAAAATAATGTTTATATTTAATTCTGTTTTTTTATTATTATTATTTATTTACAGTATTTATATTCCGCCCTTCTCACCCCAAAGGGGACTCAGGGCGGATTACAATGAACACATATATGGCAAACATTCAATGCCAACAGACAAACAACATTCAGTTTAGACAGACACAGAGGGATTTAACATCTTTCCAGCTTCACGATTCCGGCCACAGGGGGAGCTGTTGCTTCACCATCCACTGGTGGCTGTGCTTCCTCATTCTTTTCCTCGTGTTTTGCTGGCAGTTTTATGGTGTTGTAAATTAGTTAAATTAGCCTCCCGCATAAAGCGTACCTAAATTTTCCCTACTTGACAGATGCAACTGTCTTTCGGGGCTGCATAGGTCAACAGCAAGCTGGGGCTATTTTTTTTTTAATGGTCGGAGGCTTAACCCGACCCGGGCTTCGAACTCATGACCTTTCGGTCAGTAGTGATTTATAGCAGCTGGTTACTAGCCAGCTGTGCCACTTCTCTTGGGGAAAAAAGCAGTTCTATCTTGCTTGAAAGGTGCGTGCATTATACATTTGCATATTTGCATATTTTAAATTATGTGCTCATTCTTTTATGTTAAGCTGCTTTGAGTCCCCTTCGGGGAAGATAAAGCAGGGTATAAATAAATAAATATAATAATCATAACAATAATCATAATAACTTCCCAAGCAATGCTTTCTCTGAGATGAACGTTACATTGTCCCTTTACACTGGACTCTTGGAGCTTGTATTAGCTTTGATCGGTGCAAACAGATTCCAAAGTCAACACTGAACAGTTTTGCACAACTTTCATGCACAGCGATAAGCGCATGACATGTTTCTTGGCAGCTGTTGGGGTGGGATGGGATCTATAAATTTATCTACTGAGGATTAATTATTCACCTTCTCCTTATTAGGTTTAAACATTAATTTCGGGTCCTGGGTGTGATGACTCCTCAGTCCGGCTTTTGAAGACCCAGGAATGGTGGAATTTGGAGAAATCTTGAAAGAGGCGGGAGAATTTGGGAGGTTTCAGATATGGCTGGTGTTCCTGATCTGCATCCCGAACTTCCTCACCCCCTTCCACATCTTTGGGCAGCAGTTTATAACCATAGAGCAGCCCCATTACTGCAAGACCAGCTGGCTCCAGGACCTGAACCTGACCCAGGAGCAGCAGGTGAACTTGACCATCCCGAGGAAGCCGGACGGGTCGCTGGAGGAATGCAAAATGTACACGCCGGTTGAGGGAGACCTCGAGCCGATCCTCACACAGGGACTCAATGCCACGGAAAAATGCCAGTCTGGCTGGGTGTATCCAGAGGCACAAAAGCCAACTTTGCTCACCGACGTAAGTCCTTTGATACTTCTCTTGGAGAAAAAAGCAGTTCTATCTCTCTTGAAAGGTGTGTGCATTATACAGAACAGGGCTTTTAAACCATTTTCCATCCACAAACCCTTTCCACCCAAGACATTTTTTTTTTTGCAATCCCAGGTATATAGGTCTATAAAAAAGGTTAGAAAGGCCAAACGATGACTGATAACAAATCAGAATTTATAAGGCTTACTAAACAGGCTGATTTTCATTTTTGTTGTAGGTGTTATTAGGCAACCCTTTAAAAGGTAAAGGTAAAGGTTTCCCCTGATGTTAAGTCCAGTCGTGTCCGACTCTGGGGGTTGGTGCTCATCTATAATATAATATAATAATAATAATAATAATAATAATAATAATAATAATAATAATAATAACTTTATTTTTATACCCCGCCCCATCTCTCCGAAGGGACTCGGGGCGGCTTACATGGGGCCTAGCCCGATAAAACAATCAAATATCAGTAACACAACTATGAAACAATTATACCAGTAAAACATCAATATCAATAAAACAATCATTAAAATCGACAAGAAGCATACAAGAAGCATCTCCATTTCTAAGCCAAAGAGCCGGCGTTGTCTGTAGACACCTCCAAGGTAATGTGGCCAGCATGACTGCATGGAACGCTGTTACCTTCCAGCCAGAGCGGTACCTATTGATCTACTCACATTTGCATGTTTTCGAGCTGCTAGGTTGGCAGAAGCTGGAGCTTACAGCAGGCGCTCACTCCGCTCCCCGAATTTGAACCTTGGACTTTTTGGTCTGCAAGTTCAGCAGCTCAGCGCTTTAACACACTGAGCCACTGGAGGCTCCAGGCAACCCTTTACCATTGCCAATTTTTTTGTGACCCCAACATTGAGCAAATGTTTGGGAGTGGGACCCACAGTTAAAGAAGCAATGATCTAGAACATGCACTGGATTACTCCAAATTGGTTTCGGACTTGGTTTTGTCCTTACAACACAAACAGAATGGGAAACAGCTATGGAAGTTTGTGGACATGGGGTGCATCTACACAGGAGAATTTACAGGAATTGGGAGGGATAGCTAGCTACTACTCCAGAAGACAGGAGCAGAATTCAAAATGATCTTCACAGATTAGAGAGATGATTGGCCAAAACTAACAAAATGAAGTTCAATAGGGACAAATGTAAGATACTCCACTTAGGCAGAAAAAATGAAATGCAAAGATACAGGACGAGGCCTGGCTCGACAGCAGTACGTGTGAAAAAGAGTCCTTGTGGAAAGGAAGGTGAACATGAGCCAACAATGTGATGCAGCAGCTAAAAAATCCAATGGGATTTTGGCCTGCATCAATAGGAGTCTAGTGTCTAGATCCAGGGAAGTCCTGCTCCCACTCTATTCTGCTTGGTCAGACCACACCTGGAATCATACTGTGCCCAATTCTGGGTGCCGCAGTTGAAAGGAGATGTTGACTCTAAGCTGGGATGTGTCCAGAGGAGGGCGACTGAAATGTTCAAGGGGCTGGAGAACAAGCCCTATGAGGAGCGGCTTAAAGAGCTGGGCATGTTTAGCCTGCAGAAGAGAAGGCTGAGAAGAGACATGATGGGGGCCATGGATCAAAATGTGAGGGGAAGGAAGTCATAGGGAGGAGGGAGCAAGCTTGTTTTCTGCTGCCCTGGAGACTAGGATGCGGAACATGACTTCAAATTACAAGAAAGGAGATTCCACCTGAACATTAGGAAGAACTTCCTCACTGTGAGAGCTGTTCATCAGTGGAACTCTCTGCTCCAGAGTGTGGCGGAGGCACATTCTTTGGAGGCTTTGAAACAGAGGCAGTAGGGCCATCTGTCAGGGGTGCTTTGAATGTGATTTTCCTGCTTCTTGGCAGAATGGGTTTGGACTGGATGGCCCACGAGGTCTCTTCCGACTCTATGATTCTATGATTCTGTGAGGATTGACTGTATAATCAAAATGTTCACTTGGGGACTTGTGTCTGTGTGAATGGACCTATGTTTATAGAAAATTATAGTGAGTATTTTTGCAATGTTCATATCCAGCCAGGGACTATTATTATACAAAGGAGCCAATGAACTGACTATTCTGCATTGAAATTGATGCAGAACAGGACCAATGTTGTTTGGACATTAACTTTCCCAAATGCATTCCTCAGTGGTGCAGTCCTAGCAGCAGAACCGTCCCGGGTGCGTTTTCTCTTCTTTCGAATCTTCAAGGAGTCA
The DNA here is from genome assembly GCF_035594765.1 of Anolis carolinensis. Taxonomy (NCBI): domain Eukaryota; kingdom Metazoa; phylum Chordata; class Lepidosauria; order Squamata; family Anolidae; genus Anolis; species Anolis carolinensis. Next base: position 112,712,746 of record NC_085846.1, on the reverse strand, counting down.
TTCTCTTTTAGCATTAGATAAGGTTTTCTATTTATGGCAGGTTTCATAGGGCAGGGTTAAACTCTTACTCGGATAAGAGATTTATAATAACGAGTTGTATTTAGCAGGCTGTTTGAGAGGCCTATTAACTTAGCTAAAGCTTTGGGGAATGAGTAATTGAGACCTAAAGTATATTGACCTCAGTGGTGGGAGACAGGAGAAGACCTTGCTCTGTGTTTGTCAACCCTCTGTCATGAGCTGAGTTAAACGTTGTGTGTTCTGAAACATCCCAGTTCCTAATTCTAATAAGAACTGTTATTTGTCTCCAAACTGATAGTCGCCTTGAGTCTTATTTAAGAGAGGAAAGTGGGATATAAATATCATCATCATCATCATCATCATCATCATCATCACCATCATCATTATCATCATCATTGTGATGCTGTGAGTTTTCCAGGCTGTATGGCCATGTTCCAGAAACATTCTCTCCCGATGTTTCGCCCACATCTATGGCAGGCATCCTCAGAGGTTGTGAGGTCTGCTGGAAACTAGACAAGTGAGGTTTACCGTATATATCTGTGGGAAGTCCAGGGTAGAAAAAAGAACTTTTATCTGTTTGAGGCAAGTTTGAATATTGCAATTGGCCAGCTTGATTAGCTTTGAATAGCTTCAAAGCCTGGCTGCTTCCTGCCTGGGGGGTATCGTTTGTTAGGAGGTGTTAGCTGACCCTGATTGTTTCTTGTCTGGAGCTTCCCTGTTTTCTGAATGTTGTTCTTTATTTACTCTGTTATTTATTTACTCTTTATTTTCTTTATCCACAACCTCTGAGGATGCCTGCCATAGATGTGGGTGAAACATCAGGAGACAATGCTTCTGAAAGATGGCCATACAGCCCAGAAAACTCACAGCGACCTAGTGATTCCGGCCATGAATGCCTTTGACAACCCAATAATAACCATCATCACTACCACCACCATCATGGTTCAAGGCTATGGAATCCTGGGAGTTGTAGTGCGATACCAACACGCTTTGATAGAGAAAGTGAAAATATTGTAATACTATAACTCCTATGAGTCCTTAACCTTGATCCATGGTAGTCAAAGTGATACCAAACTGCATTACTGCTACAATATATATGCACCCCTAGTTAAACACTCAACGATAATAAATAATGCTAATCATTTTCATTTCTCCCCCTAATGCATGGGTGACTCAACTAAATGGGGGTATAGTTTGCATTTCCACCTTTCTGAATGGAAGAAATGTTTGGCTCTCTGAGTTTCCTAGTAATTGGGGGTGCCTTGGGTTATGGGGTTTGACTGAAAAGGATTTTGTCTCCTTCTCCTTTAGTTTAATTTGGTTTGTGACCAGAAAGACCTCAATGACATCTCTCAGTCCATTTTCATGGCTGGCCTTTTGGTCGGAGCCGTTGTCTTTGGCCCTCTGAGCGACAGGTAATGAACACCTTGAACTTTGCATTTGCCTTCTTGACTTTTGTGTGCCCTTAAAATTCTTATAGGAATAGCCATTTTTTATGCTTTCTTTGGAAAGATGTTGTAATATAACAAGGGCAATGGAGTGCCTTTGCAACAGCAATTCTCTTGCCAATGGGATGGGGAGTCTGTCCTGGGTTTTTTTGCAAACTGCAAATGCCGGACCTATTTTAGGGGTTCGGATTGCACCAGGTGATACCATCAGAGGAGGTGTGACCAAAATGACTGTTTTCTGGAGCATTCCAATAGAAATTCTTTATCTTCTCTCTCTATAAAAGTCAAAGTATGTATGTACAGTAGAGTCTCACTTATCCAACATAAACGGGCCTGCAGAATGTTGCATAAGTGAATATGTTGGATAATAAGGAGAGATTAAGAAAAAGCCTATTAAACATCAAAATAGGTTATGATTTTACAAATTAAGCACCAAAACATCATGTTAGACAACAAATTTAGCAGAAAAAGTAGTTCAATACGCAGTAATGCTATGTAGTAATTACTGTATTTATGAATTTAGCACCAAAATATCACGATGTATTGAAAACATTGACTACAAAAATGCATTGGATAATCCAGAATGTTGGATAAGTGAGACTCTACTGTATGTATTTTGATTGGGCAAAGGCTTCTACATGGCTTGATGGATTCACTTTTTGAGCCTTCTTGTGAGTATGCACTACAATTAGACATGCCATTATGACCCAATTATAATAATGCTTTGAATTACATAGTTTTGACTACATGTGCTATAAGCATGCACTGTTGTTTTTGTAGTTTTCCCCCCCACATTTACTAGTATTTTATCTACAATATTGTGGTCTGGTCTAGTCCAGTAGAAGATCCATTTTTATTTTTTGCAGGTGCATTTGTGTGGATAGCTCCCTATGGGGCTTTCCCCATAACAGAGCATGCCACAGCATTGTTGCTAAAATACGCACCAATTTGCACCATCTGCACCACCCTCGTAACACCCGTGTCCTTAGTGCCCTGCTTTGCTCTGGACAGATTGACCCAAATATGATATGCAAAACAGGGCTTTTCCCAAAGAGGTTTCCTGCTCTTCCAGAGTCAGTGCCAGGAATCCTAGAAAGGAATGTGCATAGGCAGCTATAAATGGGGCGTGCCCGAAAACAAACCCTCCTTGCTTTACTCAAGGAGAATGCTAAGCTGGACTCTTTTTTTCTAGGAATTTGCTGCTGGCTGGGATTCTATAGGATGAAACTATTGCATCATGGATTCGTCCAAGTTGTCACTCCTTAATTAATTAAGGATGCTGTATAATTCAGGGCCAGGCGATATGAGACACTGGGTGCAGCGACACTATACAAGGGTTGAATGAAAAGTAATGCCTCCACCTTCATTACTTGGGTTTGGTTGGGAATATTTTAATAAATCAAATGATCTTCTGTACATGGGACCACATGGTAGGGAGGACACAAAGTGGAAAATCACTTTGCTTGCATATGAAAATGTCTAATATGTATTTCCACCAATTCCTTAATGATGATCATATGCAAGTTCAAGTCTCTGCCTTGCTGACAGACTGATGCATGTTTCTTTTCCCCTTTATGGTTAGGATAGGTAGTCGATGGTCCATTTTGCTCCAGCTCCTGCTCATGGGTTCCTTTGGTGTCGGGGCCGGATTTGCCCCAAATTTCATCGTCTACATTGTCTTGAGATTCGTGGTGGGAGCCGCTTTTGCTGGGATCAGTATCAGCATGGCAGCGTTAAGTAAGATGCCCAGGTTTATGTTTTTTTCCATCCTGAAAAAGTTCAGATTGTATTATTTGATGTATTCATTTAGTACCAGTGCAACAGCCCAAAATAATGAGTCTTGCCAATTCTACCAATACTCACAAAGAATGAGTGATAGAATATAAAACTGTGCGATACAATCGTAACACAAATTATCCCAATGAAATGCAACAAAAACAATATAATATAGGCTGAGGTTTCTCCATCTGGAAATTTAAATGGTCGAGAGAGTGACACCTTTGCTTCCTGATGATTCAATGTGACACTTTTTTCCCTTCGAAAGAGGTTCAAAGTGGTATGTAAATCTTGAGCGATAAAAAGCAATGAGGGCTAAAATATATAAAGAGAGAGCTTTTGTAGGGCTTTGAATGCTAAAGTGCTGAATCCTAGAAGGAATAGGTAACCAATGAAAAGGTACCAGGAGTGGGTATTGGCAAACTGCATTAAAAGAAATCACCCTAAACATTAGGAAGAACTTCCTGAGAGTAGGAGCTTTTCAAGAGTGGAATATGTGGCCTCTGGGTGTGCTGGAGTCTCCTTCACTGGAGGCTGCTAAACAGATGCTGCATGAACATCTGCTGGGAGGGCTTGGATGGTGTCTTCTTGCCCGGAAGGACAGAATTAGGCTAGATGGCCCTTGTGGTTTCTTCCAACTCTACGAGTCTATAACACTATGTAACAAAACTTGAAAAACCTTCTGTTCCTGGTTTGAAAGTATAAATTCCTGTTTAATTGTGCAGGGCTTACTTTGAAAGTTGTTATACAGTAGAGTCTCACTTATCCAACATAAACGGGCCGACAGAACGTTGGATAAGCAAATATGTTGGATAATAAGGAGACATTAAGGAAAAGCCTATTAAACATCAAATTAGGTTATGATTTTACAAATTAAACACCAAATTTGTTACACAACAAATTTTACAGAAAAAGTAGTTCAATAAACAGTAATGCTATGTAGTAATTACTGTATTTACGAATTTAGCACCAAAATATCATGATATATTGAAAACATTGACTACAAAAATGCGTTGGATAAGCGAGTGTTGGATGAATGAGACTCTACTGTACTTCAGAAACTTCATTTAGGTGGCTGCCACAATGCTGAATTGGTTGAAACTCAATCAAATATTTGTTGAAAAACTGTGCCGCAGGATGTCCTTCCTGCAGAAATAAAATTTTTGCAGTTTAATAAACCTTTACCATTTTTTTGTGATAGAACCAATTGGGAAATGCCATTTATAACCCAGGAACAAAAAACATGTTACATAGTGTAATTAATTGGCCAGGAAAAGGCTTCTGACACCCTGAAAACAGGCTGTGCTCCCTTCCAGGTTCGGAGTGGGTCGGCGCTCCCTTCCGCCCTCGGGCGCTGGTCATCACCCACTGCAGCAACGCCGTGGGTCAGATGGCCCTGGCAGGCTTGGCGTACTACGTTCGTGACTGGAAGCTGTATCAGATTGTGGGCTCTGTCCCTGCCTTTGCGCTCTTTTTCTACATATGGTGAGTGAAGCCTGCCTGTTGTGGTTCAGTGAGATCAAGACAAAGGGATTGATATTTCAGAGCCTGGGAGAATGGTGGATGATCCTCTCAATGAGGGAACTGAGGGGAATTGAGAGTAAGATTCTGTCTGTGAGAATAGGCTTGAAATTGAAGCTGTGTTGGAGTCCAGCAGACAGGGAGATGCAAGGACTGGTGGAGACCTTTCACCTAGTGGTAGCATAACAACCCCAGATAATAGAGTGGATGGGCGAGAAAGCTCATCTGAGAGAACATCTGTGCTCGACAAGCATATCAGGCTTGATCTTAGGGAGGAATCAAGCAAACTGAAAAAGTCGCAAAGACTCCACGAGAAGGAAGAGTGTAAAAAGTCTCACAGACAAGGGAGCTAAGGTCACAGGAATGCCTTCATGTTTTGCGGTCCTTAAATCAGAGAAGTGTCTCTGGGAATTCAGATCAGGCAACGCTGCAAAGCAGTGAGGATCTCGAACCAAGTTTCCAGTTCATGATTTGAGTTTAAGATCTTGGGAGTTTGTATTCATGTTTTAACATGCTTGCTTTTGGATTCATGTTCATGGTTTGATCCTTGTTTTCCTGGATTATGCTCATGTTTTGATTTTGGTTTTCCCTATACCTTGTTTTATGGAACAGATTTGACCTGTTTGGATTATTGCCTTTGGAGTGTTTTTCCCTGTTGCCAGCATGGATTGGTTTATTATTTGATGTCTGTTTTTCCCATTATCTGTTGGATTTCCATTTCTTATTTCTTATGGCGACTTTTTCTTTTTATATGTACTTTTAATATTACAATTTTTGGGATTCCTAGCTGGTGAATCCTGGCTGGGGTGCAACACTGCCCAAGACCTACATCACATGTGTCAATCTCACGGCCTGTGAACTAAATCCATCCCACTATGTCACTTTATGTGACCCTCCAGATGGTGGACTACAACACATGTATTCCTCATCATTATACATCATGACTAATGCCAATGGGAGTTGGGATACAGCAATATGTGGAAGGCTGCAGTTTGTTCTGTTTAGTCCGGTTTGGATTTAGATACAAGGCATGTGGATAAGATGCTTGACTTTAAAGTGTTCTTTAAAGTTTGCAGAAGTTTGCTTTTGCCTGATCCATATGGGAAGGCAAGATTCTACCCCCCCCCCCCCCAATCATCTCTCTCTGCTTATGAATTAACGGAGTACAAACCACTTTGAATTTTGAACTCAGCTTTCAGCGACTGAAATAAGCTGAGGACAAAAGGGAAAAGTTAAGGGAAATGAAAAAACTGGAATATTTTAAAAGCAGAAGGTTAATTGGGGCTATCCCTACTGAATCAGGGCAATTACAGCTCACAAAATCTCTCTCTGAGAACAATGCTGGCTATGGGATTCAGGGAGTTGTGGTCCCAAAATACAGCTTTTCTGACCCGGGGGCATGATGAGCATTAAGATTCATGATAAAATGAGTTCATTCCTGCTCTCTGGTTAAGAACAGCTATTTCCTTTTGAGCTTTTTCATTTTTGTCCCTAACCCCTGCGAATGTGGAGGGTCCTTGATCTCTTCATCCTTATGCTTTTGCTCTATTCCGTTCAGGATTGTTGTTGAAGTTCCCCTTGGGATGCTATTGGCACCAAAGTTCTTCCAGTAGCTTTTTGCCTGAACCAGATCTGAATATCATCCTGTCACCCTCCTTTCTACAATCATTTATTGACCAACCATTTGTACTTTGCAGGGTCCTGCCTAATTCTGCCCGATGGCTTGTGACCAAAGGGAAGATCGAGGAAGCCAAAAAGCTGCTCCAAAAAGCCGCCTCCATCAACCGACGGACCATTCCAGAAGAAATGCTCAATCAGGTGTTCAAAAGAATGGGATTTCTATTGCTTCTCTTAAATAAAGTTCTGAGAGATAAGTAAACCACAAAATAGTCCCAAAACAAGATGGTTCTGTATGTGTATGAGTGCAGCTACACTGCAGAATTAATGCAGTTTGATACCATAAAATCTTGGGAGTTGCAGTTTTGCAAGGCCTTATAGGTCCAGAGTGTCCCGAGTCACTCACTGCAATATATATAGTCAGTGTAGACTCATATAATGCAGTCCAATGCACTATATGGCAATGTAGATAGGGCGATATTTATCAAATCTATAGATGTAGAAATTCCTAAAGAAATGTTCTCTTGAGGAATCTCTAAGTCTTCTAGCACAGCTTTTGACAGACCATAGAATTGCAATGGAGGACTAAGAAATACATAGACAGGAATTTTCCCATCCCGCCCCACTTCAATGTGGGTCCCGAATCCCTAACCCCAGCAAATGGGGAAATCTGACTGTATATTGATTTTGGGTTGATGTTTTATCTCATTTGTTTTGCACCCTTTGCAGCTGGCTCCAGAGCAGAAGGCAAAATCTGGGAATGTCCTGGATCTTTTCAAGATGGCGCACCTACGGCGTATGACTTTAATCATGGTCTGGGTCTGGTGAGTCTTTTACATTAAAACAATCCAATAAAACATTTGGAAGAAAGTTTGTAATTTCATTTAAATGGATTCCCAGGAATGCTCTGTCCTGTTCTCTTCTTCTTTGGAAGTGAGGCATAAACCTACCTTGGCTTCGAGCTTCCTCTGAGATCAGTTGAACTCAATCCAAGTTGTTTTTTGGGCCATCCTGGCTGGAGTTGCAGTCCTACAAGTAACTTTTCCAAGCTCTGGTGAATTATGAATGTCTTGGGGTTAATATTTGCAAAGAACACTAGGAAGAATTTCCTCACTATAAAACTGTTCAGTAGTGGAACTCTCTGCCTCAGAGTCTGGTGGAAGCTCCTTCCTTGTAGACTTGTAAACAGAAGCTGAATGGCCATTTGTCAGGGGTGCTTTGATGGTGCTTTTCCTGCATGGCAGAAGAGGGTTGGACTGGATGACACATGTGTTTTCTTCTAATTCTATTATTATATGATTCTACTAGCTGTGCCCGGCTACGCGTTGCTGTGGCATTGTCTGGTGGTGTTGCTGAGAAATTGTTGAGGTAGTGGAGGTATTGAATGTTTGTTGTATGGTTGTCCTTATGTTTAGTATGCACACTGAAGTGGATTATATGGCAGTGTGAACTCAAGATAATCCAGTGCAAAGCAGATAATATAAGATTTTAAATGGGTTATATAGCTGTGTGGAAGGGCCTTGAGTCTACACTGCCATATAATCCAGTGCAAATCTGATAATCTGTGGAAGAGGCCTAAGTGAGGCCTAAGTCTGCCTGTCCCCTTGGCTGAGTTGGTTGCTAGGAGACCAAGTGGGCAGAGATTAGCCCTGTAACTGGCAGCAATTGGATAAACACAATTATTCCTTTCCCTCTAATTAGGACTTTATTTTTATTTTCTTTTTGTTGTATCAACCTAGAGGCGTGGATGATGGGTTGTGTTCTCAAATTTCGAGGTTGGGGGGCCTTTAGTTTTGTTGTTTTGTGGGTCGCCGTGATGCCATCATTCATTTATATATATAGATGAAAGGATACATATTCCGTTCAAGGGAAACAAGAGTCCTCTTTGCTTTGTACTCAGGTTTGCGGACAGCCTTGTGTACTATGGAGTGAGTCTCCACGTTGGGGATTTTGGCGTGGACATCTACATGACCCAGCTCATCTTCGGAGCGGTTGAAATACCATCTCGCTTGTCCTGTATTTTCCTCCTTCAGTGGTTGGGCAGGAAGAAATGCCAGGCTGCATGGCTGCTCCTGGGCGGAATCATGTGCTTGTTGATTCCAGTGGTTCCAACAGGTAAAGCAAAACAACAAAGCCCAAACATTCATGAAATAAACAAACACAAGACCTGCTTGCCTTATAAAGGCAAGCGTTATGATATAATAGCCACTGATAACCAATGATTCAATCCTAGCTGGAGATGCTAGGAAAGGAAGCTGAAATTTTCTTCTACCCTGTTTTCCCTAAAATAAGACATCCCCAGAAAATAAGACCTAGTAGAGGTTTTGCTGAATTGCTAAATATAAGGCCTCCCCCAAAAGTAAGACCTAGCAAAGTTTTTGTTTGGAAGCATGCCCACTAAACAGAACACCAGAGCACGCAGGATCGGTAAATGTACGTACCATAAAGTGTTGTACATGGAAATATTTGTAGTAACAAGAAATTCTTGATAGGATTCACAGTTTGTCTGGTTATGCTGGTTTATGATGACAACTACTGTACAGTATATAATAAATGTTCATTTTTTGGTTCAACAATAAATGTGAATTCTTCTTCATGGAAAAATAAGACATCCTCTGAAAATAAGACCTAGAGCATCTTTGGGAGCAAAAATTAATATAAGACACTGTCTTATTTTTGGGGAAACACGGTAGCAGAGTGCAAACTATCTCCAAGCTATAGACCCAAAGTTTTTTTCTATGTGTGTAGGTGAAAACAGCTTGGAAATCTATAGGTTTTTCTAAGCTATTGGTCTTTCTCTACTTCCTGGCCATCCATGGTATCTTCTGTTTTTGCCCAGATTTCCCTGCAATTGTGACAACGTTGGCAGTTATTGGCAAATCTGCTCTGGCCGCTTCCTTTTCAACCAGTTACGTCTTCTCTTCGGAGGTCTTCCCTACAGTCGTCAGGTGAGGATCCTTTTGCTGTCAAAACAATGAAGAGTATATAGCGCAGGCATGAGCAAACTTCAGTCCTCCAGGTGTTTTGGACTGCAACTCCCACAATTCCTAACAGTCAGTAGGCTGTTAGCAATTGCGGGAGTTGGAGTCCAAAACACTTGGAGGGCCCAGGTTTGCCCATGCCTGGTCTAGGGGCATCATAGAGACAACTGGTTTTATTTGACACAAGCTTTTGTAGACTTTGGCCCACTTCATCAGGTGCAAGATACGTTGAAACGACTACTATGTTCCACAAATTTTTGCATTTGGGATGTACTTAGCCTTAGAAATAGAACTATATTTTAGCTGTTTTATCTTGAAATGTTGCATCTTACAATATCATTAAGCATATATCCACCGTTCCCAGTGTTGATTCATCACACACCAACTAATTCAATTTAACCCAATTACAAAATATAGAGTCACGGCTACCCTTGGTTTTATCCATTCTCATTCAACAAAATTTCTCTAGGTGACTTGGGGTACATCTACACTGTAAAATTAATGCTGTTTGGAACCACTTTAATTGCTCATTGCTATGGAATCTGGAAGCTATAGTTTTACTCTATGGTAAATTCTGGCGGCAGTGATTTATTTCAATAGGATTTGCTATTATCCATGGTTTTGTGTTTCGTTGATAAGTACATTAGTATATCCTCTATAGATCTGAGGGTTTTACTGAACAATAGTATTACAAGCAGCAGCAGCAACAGCAAGAAGAGAAGGAGAAGAATAAGAGAAGAGAAAAGAGGTTGAAATATGCTACAGATATGACTGCATGAATATAGTCAGACATATTCCCAACCCTCCATTGTTCTCATTAGGCATGAGATGTTATGGGATCTCTATTGTAGGTTCAGGGGGTGTTGATAAAGAGCAGCGGTTCCCAAACATTCTTGGTTATGGATGAAACCTTTCAGAAGACATTTTCACCGCAAAGCACTGACTCTGTCCTAAACATTGTGAACCCACATAAAGTTCTTCTTTCTTTCATCTACTCTATTGCCTGAGTGTTTTGTAGAATGTAATAGATTTGGAAATAAAGAGAAAAACATTTCAAATATAAGCACAAAACTTGATTTTTGGTACAGGAAAAGATTGGATCCGCACCTAAAGTGATGAATAAAATTGTTTTATTGTATTTAAAACAGTTTTGAAACCAGACTTTGTATTTGACCACTGAATATACAAATCTAGGATGGCATCCAACTTACTCCTAAATTTGTTTTTGGTATAAGAAATAGCTAAAAAGCCTGATTCACATCGATAGGTGGACAGGAAGGGGAACATTGCTTGGATAGCTTTCCTGCACTGATGGCTATACATTTATCAGTCATCTACTGGAACAGATTCCAATTTCATTTTGAAAGCAGAGATACACTGAATGTCAATGAGATCGAGTCACTCTGCCACAAACTTTAAAAAAAGTTTTGAAGATTTTTTTTGGCAGAACCCCCTATGATGCTTTTGCAGAACCCTGAGATTCTGAAAAAGTAGTTTGGGAACCGCTGGTGTAGAGGAAGGAAGAGCGTACTAACCTTGGTATCAAACTGTCTGTTGGCAGGCTATTCACTCATGTTTGCGATATGTTTGGGTGTAACTTGTGTTTTTCTTCCTTAACCAGGCAAACAGGATTGGGGTTGTGTTCCATGGCTGCTCGAGTGGCCGGCATCATCTCACCACTGATCGGCCTCCTGGACAAGATTCACCCGGCCATTCCCATGTCGCTCTTGGGAGCCACAGCACTCCTTGCAGGAGGCCTTTGTTTCCTGCTGCCAGAGACACGGAACAAAGATCTCCAAGATGACACCACCGCCAAATCCACCTTTGACATGGGGTATGTTGGAGCCATTCTGTCCTTAAAACCAATGTCATGCTGGTCTTTGGCTACCAGCAAACTGGAAGTTGATTTCCCTTGTGGAAGACTAATGTGAAAATCAATTCCAGTTGGATTTCTAGTTCTTTGGAGAAGGGCCTTTTAGAGATGTCCAAGACAATGAAGTGAGGAAGGAGGAGTGTGTTGTTCCTGGTTGCACTGATGGAAGGAAATGTCTTTAGTAGATTTGAGGTGTTGTGTGGTTTCCGGGTTGTATTGCCATGTTCTAGCAGCATTTTCTCCTGACGTTTCACCTGCATCCGTGGCTGGCAACTTCATAGGATCCTTTGAAGGTGAAACATCAGGAGAAAATGCTGCTAGAACATGGCGACACAACCCAGAAACCAGACAACACCCCAGTGAGTCTAGCCATGAAAGCTTTCGACTATACATTTAGTGATCCTGGCCTTTGAATAGTTCAGCACAAGAAGGAAAGAAAGACCTTCTTTTCAGATACCATACTGTTCTTGCCTTTCTCTCTATTTTCCAAATGCTATAGCTTATAACTAGTCTCCAGTAAAATGCTGCACTTACTATTTTGACTTTTGAGCAGAAGTAAGCCCATTTACTACTGAGCTTTGCTCCAGAATAAGCAGACAAATGAGAGTTAGTGTCATGTAATGGTTTGAGTGTTAGACTAGAATCCCAGAAGCTCAGGATTCAAATCCCTGCTCAGGGAGGAATGCCTACTGGCTGAATTTGGATAAATCACAGTCTCTTAGTCTCAGAGGAAGGCATTGGCAAACCTCCTCTGAACAAATATTTCCAAGGAAACCTCATGAAATGTTAACTTTGGAGCTGCATTAAGCATATAACACTAGATCCAATTTGATCATGGAAGCTAAGCAGACTCAGCGCTTGTTAGTACTAGGATGGGGTGGTGGATGCTTCTACGTATATAAAAATAAGTGGTGAATCTGGTTTGGTTGAAGTTCACTATTGTGGAACTATCCAAGGTGTTGAATATATTTGGGGACACATTTCAGCACCATGGATAGCTCATACTAAAGCCTAGTATGGATTCACTTCCTCACTGATAAGAAGCCACCAGCTATCAGTGACTTGTATTTGTTATATATTTATGGAGAGGGAGAAAGGGAAAGGAAAAAAGAACTACCTGTCTCTCAGTTTGCAGAAGTTGCTTTTCCTAGTCAGTTTGGAGTTATTTCTGTTCACCAAAGGTAAATGACAACTTGAAAACCCACACTGAAGCTATGTCAATGCAAGAGATGTGGGCACTGAGTGATGAGGGAAGCTTTTAATCATGTTAAATATATTTCTTTCCTTAGGCCCGAGAAGGTCGCCAATGGTAGCTCTGAAAAAGGACAGACAGAACAGAAGGGAGATGGACAATGCGCAGAATCCAGGAGCACATACTTCTAGTGGCAAATAACAAATCCCTGTGTGATTCAAAAGAATGGGACATAGAGTTTTCTAGAAAGGCAAATGTTCTTGATTTTTACACTCTAGACTTCCCAACCTCATGTTTTCTGATTCTTCCAGAAAGTATGGAGTTCATCACATCCAGGTGATCCAGAAGGGCCCTGCTTTCCCACTACAGTACACTCATTAGGAAATGTTGCTGTTCCATTGTACAGATTCCCTCTGAAGAGAGTTAAAGAAACAGTCCTCTTTTTTGGGACAGTTGATGTACTTCCCTGCAATTCAGTGCTGACCAATAAACTCTACAGCAGGGATGTCCTTCCAGATGCTGCTGGACTTCACTTCCAATTTCCATTCCCCATTGGCTATGCTAGCAAGAACAGTATAGGAATTGCCACCTAATAATAACTGGAGGGCCACAAGTTGCTCACACTTAAAGTATTATTTCTTGGCAATATGCCTACCCTTTCTACACTGGTGTTTATCTACCATCGATGGTAGATTGTATTATTGGTACCAAAGAGTATCCCAGCCTATTCCTGGTCTCTGTCACTTTCTCCTATACCCAACGATAGAGTCATTCTATCTAATTTTTGCTCACACCTACCATCCCATTAAAAACACACACACAAACCTCACTTTTATAGTATATGCACTGTTCTATATTGTTCTCCTTTCAAAAATATGTTCCTCTTTAGTTGTATTTTTGGACCTAAAAACTGCATTGCAAAGTCTGGAGACACACTCCAAAGGAGAAGTCCATTTCAAGCCATTTATTAGACTGGGAAGTATGGATTAGAGATAAGTTTGCTTAGGAAACAGATGCAATCCTCCTGTATTCCTACTGAAAGCAAAACTTTGCTTTCACTAGGATCTAAGTATTGCAAGTGCTGATGTCAAGAGAAAAAAAAAGGATTCTGTTTTCTCACTAATGAACTTAGAAGATTTCTTTTGGACAGATTTTCAGATTTCTTCTGAAAACATTTTATTTGCACAAAATAATAATACTATATTGTCTTAAAACATGATTTTTTTGCACAAAATATCATTGTTGCTGCTACTAAAGTAAGTGAACAGATAAATAAAATAGCCAGAATATTATCTTGGAGCCTTCCATCTTTATAAGGGGACTTAAGTCTACCATAATTACAATGGTGCAGTTGTATAATGTATGTCTCCAGTAGAGAGCTGCGCTTATGTTATTCAAAGGAAGCAATGAAGGATTTTAGGGATTTCCTTCCCATTGGAAAAAAGTCTTTGGAAACAGATTCTTTTTTTTTTTTTTTTGCAAACTATTCACAGTTGGTGACATATTATACACAAAACTGATATGTTATATTTCTGAGCAGAAATCGATATATTTAGTGTGGCTTACAGTATCTTTTGTCCAGAAATATTATTTTCTGCACAGGAAGCAAAGTTTTCTGCGCAAAACAACCATAGCCGAATTTTGTAGAAAGTAAGTCCAAAAATCTGAAGATTGCGGTTGTTCTACGATTCTTGTCAACACTTGAGAAACACATTTCCAAACATTTCCTTGATAATAATAATAATAAAACTTTATTTATACCCCGCCACCATCTCCCTGTGGGCGGCTGTGTTTGAATTTTCTTTCGACCATGAGTATCCAATCCTTAGTCGCCCCAGTTTATTTATATCACATAATCTTGAATTGTAGAGATTAGAAATTTGCCACTTGGAGCTCTGGAAATCTGTGATCATTGCATGATTTCACAAAATATGGCACAATGTATTTTGTAGATTATCAAGATGCCAATATCAGTCAAAATGGGAGTGATCTCATAACCTCATTTAGACTTTGCAGCTTCAAAGTCAATGCATAACACTCCAAGAGAGGAATAAGAAACCTCAGGAATCCAGTCATGCTGTACCAGATCCTTGATATCCTGTTGTGAGTTATGAAGGACTTGCTGGTAATTCATTGCTTTCTTCCTCTAATATGAGGTCACTTTCAGCTGTTTCTTCAACCTTTCCCTTGATTGTATCTCTAAGGAGTTCTGGGATATGATGAAGGGCTGCAAATGGGAAAATTTGATCTTGTCCCATGGGGGAACTACTCTCAGTGGCTTGTCCACCTTGGAGGCCTATCTCAATGGTGTTATCTGAACTAGACTGTGGTTTATCATGCTGAAACATCTCAGAACTTCCACTTTCTGGAGAGTCTTTGTTATTGAGCTGACCATTTTTGACCAACGAAGGGGTTCCAAATTCTGAAAGCTGGTGTGAGATGTTTACTTGTGAGGGATTTTCTGAGGAGTATAAACCAGAAAGAGATCCATCTTCCATTGGCCCGGTTCTTGTGTCCAGATGAGGAACGGATTGTGGATTTCTTCCTTCAACATCCATAGAACATAAAAGCATATCAGGAACATGATGTTCCCCTCCACTTGAAGGGTTCAATAATGAAACACCTTGAAGATTTTTTTCTAGATCTTGATCACCCAACCTGGGCAGATTAGACAGACCATGGATGTCTTGATCACCTCTCCAGTCAGTGATCATTTCAGGATCTATTTTTCCTAAAGAGCTTTCAGGGCATTGTAACATATTGTCTATAGCTGCTACTGAATGCTGAGATTTAGCAAGCAGCGAAATCTTGCTGGGGTCACTTAGGAATGTTTCCATGTTCAAATCAGATTGTTCAGGGACTTTGGGGTTCTGTGTCATGATGGTGCTTGAAATATCTGATCCCAGCTCCATATTGGCATTGAAGTCTTTAGAAGTGTCCAAATATGGAGAGATTTTTCTTTGACCATCTCTTGAGCAGCTTCCACAGCTATCTTGTAGGTCTCCTTCTAAACTCATTGACTGTGTAGCAATTTCTGAGGCTTCCTCTTCCTTGGAGAAGCCAAGACTTGGTAGGCTTGAGGAACCGGCATCTTCTAACCTACCTTGGTCACTTGCTTCTATTAAAGGTTGTGCTGATGATTTTCCTGGTTTTTCCTTTAGATTCTTGTCTTTGCTCAAAGAGTATCCAAACAAAGTGACAAATGGTGATGGAGTCTTAGGCACTTTCTTAGTTCCTACTGTTTTCTGTTTGGGAGCTGTGCCTTGAATTTTGGAATGAAAAAGACACACAAAACGGTTCCTCTCATTTTTTAATGGATGCTTGCCAGCAGAGTCATCTGGAGTACTATTCATATCCATTTCTACATTTCCCGTTACTTTGTTTCCAGTCAAATAGGTAACTTCATGGGAGTTTAATGTTTCTGGCCCTTTGATTGGAGATGGAGAAGCGTGGACAGCTGTCCCTTCAGGCTTGTCTTCTTGGGAGTGAAGAATATTATTATCATTATTATCCTCTCCATATATGCTGGCTGTTTTTACAGGTTCTTGGTTCTCATGAGCAGATGATGTTACATTGCATGTCCAAGTGTTATCTTCCAGGTGATTTCTTGGTGAAATCATCACATTTTCAGGATCATCTGTGCTGGATGACGAATGGCCATTTCCCATTTTGACTTCAGTGGTTGCAACTGGTTTGGTATCTTGGGATTCTGCATCGGAAATGCTGTTTAGTGTCTCAGAGCTGTCTGGTTTTCTTCCCAGCTGCGTATCTTCCTCTTTTTTAATATTGACCTCCTCATGTTGAGTTTTCTCCTCCTCATTTTCTGATCCCTGCAAGCTTGTTGGGCATATCACTTGCACTTGTTCCCTTGGAAAGTCACTCCTGCCCACCCAAGACTGTTCACTTACTTGGTTTACCTCCAAGTGTGTCTTCTCTGAACTGAGACAAGGAGCCAATTTCTCTCCGTCGTGTTCTTCTGCATGGCTTCTTCCATCTTTGTGCTCAGGTAGAAATCCAGAAGCTTGGGATTGGTCATGATGTCTTGTTGCTTCTGCTTTGACCTGACTGGGTTGTTCAACTTCTTCAGGAACCGAAGTAACCAGTGTGTCACTCTTGTTGGTTTCCAGGTGCTTCTTCTCTTTCTGGTTTGGTGGTAACAACCCAGGTAACTTCACTCTGGTTTTAGGAAGAGGCTCAGTTCTCTTCAAGTCCTGTTTTCCATTCCATGCATCAGAATCCCCTTTGCTGGCAGAAGTTCTTCTAAGCTTCTGACCTTCAGAAGAGGATTTGGCAAGGCTGGAAGCAAAAGAGGCCCCAGGAAGGCCTGTGTTAGCCAAAGGAGTCACTTTTTTCATGGCCGGTGGTTCTGAACGGGAAGGAAATACAGAGAAAGGCTTTGGTGGAGGGATTGATATGAAGGGTGAGACCACAGAGACACTTTTCTTCAGTTCGAGCTGATTATATTGCAATGGGGTGGCCTTTTCGGAAATATTCTGCCCTTCTTTTCTTGCCTGGGCTTTGACGTTGATTTCATCCATGAACAACTGCCTCTTTGCTAACACCCGTGGCTCTCTTTTTCCAGCCACAATTTTAGTCTGGAATAAATCAGCCTTTGCACTCTTTGGAAAAGTGACTGTGAGGAAACGACTCTGCTTCGTGTCTGCTGGAGTCTTTGCTTCCATTGTTGAGTCACCTCTTAAGGCTTTGCGGGGATTGTTCTCTGTGTTATTCTGCTTCTGTATAAGCACGATGGGATTTTGTAGCTGTTTCTTGTAGGTTTCAGATCTATAACTTTTCCTGATTGTGTTGTCTTCATTTAAAGGTGGCCAGTGAGTTTGGGGCTTATTCCATGAGGCTATGAGTCTTGTTTTCCCTGTTGACTTTAGCCCAACTTGTGACTGTAAACCACAAAGCCGCGGTTGCATTTTCTCTCTGATCAATAATTTCCCTGTCTGATTATTTTCACTCTTAGATCCCAGGCTAGGGCTTTTCTGCTTTGTTTCCTGCAGTGATTGATACTTTTGAGGAACGTGGCTGTTTTCCTCTTGGCTTGGTCCTTTGGTCTCCGAAAGAAGCTTATGATGAACTTTGCAATAGAAAGCACCATCAAAGGTTGTGTAGCTGAGCAAGCTGCAAAACACACACCAAAAACATGAATTGTATGATTCACTACTTTTCAGGATATCAGCACACCATAGCAGTTTGGTGCCATTTTAATGGTCATGGCTGCATTACACAGAGCCCTGGGATTTATAGTTTGCAGAGGTGTTTAGAATCATCAGCAAGGGAGCTCTAATACACTCCCTGGCCTACCACACTAGAGCTCACTAAACTAAAAAAAATAATAATTATGGTATCTATTGAAACATCAAGTCCTAGGATTCTGTGGGATGGAGCCATGACTGATAAGAAAAGGAAAATATTCCATATTCCGGTAAATCAGTAAGGCAATGCAGAGAGGGTGCAACCTGAGAAAGGAAGGATTCCTAGCTCAATGGTTTCTTATTTTGACCTGCTGTTGAGTCAGTTACAATTTATGGCAATTACACGAATAATTAATTATTCATGTGATTGCTATAAATCATTCATCATTATTCATAATTAATTCTTTTCTTGAACGTCTTGGTTTTTAGGTCTGTTTCTGGCATTATTTGGGGCGCTGCTTCAGAAAATTGCACTGGATAGACCACATCACCTCTAGTTGCTTAGCTATGGTTGTCATGATTTTCTATAGGACAGCAGATAGTGACTGGTAGATGGTATATGTTTTGTATCTCAAAAACTAAAACTGATAGGGGAAAACTGGGGCCACTTTTGGAATGAGCAGCTCAAACATACCCAGAAACAGGGCTAACATTTGATGCACCAAAATGTGTGTTGGCCAGTGTAATAGACCTTCAAGCCACCTGTCTTCAACAGCCCTGCTCAGGTCTTGCAGACTCAGGGCAGCATCCATGACTTCATTGATGGACTCTATGCCATCACACCCAGGCAACTTTTAGAGCTTTAAGATGTGCTTCTTTCTTTGCCCAGGTGAACTGTGGGGCCTTACTTTGAAGCTCAGGAATCCCAGTAACCAAAGTCACTTCAAGTTGAACAATCAAACAAAAAATTATTTTCTCAAAGTCCTTGACAGACTTGGCACAAATTGTTGAGGTTACAAATACAAATAGTCAACTTATAAAACCTTGCAGATGTTCCTTTCTTGCCTTTCCCCTTAGTTGCTGGGTTAACTTCTTCCAAAAGCGAAGAGATCCTGAGATCCCCTCTACCCTAGCCCTGAGCTGCTATATGAAAAAAGAGCAAGTCTTTCACTGTCTAAGCTCAAAGCTATCTTGGAGACGAAGTAATTAGAGCTTCTTCCAATGGCAATGAAATCCTGGGATATTCTTTGCCCCAGTGCTGAGTTGCTATCTTGGAAAGAGCAGGTCTTCCCCTATCTGAACTCAGCACCAGTTTTACAGGCAAGAGGTCACTACTTACGATGGCTTGTCTGAGCTGGCCTACCTTGACCACAAGCACATCTGAGATCCTCTCTCTTCTGCAAAAAGGCTTCTCAAAATGGAGATTTCATCCCCAGGAAAAGGGCCGGTCTCAAGAACAAAATGATACTTTGCAAGATTTCAGCAGCAAAGGCCTCGCAGAATGGTTACAAATCCCTGCTAATGGCTAATTGTGAGAGTGCTGCTGAGTCTGCAGCAACCCTGGAAAAAATGCAAAAAAGGGTGCTATTCCCTACAACCATGGGAGAATACAAATCAAACCCCTGGGAGACAGAACAGACTCCATCCACCTGCAATGGGTTCTTCCTCTTTTCATCCTGCCCTCTACCTGAACGAGCATTATTGTCTTTTCTAGTGAGTCACATCTTCTCATGATATGGGCAAGTATTGAGTTTAACATTTTGGCTTTGTCCCTGGGCTGAAGAAGGCTTGGATCTGGTGCAGTTTGGCTCCTCACTCTGCTTCTCTGCTGCCCTTTTTCTTGAGCCTTTGCTGCCAGCCAGTTCTGTTGGCAGACGGCTCTGTTGGCTGACATCTGAGATCAACCAGCAGATGAGATTCTGCCTATTCCTTACTTACCTCTAGCATATCTCTGAATTGTGGCTGCATTACCCACAATTCATTGTCCTATGATGGGTCAGACTCAACACCCAAAATCTGAGACATAATTAAGAGCAGGCAAAAACTCTTTCTTACCCAATACATGGGTATTGTTGAGGGAGATCTACACTAGGCTCCCCTGTATCCATGAAGGACATGTTCCCCACTGGATTGCTGTGACATGACACCACGGATATGCCCATATGCCATTTAATTACCTTGCTTCTGATCCTAGAGTTGCTTTGGATGAACTAGAAATTCCTAGTATAGTATCCTATCCAGGAATGTCCTAGGTCCTCCAATGTAACTGTTTAGTAACTTCTGGGGGAGGTATGGCAAAGAATCAGCTGGAGGACCCTACACATTCCTATGGAAACCTTTCCTCCTCAGACATTATGGATATTTTATTTTTTATATTCTAATGTTGAGGGAGAATTATTTTAATATAATATTGAGTGGCTGCTGGCATCTTGCATATTAATAGTGTAGCAAAGACTTTAATAGTCTTTAATCCAAGAAAGTTTCAGGACCTCGAGAAGTTCCTTTAAAGTTCAGACTAAAGCATGGGATAGTTATGCCACCTTTCCAGCATGGAAACCACAAGTGAAGGGTCGTTATATGGAACATATAGGAGAAATTCTTGTTGTGTACAAGACCTGATCGTTCATTGCTCACCTTAGCTTCCTTCCACAGCTCTTGCAGCAGAAACATGTGTGGTGCAACAGAATATTCTGGATGGCCATGCGCTCCACTGGGTAGACAGGTTTGAAACACATGGCACATTCTTGCTTTGCTCTCCCCTGAAATGACATGGCAGTAACCAACCAGTCATTGTTTAGACCTTAGTTTTCAACTCGCAAGCCACTTTTCATTCTTAAGCGGCTGAGGGGGAAAAGGAAGGGGCCTGAGGCTGTTGGGAATTGTGGGAGTTGGAGTCCAAAACACCTGGAGGGACCAAGTTTGCCCATGCCTGATGTAAACTGTGACAGAGAATCTCTACTATGGGAGGTTGAAATAGTTGAGGATTTACATCCTGGGTCCTGTGTGGGAGATGCAGGATAGAAAACAATCCTTTCGGCTTAGCCGCATTGTGCCCAACGAATGCTGTGTGAGTATATTTCCCATTGTTCACTGGGTGGTTTGTGCAGATTTACAGCTTTTCACGGTGGGGTGTGCCCTCCACACACAATTATTGCACTTTGACTCTCATCTCATAGAGATCATTCTTTATTTAAGCCCTTTCCTTTCTCTCTTTCCCTACACGTTTGATCTGTTGGGGCAGCCATGAGAAAGTCTGATCAGCTTCACTGCAATTTTTGATGCATGCATGATTTTAGTGCATGACTTGCACTAAACTCTTCTTCAAGTCACATACCCAGCAGTTGTCCCAATTTGGCAGGAACAGTTCCAATTAATCCGTCGTCATCCCATTTTAAAAATGTCTTAGGCTGCATCTACATTGTAGAATTAATGCAGTTTGATACTCCTTTAACTGCTATTTCTCAGTGCTGTGGAATATAGGGATTTGTAGTTTGACATATTCTATATCCTTTTCCACCAAACTACAAATCCCAAGGTTCCATAGCATTGAAGCAAACAGCTATATTGCCTTCCAGCGCAACCTATAATGTAAATAAATGCATTGAGTAGTGCATTGATTGTGCAATGGATTGTGTTTGTGTTGAACGACAATGTTGCCCAACAACATGTAACCAAGGAAGCAGAAGCTGAGCATCCCTTATCTGGAATTCCAAAATACTCCAAAATCGAAAACTGTCCATGTGGGTAGCTTAAAAAGTCACACCTTTGCTTTCTGATGGCTTACAGAGTATTCAAATGTTCACTATATACAGTTTTTAAAAATACTGTATAACATTAGCTTCAGGGTATGTGTATTTGAAAGATAACTGGATTTTGTATTAAGACTTGGGTCTCAATGAATGATAACTGAATTTCATATGAAGACTTGGGTCCCATCGCCAAAATTTCTCATGATGTACATATATGCAAATACAGGTATTCCATAAGCCTCAAAAGTTCAGTCCTAAGGTTTTCCCATAGTAAAGGTAAAGGTTTTCCCCTGACATTAAGTCCAGTTGTGTCCGACTCTGGGGGTTGGTGCTCATCTCCATTTCTAAGCTGAAGAGCCGGCGTTGTCCGTAGACACCTCCAAGGTCATGTGGCCGGCATGACTGCATGGAGCGCCGTTACCTTCCCGCTGGAGCGGTACCTATTGATCTACTCACATTGGCATGTTTTCGAACTGCTAGGTTGGCAGAAGCTGGAGCTAACAGCAGGAGCTCAACCTGCTCCCCGGATTCAAACTGCCAACCTTTCAATCAACAAGTTCAGCAGCTCAGCGGTTTAATCCACTATGCCACTGAGGGCTCCAGTTTTCCACATAAGGAATACTAAACTTTACTAGTGTCAGTTTCAGTAAGACAATGACATTACGTTTTCAGCTCCACTTCCAAGACTTCTAACTAAATGAGGCCTTTCTGAACAAAATGTCCATCTGCTTTTGGGGGGCAACTTCTAAGTGTTTAAAGCAACAGGATTTGGACCTAAGGGGAGCTAAATGAGTTGTATGCAAAATTATGACTTCAGACTTTAATTTTTTGATTTCCTTACAGTACTAGAGTATTTAAAGAGACCCAGCATGAACTATGATCTGAAATCTGAGTTCAAATCCCCATTTGGCCATGGAAACCCATAGACTGACTTTGGGAAAGTGATTCTCTCAGTCTCAGATGAAGGCAGTGGCGAAACCCCTCTGAACCAGTCTTGCCAGAAAACCCCTCGATAGATGTGCCTTAGGATTCTCAGTAAGTTGGAAACAAGATGAAGTTCCACAACAACAAGGCTATATAAACATGTTTGAAAACAAAGGAATGAATGGTACTGAACTGGTCCATTTTGTGAAAATCAGAAAGGAAGATTTCTTTCTCCATCCCCACTTCCCTTTCTTTTGAACAGGGGCCAACTGACATGTGTTTACTTTTTGACCCATAGTGCAATTGGAAACATCTAGTCTGGGCTGGTTCTGCAATCCCTAGGAATTAAATGATGCACTGAAAGCACTGAGGATAACTACGCACCATCCAAGAATGAGCAACCACATGGCTGGGATACTATTGGATGGTGCCGGGTAGACTTGTCAAATCCATTGTTGAATGGGGAGTCTCAACACATAGGTAAATCCGGCTAATTCAATAGCTCCTCTAGTTGGAATAAATTTAATTTCAGCTCACGTAAAATAGCTGCACTTGTGCAACTTTACTTATGCAGCCTTAACTTGAATACGTGCATTGCACAGTGGCCTGCAAAGCATATCTGCACATATCAAGGAATATGTACAGGTGTATAGAATCCAACAGGATTCTGGCAGTAGTCGCATGGCTCTTTTAAAATAGTGTTACTATGCTATTCTGTTTTGTTCAGACTTTCCCTGGAATATTGTGTCCAGTTCTAGGCACCACAATTCAAGAAGGATGTGGATAAGATGGATCGTGTCCAGAGAATGGTGACCAAAATGGTCAAAGATCTGGAAACCGGGAATCTCTATGAGAGAGATGGAGATGTTTAGCTGGGAGAAGAGAAGGTTCAGCGGTGATATAATAGCCATGTTTAAATATCTGAATGGATCATATTGAAGATAGAGTATGATAGGCTTGTTTTTTGCTGCTCCAGAAACTAGGACATGGAACAATGGACTCAAACCTCAGGAAAAGCGATTCCACTTGAATTTTAGGAAGAACTTCTTGACAGTAAGAGCTATTTGACAGTGGCGTATAATAATAATAAAACATAATAAAACTTTATTTGTATCCCAACCTATCTCCCTGTGGGGACCCAGGGCGGTTATCAACAAACAAAGGCATTCAATGCCCATAACAAAGACAAAATCTGTAACATTTAAACAAAAATCACTAACAAATTAAGTTACAACACCAGACATTATATGTTGCCTTAAATGTGATAGTGTCTCCTTCTTGAGATTTTTCAACAGACACTGGATGGCCATCTGTTGGGAGTGTTTTGATTGTGTATTCCTGCATAATAGAATGAGGTTCAACTGGGTAACCTTGGGGTTTTTCCAACTAAATGATTCTATGATTCAGATACCATTATGCTGGAAATAGCAACCTTCTTCAAACCTCCACTAGTAATTTGTTTTCAGTATGATTCTGTTTGCTTACTGTATTGTATATGTATGTTCTGATATGCAGCTTTCCTTTTACTCTATGTTTCTTGAGGTTGTGGGAGGGGCTGCAGACCACATGATCAGATCTGGGACCGCTTTGAGTTCATTTTAAGGCAGAGAGTCACCATGAGACTTTGGACTGTTCAGAGCAAACTCATATTGCTATTGATTATAAAAGAGATGCCTTGTGTCATCTGCACAGAGCAACTACTTCAAATCTATCTGTAACTGAATCGACAAGTTATGTATCTGTATACTGAATACATGAAGGTCGTGAGTAAAACATATATGTTACTTTTAACAAAGTCTGTCTTATTTTTGTCTCTTGAGAGCATGAAATAGAAACAAGATGTTTTATGGGAGAGTAGATGTTTTTGGGCACTGAAGAAAACACTTCTGAAACTCTGCTGTTTTTGTGCATTGGCATAATATCTGTTCTTAACAGATCAGAGACAACAAGGTCTAACAATTGAAAACCAAATTGCCTTGCATAACCACATGTGGTTATACCACTGAAGAGAAGATTTTTTGGCTTTTCTCTGGAAGATCATACTTTGCAAAAAGTTATTATTTTCAAATGGTTGGGAATTCCATTATTTTCCAAAAGGTTATGGAAATTCTGGTTTTCCAAAAAGTTATGATCACTATAAAGTCATGCCTTTCCAAAACATTAGCTCACCATGAATGACCTAAAGGTGAGAATCATGCCAGACGGCAAATCCCAGCAACCTTGGATAGCATAGCCAATGGTGACCAATGTTAGATATTGCAGTCCATCCACATCCAGACAGCCTCCAAAACTCCATTCCTGGTCTAAAATGTGATTTCGGTGGAATCCTGGATCTAAAATGTGATTTCAGTAGGATCCTGTCTTTCTAGCAAACTCAATCCCAGAAATAAATCAACTCACAGCTATTTTCAGAGGTTAAATTTATCTCCATAATGCAATTAAAAAAAAACACCTACAAAACATCTAAAATCATCACTTGAGAATGTACAAAAAGATTCATCATAATAAAATTGATTTACAGGGTTTTTAAAGTCATTTGAAATAATGGACAGGTAAGAAAGTGAGAAAACTAAATACATGTTAACAATCAATAATAAATTACAGTTCTAAGGAAAGCTATAACCATCAATATATATGATAAAAGAGATCTAACTAGAGTATCTCCCCACCTTCTTATTCTAGGGAAGGGAAATGATGAAGAGTCTTCAAATTCCAATGTATATACTTCATTGCTAAATATGGATACTCCTAAATATTTTTCGTTTAAAATGTAATAAAGTACAGGGATGTTGATAGCTAAGAAAATAACTACTCTAAACCCATGCTTTTGCTGCATCTATGGAGATGGAAGAAGGCATTTGTATGATTTTGAGGGAATATGAAATGTTATATAGTAACAGGAGAGAGAAGCAGGTTGGGGGATTTCTAGTGATAGCAAGAAGAAGAAGAAAAGGCAGAGCACAGGAGTGTAGTCTTTGAAGTATTGTATCTATGGCTCTTTGGTTGCTTCAAAGTCTCTTTGGCCTGCGTTTGGAACATCTGACTATCCATTATGGTTGGAAATAAGATGGTGACCTTTGGCCTGATATAATAGGACAATTTTTCTAAGTCCATAGAGAGAATCTTCTTTAAAAGAGCCTTTTCATAACTTTCTTCTTTTCTTTGCACTATTGGACCTGAAATCCAGGACTACGTGGTAATAACAAGTCAGTGGTCTTTTCTCCAATGACTGGATCCAAACACAGGTTCAAGGTTATCTTCAAACATAAAGGCTGTAGTTCCTAGCATTTTGCAAGGCTTAGAAATTTTCCTGATACATGTTTGTGTGTTTGAGAGATAGTCCAGCCCATGAAGTGCTTTCTCTTGAATAAACAGAGTTCGATTCAACTGAATGAGTCTTTCCAAAACCAGTTGGATTAAATTGCTTTAACACAGAACCCTCTGTCTCAGCCAGATCACAATCCTTATTTTTATCTGCCCTTGGAAATCTTTGTTGCTAACATGTCTATTTCTTTGCAGGCTTAGAGTTGCTAAAAGTGACAAACACCACTCCTGCTTCTTGGTGGCCTTCATTTGAGGGGAAGTCGGCTGGGCTGTTCAGATATCTCCGAAGGACTGGAGAAGCTGTCACCTCATATCTTGTGGGGCATGACACCATGTCGCACGTGGAGGATGTCTGGGTCTCAGACTGTTTGGTAACAGTGGTGGAAGAGGTGATGATCTTGTTTCCAAATTCGTCCACCTCCTCATACTGCTCTGTCACTGTTCTAGTAGCCCCAAAGAGCTTTGACCCATCATGGTTGGTCTGAAGTTCTAGGATGCTTTTCTGCCGCCTTGGATTTGATGGGCTTAAAGCACTCAGGGAAGCTTTGGAGGCATGCTCAGGTCCTGCTCCTTGGATCAAATGTTGGGATGCATCCTGTTCCTTATCACCGTTGGTACCAACGTGACGATGGAGAACTTCTGGGCTGCTGAGATGCTGTTGCTTAATTAATCCGGTTCCTTTTTGCATCTGGACAGGGGCATATTCACCTTCACTGAAAGCCAAGTTACAGTCATCTGACCTCACTGATTTTCGTGGTAAGGAGCTAAAAATGTCCTGGGCAGACACTTCCTTTCCCCTTGTATACTGGGACCGAGACATCTGGGGTGAGTCTCCAGTTTTCCGTGCAGCAGATTGAATGGAGATGTAGGAAGGAGAGGAAGGAGAACTTGCGCGGGGCTGAATGATGTGAGGAACCTCTAGCTCCAGTTTTGGTGCCTCCTGCTTTTCTGCCCCCTTTTCACCATCCCAGCCAGAGTGTTGTGTGCCCCTGTCCTGCTTGGATTTGCTGGACACAATACTGATCTTTCGGATGTTGTTCCCACCTGCAAGGCTCTGGGAATTCCCGAGAGACTCTTTGAGAAGTCCAGAGAGCCCAGCGATGTCCGATTCAGATTTCAGGCTTGAAATGGAGCACAGGGCTTTCCGAATGGCTTCTTCAATGTCCAAGAGCCGGCTGAGAGTCTGCTCCTTTAAATGAATTATCTCAGCACTTGCTCTCTCTAGATCTTCAAAGGCCAACTCCACAGATGAGACACTATCTGCATCTTCCTTGACGTCTTTCATTTGCTCGGCTTTCTCCATCTTGGGCTCTTGAGTCTGGTGAGTCTTGTGATACACCACCCAGTCAGGGACATTCTCAAAGAAGTTCTTTAAGGCTTTCACGTCCACCTTGGAGGTTTCCTCCTCAAACTCCTTCACGCGGGTTAGAATTTCTTGAAGCGCCTCTTGTCGTCGCAGGTTCTCAAATATCTCCATGGCTTCTTTCACGTTGCCTTTCATGATCTCCTCCTTGTGGACAGACAGTCTGTTGCGACGCTCATCTTCAGTTTCTCGGCAAGGTTTCTCCCGCATGACCACCACAGGATTTTGCCCCTCCTCTGCATTTTGTTCAGTTGTTCTTTCTGGACCCTTTAATCCTTTGCTGTGCACAAATTGTGGCTCTTCCAAGAAGGGCTTTGATTGGAAAGAAGAAGATGCAAGAAAGGCAGGTTCCAACATCTCTAATCTTGGGCTTGTGGTCTGGTTGTCCATGGAACCTGCAGTTCCAGGTATGCTTAAGTCATCTGTCTTTGAAATGGTGCTATGTGTTGTGATGGCTCCTTTTTTCAGAATATTGGCATGGCATTTGGCAGAGAGATATGGCTTCCTTGGACCATCAAGGCTAGTGAGATCTGTTTGGATTCCAAGAGACAATGGAGAATCTTGTCTACGGGTTAAGGTACCTCCACTTTCTGGTTGGCAAAATGTCAGAAATCCTTCTGTCTCTTTTGTCAGGTAGCAGCTTCCTCCCTCAGATCTCATTTTTGCTGCCTCCACAGAAAGCTTCTGGCCACCCAATTCCACTTTGCTCTGTTCTTCTTTTTTGGCCTTATACTTTTCCTCTGCTACTTGCAAAGGCGTCTTGACCATATCTCTTCTGGGCTTTTTCTCAGACCTGAAGTCCTCAACTACGGTAGACACAGAAGATGGAGCCACAGGAGCAACTGTTGAATGTTGTTGACATGGAGATGGCTCCCAGATCTCAGTCCCAAAAGCTGCCTTTGCACAGTCTGGGATAGGTAAAGTCTTTGACTTGCTTTGCTCAACCTCAGTCAGGGGTTTGGGAGAAGAAAGCTGGGTTGTTTCTATTCCTAATGTTCCTTTCTTGCAGCTAGCTGGGTGGGGAAGTGCTTCCTTCAAAAGGAATTCTGGTTTTGGAGGTGGGACCGGTTTTCTCCTTGGTGGGGCAATCACTTCAGGCTTGGGGGGTAGTTGTGGTTTCTCTAAAGCCTTCTGGTCACTTGGTTTGGTCGGGGCTGGAGGAGGAGCCTTGGGAACATGTGGCTGTGCAAGTGAGGAACACCTTAGAGCTTTCGCTTCTTTCTGTTTGGATGGCTGACATTCGGTCCCCATCACTGAAGCTGGAGAAGGAGGAGGACAATCATTAATAGCCTGCGAGCCTGAAGCTTCTACAGCAGCTGCCTGGTTACTAAGAATCTGAGTCTCGTTTTTCTTTTTACAAATGGAATAGGACTGCCCTGCTTGCCTGTATATCATAGCTGCTTTAAAATCCCCTTTGGAGACATTAACGTTAGACTTTTCCAGGGACTCAAGCGCAGCCTTTAAGTTGCCACGGACAACGTCCTCTTTGTCTACGGGCCTCTGTCCTGTTGCGGCACTCTGCAGGGCTCGGATAGCTGTCTGTACATCCCCTCCGATTATGGGCTCTTGCTCTCGTTCTTCAGGAACGGAGTGTTCTTTGTAATCAGACTCAGCGAATGGGTTTACATAGGGTTTGACGGGTTTGGCAGTGTAAAGGCCGTCCTTAATACTAAGCTCTGCACTAGGCCCATCCTTGGGAGCTGCAAATGGCAGCACCCCGTCCTGCTCAGAAGCACTGACTTTTGGGTGTGGTGCCATGCTCTTCTGAGGCATGCTTTGCTGGGACTTGGGTGTCTCCTGCACGCTGAGAAAGGTTGCATTTCCAGCTTGTTGGTGGCTGGTGGCTACACAGCCCTTATGGCATCCTGCAACCTGCACAGTGGCCGTCTGGGTGGGCTGCTGAATCTCTTCGGTTGTTTTCTGGAGCTTGCTTTGGAATTGGTGCCGGAGGCTTTGGGCCTCTGCGGTGGCAAGTCTGAGACTCTGCATGGCTGCTTGAAGATCACTGCCAAGAGCAGGCGTCTGGGGCTGGTCAACTGTCCCTAATGGGGAAGAGTGAGTAGTCCCACTGGTGACTTTCATCTGCTCTGTTACCTTGGTGGTGGCTGATCCCTCCTCTCTCTCTCCCAGGATTATCTTCTCTTCTCTCACTACCCTGTTGCTATCGTCCTGTGCTTTTTGCACAGATTCGATAGGGAATTTAACTTGCCCAGGAACTTGGTTTCCCTCTACCACCACTGGTTTTAGGGACTGCACAAGACAGTGCTCAGTAGAACCTATTTCTGCCTCCCTTTCTAAAGTCCCTTCTTTGCTCTTACACAAGAATACTTGCTTAGTTCCACTGATATCCCCCAATACCACACCTGCCATTTGGGGCACTAGTTTCCCCTCCGGTAACTGGGCAGTTACCTTGGCTTGTTGCACAGTTTCCATTGGCTCCTCTTGCACCTGGGAGGAAGCCAGGGACTCTATCTCTGACTCTCTCTGGAGGTTCTTCAGGTAGTCCAGATCTCCCTTCTCGATGCAGCTGGTGTACAACTGGACGTTGCCTTTCTCGTTGTCTTCTCGGCGGATGGTAGCCGTTGCCTTCTGCTCTTGGGAAGAAGCCAACAGATTCCCAATGGTTGATTTTACATCTCCCTTAACCAAACTGTGATCTTGATCAATGCGGTGGAGGAGGGAAAAGATCGTTATCTTGGCTGACCCAGTCTCTGTCTCCTGCATGAGAAGTCCTTTCTTGATTGATGTACCTTGACTAAGAAGATCTTGGAGAGCCTTTGCCACATCGTCCTTCAAATCCTCTCTGCTCTTCTCAGCCTTGCCAGTGTCCAGCAGCTGCACTGGTCTGACCCGGATCTCCCCATTCTCTTCTTCCTGCACCAACTCTCCTTTGGCCTCTATGTTGCTCCTCTGAAGTAGCTGCATCAAGATGTTTTGCAGGTTGCCTCCCATGACCTCTTCTTTTTGGACTTCAGGACTTCCATGAGGACCAAGATGGTATTTGGCCATCGTGATACTCTCAGTGTCATTGGCTTCAATGAGGATACCGCCATGTTTAACCACCTGGCGTGAGAAGAGAACTTCCAAAGTGGATGTTATGGCTCTCTGGGTTGCATCCTTTTCTGCACAGTGTCGAGTAGTGCTCAGTTTATCCAGAGGGGTGCTTTCAAATAACCACGTTGTGCTCTTTACATCGGCCTGAGGAGCCACCCGTAAGGTCTCAACGTTTGCTGGGGCCTCTGGGTCTTTTAGGCTGTCCATGGGTTGGGTCTCGAACATCCAAGTGCAGCGTTTCACATCCCCCTTGTGAATGTCCTCCCTCTGCACTGTGCTCAGGCAGGAGGTGCTTTCTGATTCTCCTTTCAGGGAGTCAATGGGCTGGTTTTCAAAAAGCCAGGTGGATGTCCGTACATCTCCATGCTGAACGTCGCTGACACTGACCATCCTCACATACTTCCTTTGACTTGCTTGGTCTGACTCAAAGAGTTGCTTGTTAGACTGGACATCGCCTTTCTGTACATCATCGATGGTTTTCAAGACAGACCTCTTTTCTTCTGCAATGGAATCAAGAGGCTCTGTTTCGAACCTCCATCTGGCTGCTTGGACATCCCCCTTCTTGAAGTCCTCCTGGGTGACAGCCCTGATCACAAACACCTCCTCATCTTTCTTGATCTGATCCAAAGGTTTGGTCTCAAACTGCCACCGGGCTCCCTTCACATCACCTTTCATGATTTCTTCCTTTTTCACAGATGTGACTTCATGGTACTCGCCTTCTTTATCCTGGATGGCATACAGGGGACGGGTCTCAAACAACATGGTGCAGGACTTGATGTCGGCTTTATTCATGGTCTCCTCCTGGATCTTTTTGATTTGCATCTCGTTCTCTTTGTCGTGGATCTGATCTAAGGAGTAGGTTTCAAAAACAAACCTTTTGCCCCCAACATCTCCACCTTGGATGTCCTTTTGGGGGGCCACTTCTTGAATACCCTCCATGCTGCTTTTCAGGGAATCCATAGGGCAGTTTTCAAAGAGCCAGGTGAACTTGTGTACTGCTCCTCGTTCAATGTCCCCATGTGCTGGGGTTTCACTTGCCTTCTTGTCAATGCTCGGTTTATGCATTGAATCCAAAGGCTTGGCTTCAAAGAATTCCTTCACCCTAGACACTTCTCCAGACTGCATCTCCACACGGCTGGAGTACCTGATGATTTTTTTGGTATCCCCACTATTAGTGGTATCACTGACCAAGGGTTCTGTTTCGAATAAGTGTCGCACAGTTTTCACATCTACTCCTTGTAATTCATCCTGATTGTAAACTTTGCTGACCTGCAAATACTGCTCTTCCTGGCCCTTCAAGGAATCCAAAGGTTGTGTTTCAAACATCCATGTGCATGACTTAACATCACCTTGTGGAACACATTCTTCTCCATCCTGCTTCTCGCCCTCCTTCTCATACAGGGTGTCCATTGGATGCGTCTCAAACAACCACCTGCAGGTCTTCACGTCACCCTTTTGGGTTGCTTCTCCTTTCTCAGAGATGTCCTGGTCTGCTGGGTTCATTTGACTGTGGATGACATCGATGGGTTGCGTTTCAAAGAGCCACTTGGCTGTTTTGACATCTCCGGCCACCACTTCCTGTTTGGTGATCCCCTTAACAAGGGCCACTTTTTGGGTGCTGTCATCAAACTGATCCAGAGGTTTTGTTTCAAACATCCACTTATAGTTCTTAACATCTCCACCGGTCACTTCTTCCTCTCTGCTCACAGAAGTGACTTTGTGGAAATTTCCAAAGCAATCTTTGATGGCATACAAAGGTGTTGTCTCAAACAGGATCTGGTTGGCTTTCACATTCCCAGGTGGTATTTCCTCACTTTTCTCGACCATCTCCTCGGAGCTTACCTGCCTAATGCTATCCAAAGGCAGCGTCTCAAAGAGACTCTTGAAGGCTTTCACGTCACCTTTCTCCACCTCTTGAATGTTGGTGGTTGAAATGTCTCCAGCTGGAGATTTGGCAATGCTGCCCAAAGGGCAGGTTTCAAAAACATGTTTCGTTTGCTTCACGGCCCCTTTCTCCTCATCTGTAAGTTCAACTTTCATTAAATGTCCAACTTCATAACTATCCCTCAGCGTTTCCATTGGTTGAGTTTCAAATAACCAGAGACTTGATTTCACATCCCCTTTGACGACTTCTTCTCTGGTTGGGATGCTATTGGAAGATTCTCCTTTCAGAGCATCAAGAGGCTGAGTCTCAAAAAGCAGGCACTGCTTGCTCACATCAGCACCTTGGATGAGATCAGGAGAAGCCTTGAAGTCGCTTTCCTCCACTGTAATTTCTCTTATGGCATCTAAGGGCTGAGTTTCAAACAGCCATTTGGCTCCACTGACGTTTCCCTTGGCTGCTTCTTCCAGCGAAATCCCCCGAATGACTTGCACTTTGGATGTATCCTTGTTGATGGTGTCCAGGGGCTGCGTCTCAAAGAGCCAGCGGGCTGTCTTGACTGCATTGCTCTGTATTTCTTCCCTGCAGACAGATTTGATTTCGTGGATGTGTCCCGTTTGGTCCCGGATAGCGCAAAGAGGCTCTGTTTGGAAGAGCTTGATGGTTTTCTTGACATCACCTTTGTGTTCTTGGATTTCTGACTTGAGTTGCAGGATACTTTGCTCCTCCACCGAACAGCAACGGCCCAAAGCATCCAAAGAATGGGTTTCAAAGAGTTGGGCTGCCCCTTTCACATCCCCTTTCTCAACAGGCTCTTTGAGGACTGCCTCTTGCAAGTCGGTCTCATCCAAATACATTTTGTTCAGAGCATCAAGTGGCTGAGTTTCAAAAAGCCACCGAGCCGTGCGCACATCCCCTTTGGTTTGCTCTGTCTCAGATACTTTGGCTGAAGGCCCATTGCCATTGGGTAGCGGGCTTTCAAATCTCATGGACCTGTTTTTCACATCTCCACTTGGAATGGCTTCCTCCTCAGCGAGCTTTTTCGCAGCTTGATGTTCCCCAATGGAGTCTAGCGTCCAGTTCTCAAAAATCCAGCGCATGGATTGAACCTCCCCAGGAAGCACTGCGTCTAGGCTCATGGAAGCCTGGGCATTTGGGTCATCAGTGCTCAGCATCTCAGCCAGATCCTCTGTCACGGCCTCCTCCAGGTTTTTCCGGAGCTCAGGATGCATGTGGCGGTAAAGCCTCTTGAGCTCATTGACTTGACGCTGCTGATAGAATTTAGAGAAGGTTTCCTTTGGAGGAGGTGGAGGAAGCGGGCTCGAATTCTGACTTCTCGCAATGGAAGCTGCACCTGGTGCAGAGTCCTGGGATGGAGGAGGAGGAGGAGGCGGCAAATTCTCATCTATCTTCCTGATGTTGGATGTGGGATTCCTGTCATTCTGAGCCTCTGCCATCTCTAAAGAAACATTGTGGGACATGTCAGCTCAGATTCTCCACCAAGGCTTCCCTTGTTAGTGACAAAGGCCAAACTCATGCAGCAACTTGGGTTAATGATGCAGATACGCAGGTCCACTCCAAACTGCCAAAGCACACCAAGCATCACACCACTTCAAACTCCTCCATGAACACACACCACCACAGGATTGGGAGTATTGATGTTAGGAAACGTCTAACCACAGCAAGACCAGATAAAACAAACTCACTCCCAGGGCCTGATGGTTGCCTGGGCATCTAATCCCTATTTGTATGTTGAATGGGAGAGTAAAAAAAAGTGTATACCATGGCTATGGTTGGCCTATCAAACACCATGAATGTAGACAAATTATTAGAAGGAAAGGCAGGGAGTGTGCTGCTCCTGTCATGCACCAATGTTCATTAATGTACCCATCATTACCTGCTGTTCTGGAGTGTAGGCCTACCTAATTTCCTGGAAAGTTGGAGGACTTATGCTTAGGAATTGCATGGAGCTTTATTGACCCAGTTCTCTGGACGCTAGCTAGTAGATGACAAGAAATAGGTCTGTAATACTGGATGTTATCTGAGCAACGTTTGTGATCCGTCTCTCTTGCAGTATGCAGATGGATCTTGTAGTGCAGTGATTCCCAACCTTTGGGCCTCCAGGTGTTTTGGACTTTAACTCCCAGAAATCCCAGACAATTTACCAGCTGTTAGGAATTGTGGGAGCTGAAGTTCAAAACACCTGGAAGTCCAAAGGTTGGGAACCACTGTTGTAGTGCTTTAGAGACTGAGTGAACAAGGTTGGTAAAGTAAGCTTTTGAAGACTAAATCTTCTTCCTTGGCTATATCTGAGGAAGAAGACTCAGGGTGCATCTACACTGTAAAAGTAATGCAGATTGACATCCTTTTAATTGCTAGGGAGGTTGTAATTTTACAAGGTCTTTAGCCTTCTCTGCCAAAGAGTGCTGGTGTCTCACCAAACTACCACTCATATAATCCCATAGCACTGAGCCATGGCAGATAAAATGGTGTCAAACTGCATTCATTATATGGTATAAATGCATTAATTCTGTGGTGTAAATGTATTAATTTTACAGCATTAATTCTGTGTTGCAAATGCATTCATAGTGCAGTGTAGCTGCATTAGTTTGTCTCTAAGGTACTAGAGGATCTCTTTGCATACTAATATTCCATTCTGACACAGCAATGTTTTTGTACATCTTGCAATCACAACTCTCTAGTCTAAATTTTATTCTTACTTCAGACTAGAGCAGAGCCATTGAATCTTTTGGATTTATCTATGTTCATCTAACCAATAGATAGGAATTGGGTGCTAATGCTGACTATCCTTCCCAGCAGAACAGAATGCAGTTTAATGCAGGGACAATTCTGAGTCTTTCTCCAGCAAGCCACAAGATGGTCCAAGGCATTCAAAATAAACAAATAATAAACATAACTACTTGCATTGGAAATCTAACTGCAAACGGGTTTAGTTTAATGCATTTTCAACATAAAATACAAGTACAACTGTATTAGTGGAGTTTTAAGCACACGGTTGGTTATATTGATTGGTCAGCCTAGTCACACAACTGACTGTATACACAAGGTTAGGTAGCTGCACACCCGTCTTCATAAATTCCCTACCTTCTTTGCTTTGTGATAATCAAGAGAATTAAAAGAGATCTCACGAATGGAATTCTAAATGAAAGAGAAAAATAACAAAGTTCATCAGACTATATGGGAACTTATGTACTCAATCAAGTACACATTCTTTTTTGCACAACTACTCCCAGCTCCCAGAAGGTGTTGGACTCTTCCGCTTCAGAGGTTGTTTGAACAGAGTTTGGATGGTCATCTCTCAAGAGTGCTTTAGTTGTGGCAGAATAGGGCTGAACTCGATAACCCATGCAGTGCTTTCCAACTCTATAGTATATCCATATAATAGGTTGAGTACCTTGTATCCAAAGTGCTTGGAAGTAGAAGTGTTCTGGATTTTGTTTTGCTTCCCTCCCCCTAGATTTTGGAATACCTGTATTTGCATATATCAGTGATTCCCAAACTTTTTTTGAGCAGGGATCACTATGACAAGGAATTACTATGACCAGGGTCCACTTGACCAGGGACCCCTCTCCAACATTAGTACCAAAAGGGTTACGAATCAGTTTTTGGTCAACTTTAGATTCAGTTTGGTTATTTGGGGTGCTGATTCAGAAAATTGCATTGGATAGACCACATCTACTCTAGTTTCTGATACAGAACATATGCCATCCAGTATTCGCCATTTGCTCGCCCACAGAAAACCATATTTAATAATCTAGAGTTGTTGTGGTCTATCCAAAGCAATTTTCTGAATCATCACCCCAAATAGCCCTCAGGAACAGTCCTAAAAATGAAGACACCAAGGCGACCCCGCTTCCAGGCACCACATGCAACGGCTCCGCTCAGGGGAGAGAGGAGGAGGAGAAGCAGCAGTCAGGAGGCATGTTGTCATGCCTTTCGTGGATAGTCTGCCTTTCCGCTCCTGACATTCCTATTGCCTCAGCACTATAAGAGAGCTTCACAGGACCAGTTGCTCTTGTTGCAATGGTGTAGTAACAGTGAGGCCGTGGACCATATTTTAGTTCTTGGGGACCACAGATTGGGAATCACTGGCATATATGTACAGAATGAGATATCTTGGAAATGGGGCCTAAGTTTATATACAAAATTATTTTATATTTTGTTTACTTCTTTTACACAGAACCTGAGGGTACTTTTAAAGAATATTTTAAATCATTTGATGTATGAAACAAAGTTTGTGTACATGAGAAAGCAAAGGCATCACTATTGCAATCACCCAATTCTGGAAATCCAGTTCAACTTGGATGCACAATTTACATTCACACACCATTTAAAAAATAGTCCCAAGCTAGGCTGGAATTCAGTACGGTACTTAGGTTTTTGTAAATAAGGATTAAGCTTGCATGAGAAATAGAATTGAATAGATTTGTAATGTCTGGATTCACATAGAGTTATCATGACCAGAGCGTAGCGGGTTAAACCCTTGTGTCGGCAGGACTGCTGGCCAACAGGTTGGCGATTCGAATCCAGAGAGAGTGGGTTGAGCTCCCTCTTGTCAGCTCCAGCTCCCCATGCGGGGAGATGAGAGAAGCCTCTGACAGGATGATAAAACATCAAACATCCGGGTGTCCCCTGGGCAACGTCCTTACAGATGGCCAATTCTCTCACACCAGAAGTGACTTGCAGTTTCTCAAGTCATTCATGACATGAAAAGAATCATGACCTTATTATGTAGGGATGTCCCGTGAATAATGGTAGCCAGCGGAGTGAAAGATGTGTCCTAAGAAGTGCAGCAGCCCAACAGGAGAGCCCAATGCGCATCAGAAATGGCAGATGTGCAATAGAAATGCTTGATGCGCATGGGCACACACTTACCCAAACCTTTGAAATCCATCAATCAACCTTTGTTGCACATCTGCATCATAGTTATACATTCATAAAGTTACAAAACATAGACCATGATGTAGAATTTTGTCGCTAGTTTTGCAAAAAAACCCCTCCAGATTGGACTCAGTCTTCTTTGCTCCCCTATGACCATATGCCTTGCGGAAATACTTCTGGTGGGTCAGAAGCATGAGAGAAATGTAAAGCATGAGAAACTTACCAGTTCGGGCAGACCACCGGCGTGATCCGCAGCAGCAGCTGCACGGGACAAATAGAGAACGGACCTCTCCTTCACCGAGGGGGAAGAGGGCAGCCTGCGTCCTTGCGGTGCTATGCGTCTTCGGTTGTCAGTGCCACCTAAAAACCCCAAAGTTTTCTCATCTGGAATAGAAAGAAGCAGGACCTTGTCATATTGGGAAATAATCCGTTTATATCAGTATGCATGCGGTATTTTGCAGACAGAGATGCTCAAGATATGTGCCAGTGTCCTATGCTCCTTTGGAATAGAAACAAGCAGACATAGTTGTACAAAATATGCATGCCGTTCAAATCTGAAATACAAACACATAGAGATGCCCAAAACATGTGCCAGCGTGCCATTCTCATCTGAAAGAGAGAAAAGCAGACAGAAATGCTCAAAATATGTACCAGTGTGCCATTCTCATAAAAAATGGAGACAGAGATGCTCTGATTTTGCTTTTCCTGTATGGCAGAGGGTTGGACTGCATGGCCCTTGTAGTCGTTTGCAACTCTAGGATGTGCCAGTGGACCAATAAAATTTCTGACTGCATTGTGATCAGCACAAGAATCATGGCTATTCCTGGTATTGGATCATATAAGATCCTTGCAAAACAGAAATCATAAACTGTCAACTCTTTGGCTGAATCTAGCCCCACTCATGCTTCCAATTTGTCAAAACTTGCCAACAGGACTTGGCAATAGGATGTATTGAGAATAAGGAACAGGGTATTGTCAATTTTCCTGTTTTTTTGTTTTTTGTTTTGGTGGATAAACAGTTTATTAATGGTATGTTACATAACAAAAGAGCAAATTATAGCAGATAAAGTCAAATAGCAATCCTTTTGAAATGTACATGCATTTTCCTCATTGACCAAAATGCTCTCCCACAATACAAAATGGGGCATTCAGCAATAGATGCATTTATACATAGTAATATATATGTAATACAAAACCATATATATTAATATGTATAAATGCATCTATTGCTGAGCCCCCGATGGCGCAGTATGTTAAAGCGCTGAGCTGCTGAACTTGCGGACCGAAAGGTCGCAGGTTTGAATCCGGGGAGCGGAGTGAGCACCTGCTGTTAGCCTAAGCTTCTGCCGACCTAGCAGTTCGAAAATATGCAAATGTGAGTAGATCAATAGGTACTGCTCTGGCAGGAAGGTAACGGCGCTCCATGCAGTCATGCCGGCCACATGACCTTGGAGGTGTCTATGGACAACACCGGCTCTTTGGCTTAGAAATGGAGATGAGCACCAACCTCCAGAGTCGGACACGACTGGACTCAATGTCAGGGGAGAACTTTTACTAGTACAAAACCTGTTCCTATATTTTCCGTGGATACATGAAACTATGGATAATAGTGAACTTCACTAAATTAATAGATCTTCAATACTTTCTAATTAGACGAGAAGATGAAGGGTGCATCTACACTGTAAAATGAATGAGGTTTGACATCATTGCAACTGCCATGGCTCAATGTTATGGAATCTTGGGATTTGTAGTTTGTCAAGGCTCCAGCACTCTTTGGCAGAGAAGACAAGACCGTGTGAAACTCACCATCCCATAACATTGAGTCATGGCACTTATGGTAGCGTCAAGGTGTATTAACTCTACAGTGTAGATGCACCCAAAGCTTCTATACACCGAACCTTCAGAAAGTATGGTTCTCAGCTGCCCGTGTGGACAGTTCTGGACTTTGGGGCTTTCTGTTGATTTCTAGATTTCTGGGCAAGGGAACCTTACCTGTTATATTCTAAGTATCCATTGTGCCTTGTTTCAGGAGGCTCTGGTGGATCGAGAGCCAATAAGTGAATGATTTCAATAAATAAGAAAAAATAATATTACAGTAGAGTCTCACTTATCCAAGCTAAACGGGCCGGCAGAAGCTTGGATAAGCAAATATCTTGGATAATAAGGAGGGATTAAGGAAAAGCCTATTAAACATCAAATTAGGTTATGATTTTACAAATTAAGCACCAAAACATCATGTTATACAACAAATTTGACAGAAAAAGTAGTTCAATACACAGTAATGCTATGTAGTAATTATTATATTTACGAATTTAGCACCAAAATATCATGATATATTGAAAACATTGACTACAAAAATGGCTTGGATAATCCAGAAGCTTGGATAAGCGAGGTTTGGATAAGTGAGACTCTACTGTATTGTCTTTCTCTGACTTACAGATATATTGGTCTGGCCTATAATCCAAGGGAAATTCAGGTGTACACTTCCCAGGCCTCAAGAATTGTACAGTTTTGGGGGTGTGAATGCAAAGAGGATAAGAGCAGACCTCACAAAGAGGCTGTTTCTCAGCAAAAGCACAAAGATAACAGCTTTGCATTTGGGACGTCTCAAGCTCCGAATGCTTAGACTCCTTGGGGCCATGGATGGCTGCATTGTTGCGTCAGTGGTGCGCATGATAAATGTGCCAGGCATTGGAAGGCAAGGGGGGAAAGGCATTCCTTGCAGTTCCGCTTGGTATTTTCAGCTGCTGGGAGATTTCTTAAATGTCAAGACCTCTCATCAATGAGTCTCAAGGCAGACCCAAGGCTGTCTCTGCAGGTGGAGATGCCAGAATACAAAACACCGGCAAGAAAAGTAGTTTCATTTACTCCTTTCAGAAATAAATACAGAAATGGTGAGTGGGCTCTATTTTCATGCATTTTCAAATAAGGAGGAGTGAAGAAGATACATTTCTGTCCTTCACGATAATGCATTATCTTTTGGTAATCTCTGACATTTGAACCCAAGTTTTATTTAATATAGCCTTGCTGGAAAGACTCAGAGAGCCATGTGTTGTCGAAGGCTTTCATGGCCGGAATCACTGTGAGTTCTCCATGCTGTATGGCCATGTTGCAGAAGCATTCTTTTCTGACGTTTCACCCACATCTATGGCAGGCATCCTCAGAGGTTGTGAGGCACCCAACAAAGGATTGACCTCAGTCAGGAATCAGCCAGGCTTTGAAGCTGGAAGGTTTTTCAATGCTAATCAAGGTGATTAATTGCAACATACATGCCTGTCTCCAACAGACAAGAGTTCTTTCTCCCACAGATATATAAACCCCACTTGCCCAGTTT
The DNA here is from genome assembly GCF_035594765.1 of Anolis carolinensis. Taxonomy (NCBI): domain Eukaryota; kingdom Metazoa; phylum Chordata; class Lepidosauria; order Squamata; family Anolidae; genus Anolis; species Anolis carolinensis. Next base: position 112,672,644 of record NC_085846.1, on the reverse strand, counting down.
CAAACAATCTCAACAACCTCCAAAGATGCTTGCCATAGTTGTGGGCAAAATGACAGAAGAGAATGCTTCTGGAACATGGCCATACAGCTTGGAAAACTCACAGCGATCCACTCAAAGAGCAGTTTATGCATCAGCCAAACCATTCTCTTTCCTTTGAAGCCAGACTTTCTTCTTTAAAATGGCACAGCAAAGGAATGGGCATCTTTTCTATGATCAAACAATTGCTCATAAAGTTGGAAGAGACCCCCAAAGTCCATCCAGCCCAGCCCCCTTCAGCTATGCAGGAATACATAAGCAGGAATACACAATCAAAGCATTCCATGCTTTAGGATTCTGGGACTTGTAGTTTGGTGAGGCACTTGCACTCTTTGGAAGAGAAGCATTGAGCCAAATTATCTGAGGACAAAAGAGAAAAGTGGGAGGAAGAAGAGAGAAGCCAGGCCTTTTAAATGTAGCTGAAACATTGGGATGACAGAGGATTAATCAGCACTGTCCTTGCCCAAAGAGTTAACACAATATATAAATGTGGAAATTAATTGATCTAGCTCTTGCAGTTAATACCGACAACTGGAATGATGTCATTTCCGATTGCAGGCAGGAGGTAAGAGCCCTGAAATAACTAAAAATAAACCAGTTCATCCATGAAGCTGCTCTTTTGATAAAAGGGAGAACCAAAGAGCAGGGATAAAAGGAAAGATATTGCTGGTATGTCTTCTGAAACAGCACAGAGAGTGAAATTCTTTGCTCATTCCCATCCTACTATGCAGCAGGGGTCCGTTTTCTGTAACTTGGAAAGCGGGTGTGCTCACATTTTAAAATAGCCGTTCTGAATGCTTTGCTATGACACCACATCTCTGCAATGCCACCGCAAACACTGGAGCATATAGTCATGAACCACAGAGTTATAAAAGACTGGAATCTCTTCTGAAGGCATTCCTCCATGAATCTCTTTCTTAATATGAATGGATTTGTTTCTAGAATATCCACAGCAGAAGCAATACAAAAGTAACCCATGAAAAACCCAAGGCAAACTTTGGCCTTCTGGGTGTTTTGGACTCCAACTCCCACAATTCCTATATGGCTGGAGGTTGGACTGGATGGCCCTTGGGGTTTCTCCCAAATCTCTGATTCTAGGGACTTTCGAATCCCTCCCAGTTCTATGAATATTTGGCCCCATCGACATTGCTATATAATATAGCTTATAACTGCATTATATGGTCAGTAGGAGTGTCCGGTGGCCTAGGGGATAAAAGCCTCATGACTTGAAGGTTGGATTGCTGACCTGAAGGTTGCCAGGTTTGAATCCCACCCGGGGAGAGCGCGGATGAGCTCCCTCTTTCAGCTCCAGCTCCATGAGGGGACATGAGAGAAGCCTCCCACAAGGATGGTAAAACATCAAAACATCCGGGCGTCCCCTGGGCAACGTCCTTGCAGACGGCCAATTCTCTCACTCCAGAAGCAACTCTGGTTGCTCCTGACACGAAAAAAAATATGGTTAGTATAGACCAGGCATGGGCAAACTTGGGCCCTCCGGGTGTTTTGGACTTCAACTCCCACAATTCCTAACAGCTGGAAAAACCAGGAGGACCCAAGTTTGCCCATGCCTGGTATAGATTCATATAATTTCCACTGCAGTTCAATGCAGTGGAAATTGCATGATATGAGTATATATTAACCATTTTCACATGAGCAGCATCAATCTAGCTGAAAGAATTAATCATTGTTCCAGACATTGAGATCTGGATTTTCGAAATCCCCAAACAGATTCCGTTTCTAAGAATGTTGCAGCAATGTCCGTATTAGATCCAACAACTGGGGCCCAACAGTATAGCAACCCAAACTCTTCGTGTCGAGGTTTTTTTTGGCTGAACTTAAGGCCCCCTCTCCCCTCTACCTTGCCCACCCTCTTCTTCTTCTGCCAACCTGGCACAACAGCACCCACCTGTGATCCTCAACCATCTCCTCATCCGTACCAGCTGCAGCTCCGCAGCTTGGCCCCGGCTGCCGACAGACCGAATCCTCTCTCCACAAAACCCCTGAAGCTGCAAGCTCAGCTCTGGGCCTCTGTTAGAGATGGCCAAGAGCCTGTCGTCAGCTTTGCTGATGAAACCATCTGCCCCAAACCAATCGAGCCGCTTTGCAAAACCCTATTGTGTCACTGCGTAAGCCCTGCTTTGGCCGTCCCGATACCAATCCTGCTGGATTTCTCCCTGGCAGGGGAAGCACAGGTCACCCAGCTGAGCTGTATCTGGATTGTGCTTCTTTTCCAGGGCTTGGAAATGCCACCACCTCAGCTGGGGGGGGGGGGATCTGGGAGTAGTAGACCCCCAAAGAAGCATTTCTGCATTGAAACTCCACCTGCAAGATATTCCATCTTGAGACATTCTAAAATTAAGTCCAATGATTGCTGAATTTGGACAGGGACTCAAAGGCCATCAAGTCCAGCCACTGCCAATGCAGGAAATCAATTACGAAAGCTATGTCAATAGGTGGAACCATAAAATTGGAACAGGCCTCAAAAATCATCAAGGCCATCAAAACAATGCAGGATAGGATAATTCTGCCGGAAATGCAGGCATTTATATTCTACCATCTAAGGAAATACATTAAAAAGTATTTTTAATGTACTAAAAAGCAAAAATATACTATTCTAGGAGTAAGAACATGATTTATTACTAGCCTTAATGAAATATTGACTTATCATAAATGCTCTGTTAACTCTCTGTTATCATATTTCTCTGTTAACCAAATGATGACATACTGCTTGGAAATCCTGATTATTATTATTATTATTATTATTATTATTATTATATTTTCCAACTGTTGTACTGGAACAACAATGACTGTTTAGTTTAACTTCAACAGTTTTTGGCAGTTCTTTGTTAGAACATTACCAATGTCAGCTGCTTCTAACCTAGCGATTTTACTTGAAGTGTTTAATGCCAGTGCTAATGCTTTTTTGCTTTTGCTTTTTGGTGTGTTTCTTTGACAAATACTTTTGCATTTTTATATCACAATTTGTTCAGAATATATATATATATATGTGTGTGTGTGTGTGTGTGTGTGTGTGTGTTAGCTTTGTTTTTGGTTTTTTTCTCTCTCTCTCCCTTTTTGATCCTTTTTTAATTGCAGTTTTCCTACTTTCTATACAATCAAATGGTCTCACTCTTTTGATGTTAATTTACTCTATCTTATAAGGTAAAACTTCAAATATATATATATATATATATATATATATATATATATATATATATAAAAATAAAACAATGCAGGAAGGCTACACCTTCCCTGATAGATGAATGTGTAGATTCTACTTAAAAGCCTCTTGGTTGTGTTGCTGTTGCTAACTGCCTTTGTGTAGATTTCGACCTATGGTGACCATATGAACGAGAAACCTTCAACTCACTCTGTCCTCAACAGTCCTGCTCAGGTCTTGCAAAGTCAGGGCAGCTGTGGCTTCCTTGATGGAGTCCATCCATCTAGAATGCGGTCTTCTTTTCCTACTACCTTCTACTTTTGCAAGCAATATCATTTTTTTTCTAGTGAGCCATGCCTTCTCGTAATACATGGACAAAGTATGACAGCTTCAGTCTAGTCTAGTCATCTTCTAGGGAAAGTTCATGCTTGATTTGCCCTAGGACCCATTTATTGGTCTTAAGCAGTTCATGGTATCCACAGAACTACTACTCTCCAGGAAAATTTGCATCTGCAAAACTTCCAGTTGATACCGTGTCCCCCTGTTTAGGGTTTACTTTACCTGCTATAATGCCTCTATTTATAGGATCTCAGGGACTATTTCGATCTCTCAGCCAAACAAATCAATGACCTCACCAAACTCTACACTGCAGGATTCCATGGGATGGAGACATACCATTTACTGTGGAATTACATTGCTATCCCATGGGCCCTTAGTATCAGCCGAGGTTTGGTTCCAGAACCATTTGTGGATACCAAAATCCATAGATGCATATGTCCCATAATATAGAGTCAGCTTTCCACCTTTGCTAGTTTGACTTTTGTGGATTTGATTCTTCACCGATTGTTCTCATCTCTAGGTCTTCCACTGCAGTTTCAGGTTGGAGGACTTAGCGCCCTTCCATACTGCCCTTTATCCCAGGATCTGAACCTAGATTATCTGCTTTAAACTGGAATATATGAGTCCCCACTGTAAGATAAACTGGGATAAACAGATAATCTGGAATCAGATCCTGTGATATAGGGGTAGTGTGGAAGGGCCCTTAGAGATTCCTTGGATGCATCTACACTGCAGATTGAAAGCCGTTTGACACCACTTGTTCCATGCTATGCAATTCTAGGATTTGTAGTTTGGAAGAGAAGGCTAAAGACTTTGTTTAACTACAACTTTCATAATTGCAAAGCATTGAATTGTGGTCGTTAAAGTGGTGTCAAACTGCATTCATTCTACAGTGGAGATGCACCCAAGAAGAAATGTCTGTAGAATATATGTCTGGTGTGATTAGTGAGACAACTTCGGAAGAACATCATGAAATCTTAGGGATTCCATGTGCTTTTTCCTATGGAGGAGCATCCAAGTGATCAAGCAAGAGGAGTTGGGGCAAAACTAAAAGATACGTCCAAGCAACTTCCAGCTTTGAAAAGTGGAAGGGTGTAGGGCATGAAAAGTATGGTGTAAGTGTGGGAAAAAAGTCTGCTTGTTTACCTTGGTGTCAGTATGGTCTTGATTCCTTTTGGATAGTTGTGTGTTTTGGATTGCAACACCCATGCTTCTGCACCATGGATCCAACTGGCAATGGGTGATGGGAATTGCAGTCCAAGAACATCTAGTGGGCCACATTCCTCTACACTTTTACATGAGCAGTTGTCACCAGAGTGTTGTTGAAAGCTTTCATGGCCGGGATCACAGGGTTGTTGTATGTCTTTCGGGCTGTGTGGCCATGTTCCAGAAGTATTCTCTCCTGACGTTTCGCCCACATCTATGGCAGGCATCCTCAGAGGCTGTGAGGCATGGATAGACAAGGCTGGCTTCCAACTGACAAAGGACTCTTGTCACACCCTGGACTCTCCACAGATATATTTTCCTTTCCTTGCCTTGTTTATCCATGCCTCACAACCTCTGAGGAAGCCTGCCATAGATGTGGGCGAAACATCAGGAGAGAATACTTCTGGAACATGGCCACACAGCCCGAAAGACATACAACAACCCAGTTGTCTCCAGAGATTTAGGGGATCCTGAGGTTACCTGGAGGCGAACCCAATAATATCCCTCAAAATATTTCGAATGGTGATGTAATGGGGGAGGAATTTTAACACCCATGAGGATAATTTGGGTGGGAATAGCCTCTTTGAAATTTGGACAAGGCTGATAACTGAACCAATGTGTGTATGTTTGTGTTAACATGCAAAAGTTGGACCTGGGCACCCCCACCTTCCTAGTGGAAGAATAATTGCTCTTTAGCTGTGATCCACCTATGCGCAGCCTCAGAAGTAAGTGTTGTTGTCGCTGCAAAGGCAGGCCAGCCTTGACCCATGACACCCACATTCCAGCCCATCCTTTAGGAATGCGCTCGCTGGCCTCCCCTCCTAATCCTCTCTCCCTTTCTGCTTTGCTGCAAGATAATTTGGGCCCTGACAAAAGGCTTGCTGAGCCTCGGCGCCGCTCATGTGCCTGCCCCGGTGGAATGTGCCGAGATGGGTTAGCAGTCATAATAGAGGCCAATGTGGCCGCTTAATCGAGGGGGGTGGGGAGGTGGATATGATTGAGGAAGGCCTCTGTCCATCAATGGCAGTGTACGCAACCCACTGGCCTGCCGTCATGCTCACTTCTATGCACTAGCAAGCTATTGCTTGACTCTCTAGTCCCAGGTCTAATCTTTTGGTGCTTCTACACTGTGGAATGAATGCAGTTTGGCACCACTGGGACAGCCATAGCTCAATGCTATAGAACCCTGGGTATTGTAGTTTGGTGAAGTACTGGTGCTCTTTGGAAAAGAAGGTATTGTTAAGCTGTATTGTAGATGTGCCATAGAATGCCTTCATTAGATACAACTGTGTGGCTTTTAAGGTAGGTGCAGTTGTGGCAATGGTGCCATAACACTTGCCAATGCACATTTTGGTGCCTCAAATGTTAGCCCTCTTTCTGGGTATATTTGACCTGCTGATTCCAAAAATTGCACCAATTTTCCCCTATCGGCTCTAGTTTTTGAGATGTGGAACATATGCCATCTACCTGTTACCATCTGTTCACCTATAGAAAACCACAATAACCATATCTAAGAAACTAGAGCGGATGTAGACTATCTAAAGCAGTTTTCTGAATCAGTGCCCCACAAAACCCCAGGAACAGGACCAAAATACCAATAATAATAATAATAATAATAATAATAATAATAATAATAATAATAACCAAAACATCAAGAATTATTATTATTTTATATACACAAAGACATAGTGTGACACAGCAAACAAGATAGATATGCTGGATATTATTATTATTATTATTATTATTATTATTATTTTGTTTGGGCTGTGGTCTGAAATTGTAAATATGGCTTATGGCATAATAACTGCTTGACAGGATGCAAGCCAATGCATTTTTTTTTGCACAGTATAATACTTCCATAACGTCTGAGGATGTTTGAGTACAGTATGATCCTTGTACTAGTACTGTAGTACAAAGTGGTGCAGCGTATGCTGCTGAACTTGTGGACCAAAAGGTCGCAGGTTCGAATCTGGGGAGAGGAGTGAGCTCCTGCTGTTAGCCCCAGCTTCTGCTAACCTAGCAGTTCGAAAACATGCAAATGTGAGTAGATCAATAGCTACTGCTCCGGCAGGAAGGTAAAGGTGCTCCATGCAGTCATGCCAGCCAGATGACCTTGGAGGTGTCTATGGACAACGCCGGCTCTTCAGCTTAGAAATGGAGATGAGCACCAACCCACAGAGTCAAACTCGACTGGACTTAATGTCAGAGGAAAACCTTTACCTTTACCTGTGATCCTTGCATCTATGGAGAATATATTCTAAAAAGACATCTGAAACTGTTGATAATAGTGAAACCCTATATATTTAGACTCTACCTGGGATGGAAACATGCCATGGAATCACACTGAAGGATGTGAATGTATTACAAACACTTTCCGGGGAGAATACTTTATGGAACATAAATATCGAATCCATGGATAAAGAATCCATGGATAAAGGGGTCATATTGTATTTGGAGGAAATTTTGCAATTTTATTATTCTTTCTGACCTGGTTTTCCAGTTGCTAGAAATCCTATTTTTTAACCTAGGGATTAATAAGAAGTATTCTTTCCATCCTTGTGCCACTCTTGCGCTTCCAGAACGGCACTCCTCCTTGAGTTGAGGACTTGCTTGAGGGCTGGTTAATTTGGGAGCAGCTTGCATGCAGACAGAAAAGAAGGGAAAAGAGAATGACGTTTGAAAGAATGCAAGGCTTCTATTCCTGGCCTAGAAATGCAAAGCTAGTTCGCCCACCGACAACTGAGAGGGAGATTCGGGGATGTGGGAGGGGAATTCCCTTTTAGCAGGCAGCTGGTGAGAGATGGCCGGCCTTGGCAGCCTCGTTCCTCTGCCAGGAAAGGGAACATATGTGTGTCTGGCAAGCATCTGGAATGTTAAAGAGCACTAATAATATGGATGAAGGTGACAAAGAAAGAGAGCCTGCTCAGTATAGTGGTCTGAGCATTGGAGACAAGGGGTGCACCTACATTGCAGAGTTAATGCACTTTGACATCACCTGCCTTGGCTCAATGCAATGGAATCATGGGATTTGTAGTATCACAAGGTCTTTAGTCTTCTCTGGCAAAGAGTTCTAGTGCTTACCAAATTGCAACTCCCAGGATTCCATTGCCTTGAGCCATGGCAGTTCAAGTGATGTCAAACTGCATTAATTCTGCAGTGTAGATGCACCCTTTGACTTAGCTCAGCTTGCTCACGGTTGCCTGTAATTTAAAAAGTGTGCTGGAAAGGAGACCAGAGCAGCTTAGCTCTGCTCTAGGAATATAACAACAGCAAACTATACCTGCCAAAACGTCCTGGATCTCTCTCCCTCTCTCAATATCTCTCATTTTCCCCTCTCCCCTTTTGCATTTGAGCACCATTAGCTGGATGGAAAGTACAGTCCTTTTGTTGTCATCAACACCGCTCTACAGAATTCTAGAGAGGAAAAGTCACACTCCCTTTCATGTTCCCATTTGAATATTTACGTATTTGGAGCTAGCAACGTGTCAGTCAAGGCTGGTCCGAGGTAATTTTCAAGTATAGGCGAACAGAATTTTGGCACCCCCCCCCCAACCAATTACTGAAAAATAAAAGTGTTGGATAAGTGAAAATGTTGGATAATAAGGAGAGATTAAGGAAAAGCCTAAATAAAGAATAACACTATGAAAACAGGGGAAATCCAGACAGGAAACAATCAGGGCCAGCTAACACCTCCCAACCAAAGATGCCCCAGGGAGGAAGCAGCCAGGCTTTGAACCTGCAAGGCCATTAAATGCTAATCAAGCTGGCCAGTTGCAACATTCACACTAGACTCAAACAGACAAGAGCTCTTTCTCCCACCCAGATATATAAACCTCACTTACCTAGCTTCCAACACAACTCAGGACCTCTGAGGATGCCTGCCATAGATGGGTGAAACGTCAGGAGAGAATGCTTCTGGAACTTGGCCAGGCAGGCCAGAGACCTGGCCTCGAGGAAGGGGCGAGAAGAAAGGCGTTCGCCACTTTGGGCAGCAGAGAAGTGGCGTTTCTCTGCTCTGCAAAGTGGCAAACGTCTTCCTTTTTGCCAGGAAGGCATTTGCCACTTTGCAGAGCAGAGGAGCGCCACTTCTCTGCTCTGCAAAGCAGGGAACATCTTCCTTGTGGAGGCAGGCGCAGCGGTGGAGGCAGGAGTTGCCTCAACAGCACCCCCTACAGGATTGCGCCACAGGCAACTGCCTAGTTTGCCTCGCGGTTGAACCGCCCCTGGTGTCAGTGAGCAAAGAGTGACAGCCCAGTGCTGTCTATGGAGCACACTTCCCAGCTGGTGTAGTGAACTCCCAAGCCATTGTCAAAGCACACATGATGATGATAATAATAATAATAATAATAATAATAATAATAATAATAATAATAATAATAGATGATAATAATAGACAATAGATAATATCTTTTGCCACCCTCATCACTTAGGGTCCTTCCACACAGCCATGTAACCTAGAATACCAAGGCAGAAAACCCCACAATTTCTGCTTTGAACTGAGTTATCTGAGTCCACACTGCCATATATTCTAGTTCAAAGGAGATACTGTGGGATTTTCTGCTTTAATATTCTGGGTTATATGGCTGTGTGGAAGGGCCCTGTGTTCTACTTTCCTCTTCCAATCTTAGCTGCAGCTTTTCAGAATAATGAGAATGTTCACAGCAACAATGGTCATGGTTGCATAGAATAAATATCATGCTGAAGGGTTATCCATTTAGGCAGTTAAGACAATTAGCAATTACAAGTTGACTAAACCTTCCCTGGAATGACCAAATCCTCCCAAAAATCATCCACATGAATCTTTGCTTTCTAATTGTGCAATGTACACAAACTTCATGCACAAAATGATTTAAAATTTCCTTCAGGATAGGAATATAAGGTGTATGTGAAACATAAAGGAATTTCTTGTTTAAATCTGGATCCCAACTCTAAGACCTGTCATAATATATATGCAAATATTCCAAATTTGGGGAAAAAATCCAAAATACTTCTGGCGCCAAGCATTTTGGACAAGGGATACTAAACCTGTGAATGTGTATATGGGATTCAAAAATTATGTCCTTTATGGTGCTGTTATAGGGGTCTTACATTTGAGGGTTGGAAAGTGTTTCCTTTTATATAGAGATACCCTCAAAATCCCATATTTTAGGTGTGGACTCCCCATAAACACAGAGATGTGTGTATGGTGTAATTTATTAATCTTGTGAAATTGATGATATGTTCACTGAACTAAAATCAATACTTTAATTTAGGTGGAAAACAATATGTTAATTGAACTAAAACCAATTTAGGTAGAAAACAATATTAGTCAATGGGTACTTCCTGATTGCCAACCCTGCATATAGTACATTTCAGCTGACCATTATTGCTAATTTGAAAACACAGCAGCACTTTCCATAACCTTGAACTGAATGCAGGCCTTCCTTATAAGACCAAAATATCCAACTGCATCCATAGGGCAACTTAGATGTATGTAAGACATCAACAGGATTCCAGCTAATATACACTGGTTACCTCTCACTGCCCTATTGCAAAATATTTTGGAGTGGCTTTGCTTTGAATGGGCTATTAAGAGCCATTAGCTATGCTAAAGACCTGTTCTTGCTCAAGGCAAAACCTGCTAGAATTAGTTTGTTGACATGGATCAACTTAGCATCTGAAATTAGGACAAGCACGATGTCTTGCGCCTCCAAATTTACTGCTAAACCACTGATATTCTGTCCTCAGTTCTTAGTTTGATCTGTATATTTTAATTCCAACCTCTCTCCTTAAAAAAGGTTTCGTTCATTGTTTACCAACACAACTTCAGATAGATTCTTCTTTGGATTACCAGACGAAAGCAAAAGCAAAAGGAACTGTGTTTTTTCCCTGGCAATTTCTTTGTGTTTGCTCACACCAGGGTGGGCAAAGAATGTTATTTTGGAAACCAAAACTCCGAACTTCCCTTTTCTTGGTGCAAAAATCGCCTTGCTTCTTCGCAGGATCAACAACAGTTGATTTTAATAAGTAGTTTGGATTCATTCAGTGCACCACCGAATCCCTCCCATTATCAGTTTTTCAAAACTAAAAGCACATTTCGGGAAAGGTGATATGCATTTTTGGCCATTACTTCAGCCCCCGATCTGCCACAAGTGCCACTTCTGCTTTATCTCACAGCCCAACAGCTTTGCAAGGTCTTTAACAAAGTCAAAATCCGGGGGCAAGGTCAACATATTCCAAGAAAGACAAGATCCTTTCACTTTGCAATGGCTTTGCAAAGGTTTAAGTACTCAATCCAGACTAAATCCTCTCCGAATGTCAGAAATACAGTACCCAGCATACAAATCAATACACCTTGTATTGACACAATGTGAGCATAAGCCAAAGCATTCCCAAAGGGAGAGGAAGACATGACATGTCAACCCACTGCTGCGAAACTGGAAGTTTCAACTCGATATCGAAAGTCTAGCTGGCTTAAATACGACTTTGCTCAATGTGCTGCTTTAACAAGCACCCAAAGGGGACTCGAGCTGGATGAGACTGTGCACCAGGGAAGATTTATAGTTCTTTGATGAGAAATCTCATCCCAATTATCTAAAGCTAAGACTTACCAAATGTTTCCAGCTATCCGGAAGGGTCTCCGTTGGGTGGCCTCCGTTGTGCCAAAAGCTCCAGTGATAAAGGAGATCCCAAAGAGGAGACCTGCTCCACTTTCGGTGCCCTGATTCTGGCTCTGAGCTTCTCGCTTCCACCCTTCGCAGCGGATTATATCTGGAAGGCCTGAGCTATGTTGGGAGGATGAAAAGGGTGGTCTATTTTTAGGGGGCCAGGCAAGTTGCTATTCCATCCGGCTGAGTCAATCACGGCTTCTTACAAACTCACTGGGGAGGGGAGAAGGAATGCCGGGCCCTGGCAGAAGGTCCTACAAGTTTGTTGAACCAAGGAGGTTTACGCACCCACTGCCTAAGGCCAGCTTTCCCCTCTGGAAATCCAGCCAAGGCTATGTTTCCAAACGGCGCATCACGCATTGGGAACGCTCCTCCTGAGTCATGCTCCACATTGTTGTGTCACAGCAACACCGTGATCATGGTCACCTCATAGATTCTACATGAGGGCAAGGGCTAATTCTGGACTTTTACCGGGATCTTCCTACTGATTTATGATAGAGTAATGGAGATCCAGAGTGACGTAGTGCTTTGAGTGTTGGATTATGACTCTGGAGACCAGGATACGAAGCCCCGCTTGGTCATGGAAAACCCATTGGGTGAGTCACGCACTCTGAGCCCTAGAAAACCCCATGAGGGGTTCAGTTTAGGGTCTCCATGAGTTGGAAATGATTTGAAGGCACACAACAACCCTGTGATAGGGTCACCTCAAAGGTATACAACAGCAATGAAACTGAGGAGGGAGGATGTTTCATGGTAACATAAGTACTTTTCCAGCACAAGAAGGTTTCCAGTAACTCATTGTGGCACAAAGTTTTCCTGGTTGTGCAATGGCAGATGCGTACTGAGAAGATATAACTGCCTCCCAAATTGAAACCTAAATTACAGTAGAGTCTCACTTATCCAACATAAACAGGCCGGCAGAATGTTGGATAAGCGAATATGTTAGATAATAAGGAGAGATTAAGAAAAAGCCTATTAAACATCAAAATAGGTTATAATTTTACAAATTAAGCACAAAAACTTCATGTTATACAACAAATTTGACAGAAAAAGTAGTTCATTACACATTAATGCTATGTAGTAATTACTGTATTTATGAATTTAGCACCAAAATATCACAGTGCGTTGAAAACATTGACTACAAAAATGCGTTGGATAATCCAGAACGTTGGATAAGTGAGACTCTACTGTAGTACTTTTTTTATCATGCCAGAAGCGACTTGAGAACATGCTGCAAGTCGCTTTTGGTGTGAGAGAATTGCCCGTCTACAGAGATATTGCCCAGGGGATGCCTGGATGTGTTACCATCCTGCTGGGAGGCTTCTCTCATGTCCTTGCAAGCTAGAGCTGACAGGTGGGAGCTCACCCCGTCTTGCTGATTCAAACCGGCAACCTTCAGGTCAGCAACCCAACCTTCAGGTCAGCAGTCCAGCCAGCACAAGGGTTTAACCCACTGCTCCACCACGGCTTCAAGTGAGTACTGATTGACAAGGAATATGTCTGCAGATTTCTTTCCCACTGCCATATGATAGATAATGGGCTGCATCTACACTGTTGTGTTACTGCAGTTTGACACTGCTTGAACTGCCATGGCTATGGAATCAGGGCAGTTGCAGTTTTACAAAGTCTTGTAAAGAATGCTGGTGCCTCACCAAACTCCAACTTCCATCATTCCATAGCATTGAGACATGGCAGTTCAAATGGGGTCAAACTGCATTTATTTGACAGTGTAGATCCACTCTAGTCCTATCTTTGATCCATTCTAGCCATTCTAGCCTTTTAATTCAAACCCAATTTCATTGCACTGATAAGATTTTATTTTCTATTTTGGTTTCAAAGGCTATCCAGACTGTAGAATTATAGCAGTTTGATGCCGTCTTACTGCCATGGTTCAATGCAATGGAATCCTGAGATCTGCAGTTTGTTTTGGCACCAGGGCAAAATGGCTCACAAACTATGAATCCCAGAATTGTTTTGCATTAAGCTGTGGCTGCTGATGTGGTATCAAAGTGATATAGATCTGCAGTGAGGTTGCAGTCTCTGGGATTATATATTAAAATGTCTCTTGACAAAAGGGATGTTTATTAGCAGGAAATGCAAAGTTGGTATAGAGCCCAAGGAAGGCACTAGGATGCCACGAAATGAGGCCAAAGAAACAGTGGAATGGGAAAAGGTGGTGTCTGTACAGGCAGGAACTCATATCATTACAGATAAGCTGGGGAATTTGGACATCTCACTTTGTTGTTGCATTACTGGGTAAATCTACACTATAGAATAAATGCAGTTTGGCTCCACTTTAACTGCCATGGCACAATGCTATGGAATCTTGGGAGTTATAGTTTGGTGTGGCCTCAGCACTCTTTGACAGAGAAGGATAAAGACGTCGTTACAACTCCTATGATTCTATAGCATTGAGCCATGGTAGTTAAAGTTATGTTAAGATGTATTAATTCTACAGTCTAAATGCACCCACTATGTCACTCCGGCTTGCTACACACAACGTCTTGTGACATATATGTAACTTACCCTCAAGAACATGGGGTCCGGGTGCAGAATTATAGTTCCCAGTGTTAGATGCCATACCCAGCAACTCCATCTAGTGGTCTCAATGTAAGGGAAAGGGGCTAACTGGACCCATTATGGTTTCCAAGATTGGATTTGAAATAGACTGAATGCCAAACAATACTGACAATTTAGACTGGAATAATGGAGATTAGGAACCAAACACTCTAAAGGCACCAGATCAATTCTATGGAATCATGGGAGTTGTAGTTTTACAAAGGTCTTTTGCCTTCTCTGCCAAAGGATCTGGTGTCTCCCCAAACTGAAGCTCCCAGGATTCCTTTGCACTGGGCCGTGGCAATTCAAGTGGAGCCAAACTGTATTCATTCTACTGATATATCCATTAATTTTTTAAAAAAAACTGAAGAAAATATTCATGGAGGATTGATGTATCCATGGCTGTTAGCGAGAACCTGGGAAAGTAATTTTAATTTTGGATTGCAACCCCCATAATCCCCTAGTTAGCAAGTTTTCTAAACTCTTGCCAGAACGGAACTTCTAATACTCGGAACCAGTATAATCTCAGAATGGCGAGATTAAATGGGGAAAATTGGCATTGCTTGTGAACCTCTGAACTGGTGAGGAAAAAGACGTTGAGCTCAATGGATCTTTAATGTGATCCAGCATGGCTTGTCTGCTTTTATTTATTAGTCCTTCTTAAATAATAAAATAAAAATGAAATATCACCTTCACCAGCAGGTGGCAATCTAAGCCTTTGCAAAGGTTATAATGCCATAGTTGGTGTCCTCTAAGTAAATTTTAACAGATAATATTCAACAAAGGACTGACCAAGAAATATTAGGATTTGATACTGTCCTCTAGAGATAATGTAATAGTGTTTCATTTGATTCGCTGATGTTACGTTACTTGTTAGTTTTGTTACTTGGTAGTTGGTTGCTTGTTATTTGGAAGCTGTGTTACTCATTAGTTTTGACTTCTAAAATATTAAAAAAATTTAAAAGTGCTCCAAAATAATAAAGTTTCAAATTGATTAGTAAACATTATCCACTGCTCCAGAATTTGCATCCTTAAATGGCACAATCCTCCATGATATCATGTTGATCACATGGCTCTTTTGCATTGGGAAAAATAACACAGTCCAACTCTTGGTGTCTTGGTTTTTAGGCCTGTTCCTGGGGTTATTTGGGAGACTGATTCAGAAAATTGTATTCGATAGGCAGCATCAGCTATAGTTTCTTAGAGACATAAAGTTAGCATGGTTTTATGTGGACGAGCCAATAAAGGCTAGTAAATGGCATAAGTTCTGTATCTCAAAACTTAAAGCTGAGAGGGGGAAATTGGTGCTATTTTTGGAATTAGGAGGTCAAATATATCCCAAAACATGTCTAACATTGGAAGCACCAAAACGTGTGTTGACCACTTCAATCCGTCATGTGGTTATTTTTATTGCATTGCTTCCAAAACTATAAACAAAACTGGCTCAATCGTGCCACAAATGAGTCAGTTATTTTTCTAGGCAAATCTAGCCCTGGATATCAGTTTGCCATCATATTCCTATCTGCAAAATTCATTTGCTCTCTTTCTCATGCTCTCCTCTTTTTGCCTGTTGTGCTTTTGATAGATATTGAGTGCCTCTGGTGTCTCAATGAAAAGAAAGGATCACACGATGTAACACAATTTTTGTTCCTGGGTTATAAATGTCGTTTCCTAATTGGTTCTATCAGACGAACATGGGAAAAGTTTCCAAAATTGCAAAAACTTTGGTTTTTGTAGCACATTTGCTATAGTTTTTCAATAAATATCGCATTGAGTCTCAACCCATTCAACCTAGTTTGTGGCAGCCACAAAAAACAAACTTTCTGGAGTAGAACAACTATTTTCAAAGTAAGTGCCACACAATTAAACAGGAAATAACACTTTCAAACCAGTAACAGAAAATGCTTCAAATTTTGTTACATAGTGTTAAGGGATCAAATTAGAGATGTTCACTCACAGTTGTTGACCTTGTTTCTTGACGCATCTGCTGAAATACAGGCCATGGAAGGTGCCTCCTGATTTCTTCTTGTGAGTTGTGTCTCCTGTAAGTAACAAAATAACATTACACATTACAGGTATGTGTGCTAGGGTCAAGAAGTTGGAGCTTGGTGTCAAATTCACTTGATAAATCCAGGATGAAAGACAAGATGGTAGACTTTCCCTCCTTATGGCTTCCATGTAATGACATCTATTGGATTGATGGCCAAGCCTTACTTCTCAATGTGATTGGACAATAGTTACTTTCTTCCACATCCAGTTCTGTCTTCTAGCACTCCATGACCTTTACCTACCTGTCCATCAAGCATTTGGTCAAACAGGGAAGGAGACTCAACCAGATGGGAGAAATGGGCCAGAACTACCAAAATGAATTCCAACAGGGAGTTATTGTAGGAGTTGAAGTCCAAAACACCTGGAGGGCCCAAGTTTGCACATGCCTGCAATAAAGTCATGATGGTGGACCAAGACATTCCTAGAGATGTGTCTTTTCAAGTAAAAAAAAATAGTATTTTTGATTCTGATTTTTCAATTTCATTGAAAGGGTCTTGTGCCCCTTTCTTGTGTGAATGTGAAGGGCTTGATTATACATCCAGGTTTGATTCAGAGCCATCCAAGGTGCTGAATTTCTGCCTAGATTTAGCACGTTGGATAGTTTTTTCTATGTTCAGACTGAAACCCAGAGCAGATTCGCTGCCCATCTGGAAGCCTTTCCCATGTCCTGCTGCTATTTGATGTTTTACATGGCATTGCTATGGATCAAACCTGGGACTTATGTCAGTCGTATATGTGGATAATTTTGGATTTTGGAGTGGTTTGGATTTCCAGATAAGGGATACTCAATCTGGAACTCTCTGAGTGTTTTTAATGTCTGTATCTCAAAGAGATGAATACAGAATAAATAAATAAATAAATAAATAAATAAATAATAACAACAATAACAATACAGACTACAAACAGAGGCACAACTATGTGGCCCAAATGATTCATTGGAACTTATGCCTCAAGTACCAACTGCCAGCAGCAAAGAACTGGTGGGATCACAAACCTGTAAAGGTATTGGAAAATGAGCATGCAAAGATACTGTGGGACTTCTGAATCCAGACTGACAAAATTCTGGAACACAACACATCAGACATCACAGTTGTGGAAAAGAAAAAGGTTTGGATCATTGATGTTGCCATCCCAGGTGACAGTCGCATTGACGAAAAACAACAGGAAAAACTCAGCCGCTATCAGGACCTCAAGATTGAACTTCAAAGACTCTGGCAGAAACCAGTGCAGGTGGTCCTGGTGGTGATCGGCACATTGGGTGCTGTCCCAAAAGATCTCAGCCAGCATTTGGAAACAATAGACATTAACAAAATCACGATCTGCCAACTGCAAAAGGCCACCCTACTGGGATCTGCACGCATCATCCGAAAATACATCACACAGTCCTAGACACTTGGGAAGTGTTCGACTTGTGATTTTGTGATACGAAATCCAGCATATTTATCTTGTTTGCTGTGTCATACAATAATAATAATAATAATAATAATAATAATAATAATAATAATAATAATAATAATAATTGTGAATCACTGGGGGTTTGGCACAATACAAAAGGCACTCACCTTCCTGACCAAAACATCCTTTTGCGAAGCAGTGATGCCGCTCCCTTGCCCTTTCCTTCTGTTGCCGAATAAAAACACTGAATCATCAGTCTGGGGTTTGACGCTGATGTATGGTTGGCGCATGACATCTATGTTGTCGGCCTTGATTTGACTCCTCTTCCTTTGCTCAGTGGCAGAGATTTTGTTTGGGACTTCCACAAAACTCGGTGTGGAGGAGAAGATGGCTCTTTTGGCATCAAAGTTGACTTGGAAACCTCTCTTGGTGTCATTAACTGTGGAAGTGCTCACTTGCCAATGAACCAGATTCTCCATCGATTTGCTCTTGGAAATCCTGGAATCGCTTCTTTGGAAAACAGCAGATCCTGGGTGTCTTGCATCCAGTTTCACTTTCTGTAAAAGCTGTTTCTCCAGAATCTGAAAATGCGTTTAAAGAGGAATACCTTTATGTACCTGTACTTCTTCCCATTCCCCTTCCGCCCCCAACTAGGCACATATTTTCCCACATGCCAATCCAGCAATGTTTAACCTCCTCGCATTGAACTTCACCCTCCAGTCAGGTGGCCTGTCATACTTCAGTGACTCTCTTCTCATCTTAAGCGGCTGAGGGGGGAAAGGAAGGGCCTGAGGCTGTTAGGAATTGTGGGAGTTGGAGTCCAAAACACCTGGAGGGCCAAGGTTTGCCCATGCCTCATCTACCTGCTCTTTCTCTCTCTTGCTTCTTCCATAATCATGTTCATGGATGATAGGACCATCAGTCATGATGAGCTGCACTAATTGAATGGCATCTTCATGTTCAGGAGCAGTCTACCCCTATAAGTGCCATTCTTATGGATGGACAATGGAAACAGCATATACTGTATATACTCGAGTATGAGCTAGTTTTTCAGCCCTTTTTTTAAGACTGAAAAAGCCCCCCTCGGCTTATACTCGGGTGAGGGTCCTGGTTGGCTTATATTTGGGTCAGCTTATACTCGAGAATATATGGTACATTTATTATTTTTCTCTATTATTATTGGTATGATTACATTTATTATTTTTCTCTATTATTATTGGTATTATTATATTTATTATTTTTCTCTATTATTGTTGCTACTACATGTATTACATTTATTTTACTCTATTTTTTATTATTAATAATACATTTATTATTTCACTCTGATCTTATTATTATTGTTGCATTTATTATTTTACTCTATTTATTATTACATGTATTATTATTATTATTATTATTATTATTACATGTACATAAGCACATTTACATTGAAGAAGATGAGAATAATGATTTGATCAGAGTTGGACAGTCTTATCTTAAATTTGAGCTTTATGTAAATATTCAAAAACATTTAACCTACTGATGCCTCAATTAATGTAATTTTATTGGTATCTATTTTTATCTATCATTATTTGCAGTCAATTTGTTAGTAGCCAATGGTTTTGTAGTCAATGTTTCAATACATTACAATGTTTTGGTGCTAAATTCCTAAATACAGTAATTGCTACATAATGTTACCGTGTACTGAACTGCTTTTTCTGTTGATTTGTTGTAAAACGTGATGTTTTGGTGCTTCATTTGTAAAATCATAATGTAATTTATTATTTTATTTATATTATCCAATATTTTCGCTTATCCAACATTCTGCCGGCCCATTTATGTTGGATAAGCAAGACTCTATTTATTTATTTATTTACAATATTTATATTCCGCCCTTCTCATCCTGAAGGGGACTCAGGGCGGATCACATTAAACATATAAGGCAAACATTCAATGCCTTAACATAGAACAAAGACAGACAAACGCAGGCTTCGAGCTGGCCTCGAACTCATGACCTCTTGGTCAGAGTGATTTGTTGCAGCTGGTTGCAGCTGGCTGCTCACCAGCCTGCGCCACAGCCCGGACTCTACTGTATTCATCTTTCTCTGCCAAAGATTGTTAGCACTTCACCAAACTACAGTCCTAGGATTCCATAGCATTGAGCCGTGGCAGTTTAAGAGGCATCAGACTGCATTAATTCTGCAGTGCAGATGCGCCCATTATCCCTCTGCAACCTAAACCAGACAGTCTCTGATTGTGGGCTGACGCATCCTGAAGTTGGCAGGCCTTTATTTATACATCATTCCATCAGTGAGATGAACTGCCAACTATTAATTTCTGCCTCGTTCCCAATGACAGACTGTGTCTAGAGTTCTTTACCGTCTGGCATAAACCTCTTTACCTTCTGCTCACCTTTGACTTTTCGTCGGCTGAGGAAGCAGTTTCGCTGTCAAATATATTCTGATACCTACAAAAAGGACAACGAACCTTAAATTTATTGAACAAATAAATAAATCAACCCTTCCTGAGGGACCTTAGCAGAATTACACCTCCCATTATCCACAACCCAAGACATTGCTTAGAGGCACCGTGGCTATGTCCAAAGGCAGTGGTTCCATTGTCAGATATCTTAGAGTGCATCCACACTGTAAACGTAATGCAGTTTGAACCCACTAAAACACATGGCTCAGTTGTAGTCTTACAAGGTCTAGATTTCTTAGAAAAATAGAGCTGATGCCTCACCAAACTACAGCTCTCAGGATTCCATCACATTGAGCCACGTCACTTAAAGTGAGGCAAAACCTGTATTAATTCTACAGTGTAGATGCACCCTTGAAGTTTCACCTTCCATAAGCCCAGGCCAGTGCGGAAAATGGTCTGGTATTATGGGATATGAAGTCCAAAACATATTGCCATTGCTGAAGAGTACGTGCAGGAAATATCCATCAGTGAATCCAATATTGACATTATTCTACCATCTTTCTTGTGCAATAATTTCTTTCTGCTGTAGATCTAATATTTCAAAGCAAAGGAAGGTCTTGCAAGAACAGTGAAACTGCACAATTGCACAGTTGCAGCAAAATAGAAAAATAGAAATAAAACCCAGCATGCATGCATTAGGTATAGTAAACATGGGTTACATGGAAAAATAATTGTGGGAATTCACATTAATAAAATGCCAGCATAGCACAATTGTAGCAAAGTGTGAAAGTGATCTTTCCAATAACAGTATACAGTAGAGTCTCACTTATCCAACGTTCTGGATTATCCAACGCATTTTTGTAGTCAATGTTTTCAATGCATCGTGATATTTTGGTGCTAAATTCGTAAATACAGTAATTACTACATAGCATTACTGCTTATTGAACTACTTTTTCTGTTAAATGTGTTGTATAACATGATGTTTTGGTGCTTAATTTGTAAAATCATAACCTAATTTGATGTTTAATAGGCTTTTCTTTAATCCCTCCTTATTATCCAACATATTCACTTATCCAACGTTCTGCCGGCCTGTTTATGTTGGATAAGTGAGACTCTACTGTATTTCTGTTTGCTTAAATAATGCAATTGCCATAAGACAACATTCTGGTGTGATAAAGTCCTTAATCAGAAGTCCTCTGCATTACCTATAATCAGGCCCAGTGACTGAGTTTCTTTTTCAAGACATGGGGCTGATAACACTACATAACAAAATTCAATATTTTTCTGTTCCTGGTTTGAAAGCATTATTTTCTGTTTACTTGTGCAGTCCTTACTTTGTAAGTAGTTGTTATACTCTGGAAACTTCGTTTTTGTGGCTGTCACAAAGTATGTTGAATTGGCTGAGACTCTATCAGACATTCATTGAGAAACTATAGCAAAATGTGCTGCAAGATGTCTCACAAAAACAAAGTTTTTTTTAGTTTAATATACTTTTCCCATGTTTTTATGTTCGGAGCAAATTAGGAAATGACATTCATTACCCAGGAACAAAACTCGTATTACATAGTGTAATTTTTTAATGGTCATGGATTGAACTTGGGATAAAGCAATGGGATGTCTCACTACCCCACCATCATCCCGATAAGCTCCTGAGGATGGAAAACCACTAGTCTAGTACAGATGAATAAGATTATTGGAAATGAATAATGCTTTGTTATTTCTGTTAATGTAATGTGCTTCTTACCATCCCACTAATTCCGAGACAGCGATCCTCCCCAGAGATGTGGCTTTCATGGTGTGTCTCCTTGAAGACTCAAAAGGGTTCAGCAAAGACTAGGAAGGTCTCCTCCATGAACCTTTTTCTGAAGAGTTTACATCACATCTGTTCAACTGTTGGCACAACAAATAGACCCTTGGATTAGCTGGATCCTTTGGCAAGACCACTTAACCAACAAGTCAAACATTAGAGAAAGTGTAGAGGAGGAAGGAGCAAAGTCTAAGGTCAAGACTGAAGCATGGCTGACCACAATCTTTGGTTTGAGGTGGACATTGATTCATTGCCAAACACACTCAGAGACCTAAAAGAAGACAAAATGGACCTTTGCGTAGGATCATTTCTATGACTGGGTCTACACTACCATTTCACAGAGTTCAAACTGCATTATATGGTCAATGTAGACCCATATAATGCAATCCAATACAGTTCAGCCTGCATTATATGAGTCTACACTGACCATACAATGCAGTTTTAATTGCATTATATGGCAGTGTAAATCCAGCCTCCTTTTATGCAACATTCAAAATAATGGTTATTCATAAAAGGTAAAGGTAAAGGTTTCCCCTGATGTTAAGTTCAGTCGTGTCCGACTCTGGTGGTTGGTGCTCATCTCCATTTCTAAGCCGAAGAGCTGGTGTTGTCCGTAGACATCTCCAAGGTCATGTGGCCGGCATGACTGCATGGAGCGTGTTACCTTCCCGCCGGAGCGGTACTTATTGATCTACTCATATTTGCATGTTTTCGAACTGCTAGGTTGGCAGAATCTGGGGCTAACAGTGGGCGCTCATTCTGCTCCCCGGATTCGAACCTGCGACCTTTTGGTCCACAAGTTCAGCAGCTCAGCACTTTAACACACTGTGCCACTGGGGGGCTCTATGGTTATCCATAGCATGCTATAGTAAAGAAGGCACCATTGTTCTATTTTAACTACCATGCTTTTATCTTACGAAATTCTAGAGCTGGCTGTTTAGTAGGGAGCAGCACTTAAAATCCTCACAAAGAGCGCTCAAGTCCCTTATTGAATTGTACGCCAATTCTGTTAACACATTTTAGTACTTGCATATCCAGGGTTCTCTCCCAGCCAAGAAATAATCTTCCCCAAGACTCTCTGGTGCTGAGATTGCAAACTCCCTGCTGTCCTCCTCTGCCTTTCAGTTCCTGCGATCAGATAGACAAAGTTCCCTATGATTTGTCAAATTAAATATTCAACATTAAACCTGAGAAACAGGCATCTTGACTGGAGAGGAGAGAGGTACGACACTCCAAAGAAGTACTGTACCAGAAGAAAGTGGATGGACTTTATTGCAATCCACAATTCCTACTCTATTAACACCTGAATAGTCTATCAAAACCAGTAGCTTGGCACTTGCTGCCTAGTTTAGCATTCCTCGAACATTCAATCCAGGATTGTCCCTATTCTGTTTTTATAAACAATGCTTTTTAAAACTCTGCAAAGTATGTTTGATCAGGGATGTGAATGAGAGGATGCACAATGTGAATGGCAGTGGTATATGACTGCTACAAATAGTGTTATCTTATTTATTTACAGTATTTATATTCCACCCTTCTCACCCCGAAGGGGACTCAGGGCGGATCACATTATACACACATAGGGCACACATTCAATGCCCATAAACACATCAAACAGAGACAGAGACAGACAGACGCAGAGGCAATTTAACCTTCTCCTGAGGGGATGTTCGATTCTGGCCACAGGGGGGAGCAGCTGCTTCATCATCCACTCTGACGGCACTTCCTCATTCCAATGTCGTAAATTAGTTAAACTTGCCTCCCCACTTTTATAAGTGGTACCTTATTTCCTACTTGATAGATGCAACTATCTTTCAGGTTGCTAGGTCAGCAACGAGCAGGGGCTATTTTTTATTTTTAATTGATGGGTGCTCACCCCGCCACAGGCTGGCCTCGAACTCATGACCTCATGGTCAGAGTGATTTATTGTAGCAGGCTGCTCAACAGCCTGCGCCACAGCCCGGCCTGAGATGGCCAATTCTACTTTGCACAAGCTCTTACATACTCTTGGTTTTAGGAGCTTATTGATGAATGAGGAAAACCATCATCTAATGGGATGGTTAGGACTAACAATAGGTTTTGAGCAGCTACTTTTGGAACTAAAACTCCCAGAATCCCCAGACTGTAGCCCGTGGTGCCTGGGAATTCTGGGTCATGTTGTCCAAACAGCAGTGGCATCACTAGTTGAGTGGGAAGGGTTCAAACCGTACTAATACTATCAGAGGGGCTGGTACTAAAATGACAATCTCTAAAATTTCTGTACAGTGTTTCAGCAGAATTTTATTACAGTAGAGTCTCACTTATCCAACGTTCTGGATTATCCTACGCATTTTTGTAGTCAATGTTTTCAATGCATTGTGATATTTTGGTGCTAAATTCGTAAATACAGTAATTACTACATAACATTAATGTGTAATGAACCACTTTTTCTGTCAAATGTGTTGTATAACATAATGTTTTGGTGCTTAATTTGTAAAATCATAACCTATTTTGATGTTTAATAGGCTTTTTCTTAATCTCTCCTTATTATCCAACATATTCACTTATCCAACGTTCTGCCAGCCTGTTTATGTTGGATAAGTGAGACTCTACTGTATTTGTTTAAAATATAAACATCCCTGTAGTTAGATAAATCAACAAAAACATTATATGAACTACAGTAGAGTCTCACTTATCCAACATAAACGGGCCGGCAGAACGTTGGATAAGCAAATATGTTGGATAATAAAGAGAGATTATGAAAAAGCCTACTAAACATCAAAATAGGTTATGATTTTACAATTTAAGCACCAAAACATCATGTTATACAACAAATCAACATTACACATTAATGCTATGTAGTAATTACTGTATTTACGAATTTAGCACCAAAATATCACAATGCATTGAAAACATTGACTACAAAAATGCGTTGGATAATCCAGAACGTTGGATAAGTGAGACTCTACTATACATATCTAGAAGGCTAATTCATTCTAAATTACTTTTTGTGCCTTCTCAAGCATTTTTGCTTCTGTCAGAGCTGTTGTTATTACCCAGTTACAATGATGCCTTGAATTACATGGTTTTGCTATATGTGCTGCAAGCATGCATTGTTGTTGTTATTGTTATTGTTTTAAAAAGTCACAAATCTGGCCAATTTTTCTGATATTTTAGCTATAATATTGTGCTTGGCATGGAAGGAGGTCCATAGGAGTGACACAATGAGTTACTACACCAACCCTAGCAATGCCACCGCCAACAAAGACCTTTTCTATGCTCCCCATGTCATAATTTCCAAAGTTTAAAGTAGATGGAAGAAAAACCCTATCCAATAATAACATAAGAAGCTGCCTAAAGTCCAGCTAGTCTATCATCCTGTTTGCAACAGTGCTTGGGAAGACCAAATCTATATATATAAAAGGGTAATGGAATCGTGGCACCGGACAAAACAACTAAACTAAACGCCCCACAACCTTGAAAATTGACAGCATAATCTCTCATCCACGCCTCTACGTTCATACAACAAAAAGAAAAGTAAAATTAAGTCCTAGCCCCAGCAACGCGTGGCCGGGCACAGCTAGTGATCTACATACTTGCAATCTACTTGTGATTCTTTATCATTGTGTTGGATTTGGACTGGGATAGCCTTTCAAGTGCAAGACATCCCTGGCAGAACCCATTTCCTAAATTTCTTTGGAAACCAGAGTGTGGCAACCCGGGATGCTTCATGTTGGAGTGGAATCTCTCTCCTAATGCTCATTGATCCTTTCTGGAAATATCCTAGTTGTGAAAGCTGGAAATGATTGGCACTGCACATTGTAGTTTTCAGAAGCACTGACCTCAGGACAAAAAGGCCAATCTGAGCAGTTAACCAAGGGAAGAAAGAGCTCTCTCTCTCTCTCTTCTGACTGCCTGAGAAGATGTGCTTCGAAATATACAGGGAACCCATTAAAGACCTTGTGGGAGTTGGTAAACCTAAGTGTGCATCCACCTGGAAGAGAGGTACGCATGATGTACTCTGAGCCCAGAGAAGTGGGCAGGAGGCCATTCGTCCTAATAACAGCAAAAGTGGGTGACCTGGAAACGCAAATGGGTTGGTTGTTTTTTTTAGACAGCAACTGTAGCTTGGAAGAAAGATGACATCTTGTTTGAAGTCCAATGTACATGTGGCTGAAAATGCATTTCAGCATGGCTTGTAGACATTTATTTATTTATTTACATTATTTATATTCCACTCTTCTCACCCCGAAGGGGACTCAGGGCGGATCACATTATATACATATAGGGCAAACATTCAATGCCCATATACACATAGAACCGAGACAGAGACAGACAGACACAGAGGCAATTTAACCTTCTCCTGAGGGGATGTTCAATTCTGGCCACAGGGGGGAGCAGCTGCTTCATCATCCACTGTGATGGCACTTCCTCATTCCAAGTCGTAGTTAAACTTGCCTCCCCACTTTTATAAGTGGTACCTTATTTCCTACTTGATAGATGCAACTATCTTTCAGGTTGCTAGGTCAGCAATGAGCAGGAGCTATTTTTTATTTTATTTTTTAATATATAATGTTTATTTATTTTCATTCATTCAAATATACATATATTGCAAGTGTTTGTTGCATACAGTGCAATACCTTCATCTATTAGTCTTTCATAACCATTTCTCAGACAATATATTTTCAATAAGGGGTCACAGTCTTCTATTTGAATAGTACATATAAAAATATTATAAGTTCCAAATTTATATCCGTTTCCTCCCTGCCTTCTATTAGCTTCCTCTTTTTTATTTTTCCTATTTTTTAATTGACAGGTGCTCATCCCGCCACAGGCTGGCCTCGAACTCATGACCTCATGGTCAGAGTGATTTATTGCAGCAGGTTGGCACAGGACATTTGATGGCTCCTCTCACTTCTTCCCACTCTCCGCCAATTAAATATGGGATAAAAATTATTTATTTCTGGCATTTATACCCCGCCCTCTCACCCGCGGGGACTCAGGGCGGCTTACAACAGTTGGCAGCATTTAATGCCAAGAACATAAGAATAAAACAAAAACAGTACATATCATCAATTAAAACTATAAAAATACATGTTTAAAATACATTATAACATTTAAAACATATGTAAATTGGATCCATTTGTCTAAAAACCTTATGCTTCAGCCTTCAATCAGACCATGTCGACGTTATCATATTATTCGTTAAAAGCGTTGCCTTTTGCTCCAGAAGCCAATGTAGCAGTTTTAGTGTTGGACTATGGACTTTATCATGCAAATCTACTCTTCCTCTACAGTTGTATTATCATTGGTAGCAGATACACACCATTTTCTATATCAGGGCTCTCTCCCATTGCACAATTGTGCCAAGTTGCCAATGCATAGTGCCATGACCATACTTCTGCATATCCTCATAAACTCACCTTCCTAAGAGAAGTGGCTTGAAGAGTTGGGGATGTTTATCTTGGAAAAGAAAAGATTAAGATGGGCATGAGAGCCATATTTAAATATGTGAAAGGATGTCATATTGAGGAGGGAGCAAGTGTGTTTTCTACTGCTCTGGAGACAACAACATGGAGCAATGGATCCAAACCATCGGAAAATATCTGTTTGACAGTGGAATGTGTTGCCTCAGAGTGTGGTAGAGTCTTCTTCTCTGGAAACTTTTAAACAGAAGTTGGATGGCCATCTGTCGGGAGTGCTTTGATTGTGTGGTCCTGTGGTTGAATTGGGTGAGATTGGATGACCCGTGGGATCTCTAACAGATCTATGCTTCTATCATTGGCCCTGCCTAAATTAGTCTAATCGTGTTTATGTGCCTTCAAGTCATTTTTAAGATATGGCAACTGCAAAGGGAACCTTTCATGGGATTTTTTAAAGAGACAGTTTGCCTTTACAGATTGAGGCTGAGAGAATGTGACTTGCCCAAGGTCACCCAGTGGGTTTCCATATCTAAGTGGGGATTTGAACCCTCATTTAACAAAATTCTAACCAGAAAAGTAGATTAGCCTAGTCCCTGTTTACAGTAATTCAAGTTGGTTACTCTACCTTTGCATATGTTTCCTGACAGCTTAGAGTCAGAAGACATAGGATACATAAATTTGTTTCTTTTTTCCCCTTAAAATATTTTGCAGGCCAGTTAAGGGGGGAAAAATCAAGAGTATTGTAAGTCAAATCTGGGAAGGAAAAAAGTGATGAGCGCAGCTTGGATCCCCTTGGAGGAAAGGTGGGCTATAAATTCACTAAGAAAATAAAGAAGAAGACAGAAGCAAGGCAGGATTACAAGTGATGGATGGCAGCACCGGAAGCCCTTGTAAAATTGAGTGAGTGAGGCAAGGTGAGGGCATGTAGACTATGTAGTAGCAGATTTCACAGATGACTGATGTGCAGTGTGCAGAGATCCTTTGACTCGCATCTTGTTGGTTAAACAAGTCAGCATAGTGCTTATGCATGTTTTTCTGGAGTTGTCGTGAAGGGAGATATTTACTGCCTCGTCCATGCAAGGACTCCCGCTTCTCTCCAAACACACTTTTCTCATACTATTCCTTCACAATGTGACAATTGGCTGCTGGTGGAAAGCAGGGGAGGCTGGTGGAGTATCGTCCCACAATGTACCCATAGCTAGATGCTGAAGGATGAAGGCATTTCCATGTCCCTCAAGGTGATGCAAAAAAGGATAAAGGCATCTCCAGGACTTTCAGTTTGATGCTGAAAGATAATTTATTATTTATTTATTTACAGCATTTATATTCCGCCCTTCTCACCCCGAAGGGGACTCAGGGTGGATCACATTACACATATAGGCAAACATTCAATGCCTTTTAACATAGAACAAAGACAAGACAAACATAGGCTCCGAGCGGGCCTCGAACTCATGACCTCCTGGTCAGAGTGATTCATTGCAGCTGGTTGCAGCTGGCTTGCTCTCCAGCCTGCACCACAGCCCGGGCTGAGATAAGGGTATCTCCAGGACCTTCAAGGCAATTGAGAAGGATGAAGGCGTCTCCAGGACCTTCAAGTTGATGCAGAATGATAAGGATCTCTCCAGGACCTTCAAGGTGATGCAGAAGGATGAAGGCATCTCCAGGACCTTCAAGTTGATACTGAAATATAAGGGTCTTTCCAGGACCTTCAAGTTGATGTTGAAAGATAAGGGTCTTTCCAGGATGTTCAAGATGATTCAGAAATATAAGAGTCTCTCCATGACCTTCAAGGTGATGTAGAAAGATGAAGGCATCTCCAAGACCTTCAAGTTGATGCTGAAAGATAAGAGTATCTCCAGGACCTTCAAGGTGATGCAGAATGATGAAGGCATCTCCAGAACCTTTAAGTTGATGCTGAAAGATAAGGGTCTTTCCAGGACCTTCAAGTTGATGTTGAAAGTTAAGGGTCTTTCCAGGACCTTCAAGGTGATTAAGAAAGATAAGAGTCTCTTCAGGACCTTCAAGGTGATGTAGAAGGATGAAGGCATCTCCAGGACCTTCAAGCTGATGCGGAAAGATGAGTCTCCCCATGACCTTCAAGCTGATGCAGAAGGATGAAGGCATCTCCAGGACCTTCAAGCTGATGCTGAAAGATAAGAGTCTCTCCATGACCTTCAAGCTGATGCAGAAGGATGAAGGCATCTCCAGGACCTTTAAGTTGATGCTGAAAGATAAGGGTCTCTCCAGGACCTTCAAGGTGAGGTAGAAGGATGAAGGCATCTCCAGGACCTTCTTGAAGATGAAATTATCACTGTGCATCCACCTACAAACATTTAGAATTTTATTTTAAAAATGTCCTCTTTAGGAATTTGCTTGGTCTTACAACATGACTCTGTGAAAAGAAGGATATTACAGAATCATCTGAAAGACTTAAAAGTTTATAGAGAGGATATATTTTATGAGACGCATGTAGATGGAGAGTGTGAAAGAGACACGGAGAACAGGTGATGCATGATGTTCTTGTTGCTTCTGGAGGCAGCAATGACTGCCTTCTCAATAAAGACCAGTAGAGGTTGCTGCCATTTTATTTTTAAAGCTTGCTTCTTCTTTTCCTAACAAGCACATGAGACAGCGAGACAATGGATAAACAAGACCAGTGTGCAGAAATGCGTGCCCAGTTGACACGTGTGGGAAACGCAGAGCCATATATTTAAAATCCAGCCTCAGTCAAACTTAAAGCAGGGTAAGACTTAATTTTAAGACAAGGGAAGCGCATTAGGGGGGTGGGTCTTGGAGACCCTTACAGCTTGTAATATTTCTTTATCACGGATCCTCCCAAACTGTTCTTCTCTGCACAGAAACTGTGGATGAAACCTGACTGGGGTCCTGTTGTCTTTATTCTCCCCGCTCTTATTTTCTATCAAAACCAACCCTTCCCCACTTTATGACAGGTGCAGCCATGGGTTTAACCAAATCTACAGGTCCCTGTTGACTCATTTCGTGAGCCTTCTGTTTGCGCGCCTGATGTCACTCTCCATCAGCAACTCTGTTGATCTTCAGGATATCTTGTAGTGATATTGATGGCACATGAATGTTAAAACAGCCATTCTTCTGGGACCAGGTTGAAAGCAGTGATACAGAATGGCTTCTGTATCAGTGGAATCTGCTCCAAGTTTTATGCAAACTTTAAAAAGAGCTATTTTAGAAATACGTTGGCTTCTTTAAAATCTGAAATAAAATGGACATGAGTTCACCAGTTCACTTGCATGGAAGCATCAGGTCCCATTTGAAACTATCCAAAATATTTTATCTTCCTTGTAGTAACACCTGGTTCATCATCAGATGAGATGGATTTTTCTAAACCTCTCACCTATTCCAGTAAGCTTGGACAATTGATGTGTCCAAACAATGAATAAATTATATTGTTTCTATTATAACAAGTGGAACATTTTTATTTGTTCACCCCGAAGCAAATTCATTAGCCGATGATGGTCCCGTGATGGGAGATAATAGGCAATCTCTCTGCTTGAAAGATACCTATCATGGAGAACCAGTCTGGGATAATGAGACGGGAAAGAGAAAACGAGGAATGTTATGGACCAAGGGAAGCTGAAGTTCTGGGCACCAACGTTCAAGAAGAATCAAGTTCAGAGAAAGGGGGACAACATGTTCAGAGATCTGGAAACCAAATCTTGTGAGGAATGAGGGTGTTCTGTCTGTTTTGTTTGGAGACATCTGAGAGGTCAGACCTCATCTGAGATTGTCCAGTTTTGTGCACCACGACTGAAGAAGGATATGGACATGCTGGAAGGTGTCCAGTGAAGGGCCACCAAAAATGGTCAAAGGTCTGGAAACTATGAATCCCTCTGAAGAGTAGATAAAGGAGCTGGACATGTTTAGTTTGGAGAAGAGAAGATGAAGAGGGAATATTTGAAAGAAGATGGGATCTTGTGCCTGGAGTTTGGACATAACATCACTTCTAGATGCTGCTGATTTATTTTGTAAGCAGACTTACAAAACATGGCTTCTGGAGGCCTTTAAGTGCCAAATTTTGGGGTCCTGGGGACCATAGATATCTTTTAGGTGGCATTTTGTCCCTTGTTTGATATAATCCCCGTCCCCCAGGGAGCCCAGAGCATGGGAAGAGCATATCATATTATTACTAAATATTGTGATGCCTAAGAGGACATGTGGACAACCATTTGGGACAGCAAACAGCTGTATTTAGCTTTAAGGTATCAGATGAGCATGATGTGACCTGGGCATGTCTAGCCAGATGGGTCTCCTTTTGCGTAGCCACTGCCCTGGTTCTCGAAGTGTTCTTTGCCAATTTATTTGGGTTTGGATCATCTGAACAAGAGCCGGCGGTGCCAGCTGGTTTCTGCCCTTCCGCCTTCTGTTTCCAGATGGAGTCTCTGAAAAAGAACATGAAAACCCTGCCCATGCCTGTCCTTTTGGTTCCTCGTTTCCATTCTCCTGCAAGAGGTGTGTGGGCCTTTAGAAGGCAAGCAGGGAAATTTTTCTGTCTGGACTTTCCAGACACTTCAGCGCTCAGTATTAAAAATGGATGAGGGTTTGTCGGAAGCGGCTATTTCGCACACCCAGCAGGCAGCAGTTGAATGCAAATTTGCACTTGTTGCTGAATAGTCTGTCCTGCCTTGTAACTTGGGAGCTGGAAACATTCTTGAGGGCTGTTTTGCTTGTTGGGCTCTCTCTTCTTTTCAGCTTGAATGGGGCCATCCCAAGATATTCGGCTGCCCGAGGCAAAAGACTAGACTTCGTCAAATCCCTTTCTTCCCATCATTCTGAACCACCTTGTTGTAAGAGCTTTCTCAGAGCTTAGGAAATGTGCTTTTTTTGGACTACAGTATTCATAAGCCCCAGCCTGCATGAACACTGGCCATACTGAAAAGCAGTCCCAAAAGGAACTTTTCTGAGCTTCCTTCTGTTTTGACATGGAGCCTACTGGCTCACGGGTTAGTGTGGCAATGAATCCTGATTTTAGCCCGATATTTATAGGAGTTATCCACAGTGCTGTATTCCATCTGTCAAAATAGCCGAGCCACCTTGGAGAGCTTTTTTTGAAGCTTGGCTGAAGACCTGGAATGGATTCACTACCTCACTGCATGAAGCAACAGTTTTCTGCCACATTGAAGGCAGCACCCTAATTTACAGGATGAAGGCTTTTAAGCAGAGGTTGGATGGCCATCTGTCAGGGGTGCTTTGAATGTGATTTTCCTGCTTCTTGGCATGGGGTTGGACTGGATGGCCCATGAGGTCTCTTCCAACTCTATGAGTCTATGATTCTAAGGGTAGACTATCTCCTGGACACAGCTTTGCCCATCAGCATTTGGCCACAAAGTTCATTATGTCCTTTATATATAGAATCGTGGAATTACAGTAGAGTCTCACTTATCCAACCTCCACTTATCCAACATTCCGTATTATCCAACGCAGTCGGCCTTTTAGTTCTCAATGTCTTTGTAGTCAATGTTTTCAATACATTGCGATATTTTGGTGCTAAATTCATAAATACAGTAGAGTCTCACTTATCCAACATAAATGGGCCGGCAGAATGTTGGATAAGCGAATATGTTGGATAATAAGGAGGCATTAAGGAAAAGTCTATTAAACATCAAATTAGGTTATGATTTTACAAATTAAGCACCAAAACATCATGTTACACAACAAATTTGACAGAAAAAGTAGTTCAATATGCAGTAATTCTATGTAGTAATTACTGTATTTATGAATTTAGCACCAAAATATCATGATGTATTGAAAACATTGACTACAAAAATGAGTTGGATAATCCAGAACGTTGGATAACTGAGTGTTTGATAAGTGAGACTCTACTGTACAGTAATTACTACATTATGTTACTGTGTATTAAACTGCTATTTCTGTTGATTGGTTGTAAAACATGATATTTTGGTGCTGAATTTGTAAAATCATTATGTAATTTAATGTTTAATAGGCTTTTCCTTAATCCCTCATTATTATCCAACATTTTCACTTATCCAACATTCTGGCAGCCCATTTATGTTGGATAAGTGAGACTAGTCTACTGTATAGAGTTGGAAGAGACTTCAAGGGCCATATGATTCAACTTCCTTCTGTCCAACAGGAAGACTATCCAAGCCTTACCTACAGATGACCACCCAGCCTTTGTTAAAAACCTCCAGAGAAGGATTCTCCAGTACAGGATTCTCCAGCACATTCCCAGGGAATATATTTCACTGTTGAAAAAGTTCTTAGCATCACGAAGGTCTTCTTAATACTTAGGTAGAATCTCTTTTTCCTTCCAGTTTGAATTCATTGTTCTGTAACCTACAGAGCAGTGGGAATCAAGCTTGCTCCCTCTTCCTTAAGACATCCTTTCAAATATGTAATCATGGCCATTATCTCACCTCTTAACCTTCTCTTCTCCAGGTTAAACGTGTCAGTCCTCATAGGGTTTGGGTTCCAAACCATAGACTTTTTTGGTTACCTCCTCTGGATACATTCCAGCTTCTCCTACTTGAAGAGCTTCCTCAGTCAAATCCAACTTGAAGAGAAAGAACCTTCAGACCAAGATTGCCCAGGGTCTAGATGCTGCCCATGCTCAGTGCCAACCTAGCATCTCTTCACCTTGTATAATTATCATGCTAATATTCCACTTTAATTGCAATGGATACATTCAATGAAACCCTGAAGTTTGTAGTTTGGTGAGGCACTAGAACTCTATTTGACAGAGAATTGTAAACCATCTCCCTAAGCCGCAAATCCCAAGCTTCTTACAGGATGTTGTCATAGCAGTCTAAAGCAGAATCGTCATGTTATGGGTATCCAACAGTCGAAGGATCAAGAAGTCTTAGTAGACCACAAGTCACACTTATGTAATCATGCAAATGCTCCATCCCCAATCATAGACCAGGAGCAACAGGAACATCCTTGGGAGAGTAATGGGCTCTCGGATGTATCTCAATGGATTGTCATTGATGAATGCACTGGGGATGTTGAGGAGGAGGACAACACTTTACACCTACATGATTCACTTCAACAGGAACACTCTTCAGGGGACACACACACTGTCTTGCACAAAAGGGACCCTGTCAATCCTCAAAGGAAACAGGTCTTGGTAGTAGGTGACTCCCTCCTTAGAGGAACGGAAGCCATCATTTCCAGACCGGATGGGATGGCTCGAGAAACATGCTGCCTCCCGGGGGCAAAAATACACCATATCACTCAGAGGCTCAGCAGGCTCCTAAAGCCCCATCACCCTCCCCACCTTATGTTGATACATGTAGGTACCAATGACACCGCTAGGCATACTTTTCAAAAGATCACAAATGATTTTCGAGCTCTGGGAACAAAGCTAAAACTGTATAATGTACATGTGATCTTTTCATCCCTCCTCCCTGTTGTAGGACACGGCTCTACAAGGGCCAGAAAAATAGTACAGGTCAATAACTGGCTCAGAAAATGGTGTCAAGAGGAGCATTTTGGCTTCCTTGACCATGGGCTACTCTTCCAAGAGGATGGACTACTGGCAAGCGATGGGGTGCATCTCACACAAGTAGGAAAACATCTTTTTGCACACAGACTCACAAACCTCATCAGGCGCACTTTAAACTAGATCCACTGGGGGAGGGGAACAACAGCCTGGCGAACAATATATTACCCATGACCACAGGGAACCGCCGAAAGGCTAAACAAACACAGCAAGGACCAAGTACAGAGAGCACAATAATCCCAAATAAACAGTTTGAGAGGAGGTCACAGGGGCTTACATGTCTTTACACTAATGCTCAGAGCATGGGAAATAAGCAAGACAAACTCCAACTCCTAGCACAGCACCACACATACGATGTCATAGGCATCACTGAAACCTGGTGGGATGACTCCCATCACTGGAATTTAACCATTGAGGGCTATAACCTCTTTCACAGAAATAGAACAAAGGGGAGAGGAGGGGGAGTAGCTTTATATGTCAAAAACAGTTACGTTGCAGAAGAAATGCAAGACTGTAATCCGGGAAACCAGCTTGAAAGCATCTGGATAAGAATCAAGGGAACCGGGACTCAAAAAGATCTTGTCGTGGGTGTCTACTACAGACCTCCGAGTCAGGATGAAGGACTTGATGAAGCCTTCTGTCAACAGCTGACCAAACAGGCACAAAGAAGAGATATAATAGTCATGGGCGATTTCAATTATCCCGATATCTGCTGGAAAACAAACTCAGCCAAGAGTACAAAGTCCAACAAATTCCTCACTTGCCTTGCAGATAATTTTATGGTCCAGAAGGTAGAAGAGGCAACAAGGGGATCAGCAACTCTTGATCTAATCTTAACAAATGTGGAAGACCTGATCAATACAGTTGAAGTGGTTGGATCCTTAGGGGCAAGTGACCATGTGCTCCTGCAGTTTGCAATACAAAGGAATGCTGAAACTAAGACAAGTCAAACACGCTTTCCGGACTTTAAGAGAGCTGACTTCCAAAAAATGAAGGAATTACTGAGCGGCATTCCATGGACGCCGATATTAAAAAACAAGGGAGTTAAGGATGGATGGGAGTTTTTCAAAAGTGAAATACTCAAGGCGCAAATGCAAACAGTGCCAACAAAGAAGAAAAATAAGACAAGTGCAAAGAAGCCAGAATGGATGTCCAAAGAACTTCTAACTGAGCTAAAGCTCAAAAGTGACATGCACAAGAAGTGGAAAAGGGGAGAAATCACCAAAGAAGAATTCAAACGTATAGCCAACACCTGTAGGGAAAAGGTTCACAAGGCTAAAGCGCAAAATGAGCTCAGGCTTGCCAGGGACATAAAAAACAACAAAAAAGGCTTTTTTGCTTACGTTGGTAGAAAAAGGAAGAAAAAGGAGGCGATAGGGCCATTGCAAGGAGAAGATGGGGTGATGGCGACAGGGGACAGGGAAAAGGCAGAACTGCTCAATGCCTTCTTTGCCTCGGTCTTCTCACAAAAAGAAAGCCATCTTCAACCTCAGCAACACGGAATGGACGAAGGATTGGGGGAAATCCAACCCCAAATAGGGAGACACGTTGTCCAGGAACACCTGGCCTCTCTAAACGAATTCAAGTCCCCAGGGCCAGATCAGCTACACCCAAGAGTACTGAAGGAACTAGCGGAAGTTATTTCAGAACCACTGGCAATTATCTTCGAGAGTTCTTGGAGAATGGGAGAAGTCCCAGCAGATTGGAGGAGGGCGAATGTGGTCCCTATCTTCAAGAAGGGAAAAAAGAACGACCCAAACAATTACCGTCCGGTCAGCCTCACATCAATACCAGGCAAAATTCTGGAAAAGATCATTAAGGAAGTGGTCTGCAAACACTTAGAAACAAATGCGGTCATTGCTAATAGTCAACACGGATTTACCAAAAACAAGTCATGCCAGACTAATCTGATCTCTTTTTTCGATAGAGTTACGAGTTGGGTCGATACAGGGAATGCTGTGGATGTAGCGTACCTGGATTTCAGTAAGGCCTTCGACAAAGTCCCCCATGACCTTCTGGCAAACAAACTAGTAAAATGTGGGCTAGACAAAATTACGGTTAGGTGGATCTGTAATTGGCTAAGCGAACGAACCCAAAGGGTGCTCACCAATGCGTCGTCTTCATCATGGAAGGAAGTGACAAGTGGAGTGCCGCAGGGCTCCGTCCTGGGCCCGGTTCTGTTCAACATCTTTATTAACGACTTAGACGAAGGGTTAGAAGGCACGATCATCAAGTTTGCAGACGACACAAAACTGGGAGGGATAGCTAACACTCCAGAAGACAGGAGCAGAATTCAAAACGATCTTGACAGACTAGAGAGATGGGCCGAAACTAACAAAATGAAGTTCAACAGGGACAAATGCAAGATACTTCACTTCGGCAGAAAAAATGCAAATCAAAGATACAGAATGGGGGACGCCTGGCTTGACAGCAGTGTGTGCGAAAAAGACCTTGGAGTCCTCGTGGACAACAAGTTAAACATGAGCCAACAATGTGATGCGGCTGCTAAAAAAGCCAACGGGATTCTGGCCTGCATCAATAGGGGAATAGCGTCTAGATCCAGGGAAGTCCTGCTCCCCCTCTATTCTGCCTTGGTCAGACCACACCTGGAATACTGTGTCCAATTTTGGGCACCACAGTTGAAGGGAGATGTTGACAAGCTGGAAAGCGTCCAGAGGAGGGCGACTAAAATGATTAAGGGTCTGGAGAACAAGCCCTATGAGGAGCGGCTTAAAGAGCTGGGCATGTTTAGCCTGCAGAAGAGAAGGCTGAGAGGAGACATGATAGCCATGTACAAATACGTGAAGGGAAGTCATAGGGAAGAGGGAGCAAGCTTGTTTTCTGCTGCCCTGCAGACTAGGACACGGAACAATGGCTTCAAACTACAGGAAAGGAGATTCCACTTGAACATCAGGAAGAACTTCCTCACTGTGAGAAGGGCTGTTCGACAGTGGAACTCTCTCCCCGGGGCCGTGGTAGAGGCTCCTTCCTTGGAGGCTTTTAAGCAGAGGCTGGATGGCCATCTGTCGGGGGTGCTTTGAATGCGATTTCCTGCTTCTTAGCAGGGGGTTGGACTAGATGGCCCATGTGGTCTCTTCCAACTCTACTATTCTATGATTCTATGATTCTATGATTCACAAGCAAAAGGTTGACAGATTGATTCAGGATGATCGTCGTATCACTCAGAGAAATTTCAAGCATAATCAGCATTTCACAAGAATGTATGGGTCACATTATTGCTTTGCTTGGCTATCGGAAGATCTGTGCACGATGGGTCCTGTGAGACGCTGGTTGCGAAAACAGAGTGTCGACTTCTTCTGTGACAGCTTCAGAAAACTTGTTCATTGTTGGTTAAAATATATCCAGTTGTCTGGTGATTATGTGGAAAGGTGAATAGTGGTAGTTAAAGAGCACATTCTAAGGATTATTTCTGCGTGTGATTTATTAAAATATTCCCATCCAAACCCAAGTAACGGAGGTGGAGGTATTATTTTTCATTCAACCCTCATAAATGGATGGCAGAGGATTAACCAGAACTGTTCCTACCAAGTTAGCATCGGTGAGGGGTAGATCCCTAAACTATGAATCCCTGGTTTCTTGGGACAGAGCCATGGAAATGAAAGAACTAGACATATAATACTAAAACTGTATTCAGTGAAAGGGCTGTGATTTAACTGGGGAGAAATGTAACATTTTTATTCCCACTTTGCCAGTTTCCAAGCTGTTTACACCTTGGCCCAGAGTGGAAATTTGCCATCGGATTCCCAGAAACGTTAGCAGAAAGAGAGCTGAGAAGGGGCCATGGAGGGCGGCCAGGTGTGTGTTTTGCCCAGGTGTGCATCCAAAGCCTTCCGTTTTGGAAAGAAACCCAGAGAACAAGGCGGAAACTCCCTGTTTTGTCAAAGCCTCCTCTGGGTTTCCTCCAAATTGGGTGGTTTTACAGACCTAACCAGATGCCTTGGCACCGCTTTCTTTCTCTCCAGGATATTAAAATGGATTCATTGGCTTTCATTTTAACCACTTTGGAAGGAAGCGTCCTGAACAAAACTTCATAGAGTCCTTTGGATGAAACTTTTTCTAAATCAACTCATAAAATTGGGAAAGAAAATTAAAATTAAAGTGAAAAAGTGCTCATCATTCTTCTGTCCTGATTCTGCAAATTTGTTTCTTTTTGCCCTCCTAATCTCCATATATATCTATATTTATTCTATCTATCTATCTATCTATCTATCTATCTATCTATCTATCTATCTATCTATCTATCTATCATCTATCTATTACAGCCCAGCCAAAATACATTTCTTGGAGTCTTGGTTTTTAGGCTTGTTCCTGGGGTTATTTGGGGCACTGATTAAGAAAATGGGATAGATCGCATCAACTCTAGTTATTTTTTTTCCTATATGTGATCAGATGGTGATCAGTAGTAAGCATATATTCTTTATTAAGAATTGATAGGGGAAAACTGGTGCAATTTTTGGAATCAGTAGGTAAAATATATTATTTATTTATTTATTTTTCTCCTGCTTTTCTCCCATGAATGGGACTCAAAGCGGTCTACAATAGACGTCAACAAATACATAATGTAAAACCACTCATCCCACAACCCAACATATGATCAATAAATCATGCATTGTATAAACCCAAATTACAAGGATATAAATAAGCATAAAAACACATATATCATTGTCAGTTTAAAACTGCACACCTCCAGCCACTGAGATAATTCCTAGCACATTAAAACATAAGCTGGACAGGTCAGAGCTCCATAATTCTGATTATATGAGCCTTGAGACCTTATCTGACCAAAATGACTAGTCTTGTGTGTTATTGGGGAAGATCTGCTTCCATAAAAATGTCTTCATATGGGAGCGAAAGGCCAATAACAAGGGGGCTGAAGAGGGAGTTCCAGAGCTGTGGGGCCACCACCAAAAAGGCCCTCTCCCTCATCCCCACCAAGTGTTGTGACTCAGCTGAAACCTCAGATTGACTCTGAGGATGATGGGATTCAGGTTCACAATCAGGTTCAAAAATGTCCCTGTTGTAGAAGATGAAGAACAGAGAGTGGAAGTTCATTTTCCCACAGCAAGGAATGATGTTGATGATACTGAAACTAGCCAGGTGCAAATTGGCTTGGAAAAGGAGGACAGTTCTCAGTCTGATAATGAGGCTCAGCAAACTAACGAGCAGGCTGACCTTGATGAAACAGGTTCCTTAGATCGAGCTGACCGTTTGGAATTCAGGGTCCGGAGGAGTGTAAGAATCGCAAACAAGAGGGAGGTTAGAGGCCAGAGAAATGCTTTCATGCTTTGCAAAGGGTATTAAAGCAATGTGTTTGGAGACAGACCTTTGTCAAAGCAACTTTTCGTTTAACCAAGAAGCAAGCTCTTTTTTCCTGGATTATCTTGCAGCTCTTGTCTTCATGTTCTTGGGATTTTGCCATGCTCTATTGGGACTTTGTTTATTTCTGGTGATTTCTTGAATTATGCTTTAAGGCTTTATTTTGTAACGATCTTTTGGAACTTTACTTTTGTTTTAAAGAACTTTTTATCTTCTACTTTATAATAAACTAAAAAGACTTCAACCTGTGTGCAGTTTGGTATTTACAGCAAGGTGAAGCTATCTTGAGGTACGACACCAAGTATATTTATGATGGTGGAGGGACTGAGAGGAGGGCCTCTCCTGATAATCTCATGTGGGTTGATAAAAGGAGGAGATGCGGTACCTCAAACAGGCTTAGCTTGAACAGTTTTGGACGTAGAGGTCAAAAGCCGGCTCCTTGAATTGCACCCGGAAACAAACTGGAAGCCAGTATAGTTGCTTCAGGAATGGGGTAGTTCTTTCCGTATATCCTGCTCCTGTCAACAGTCTAGCAGCTGACCTTTGTACCAGTTGCAGTTTCCAAACACTCTTCTGGGGCAGCCCCACGTAGAGCGTGTTACAGTAGTCTATCCTGGATATGACTAAGGCATGTACTACCATGTCCAGATCAGACTTTCCAAGGTATGGGCACAAGCTTTAACTGTGCAAGGCTCTTCCGGCCACCACCAACACCTGGGCCTCCAGGGTCAGTGCTGGACTCCATCCAGTTTAGGTTGCAACCCAATATCCTGGTCAGCCCTACAATTGACCAGTAGTACTTCTGTCTTGTCTGGATTCAGTTTCAATTTGTCCCTCCCCATCCAGTCAAATATATCCAAAAACAGGGCTGATTTCTGAGGCACCAAAATGTGTGTTGGCCGATGCAGGCCATATGCGGAGACTATGGGCACATCTGCATTGTAGAATTAATGCAGTTTGATACCATTCTAATAGTGCTGGTGCCTCACCAGAGGATTCCGTAGCAATGAGCCATAGCAGTTAAAGCGGTGTCAACTTGCATTCATTCTATAGTGTAGATTCTCCCTTCAGTAGCTGTCAGTGGTGGTTACCCAAATAAACCATGATTTATGACCAACAAGAACGATGATAGGGGTGAATCATAGAAATGCTGCTTTTTATTTTGGACAAGTGGCTATGAAGGAAACTTTATGGCTTCCTCTCTAAGGCCATCCCATATTTCATAGCCCATATTTATCTTGCTGTGCTTTTTATGTCTCCTTGACTCATGCTTTGTTTTCCTCTGATGGCACTATCTTTCCAGGGGGAGAAACTAGGACACCTATTTAAATAGCTGCTTCTTGATTCAGTTTATCCATCCTTTGTAACAGTGGCAGAAAAGTTGGAAGCTGGGGCAATGTTGGATCCTGGATCTAGGTCACCTGTTAATACAGGTACATCCGAGGGCTATGGGAGAATCAGTGCCAAGTGGATCAAGATCTCCTGGCCTTAAATGACTGACTTTCTTCTGCTCTCCAATTCTTGGAGATGTGGTTAGATCTACACCAGGCATGGGCAAACTTTGGTCCTCCAGTTGTTTTGGACTTCAGCTCCCACTATTCCTAACAGCCTCAGGCCCCTTCCTTTTCCCTCTCAGCTGCTTAAGCTGGATGACCATCTGTCGGGGTTCTTTGAATATGATTTTCCTGTTTCTTGGCAGAATGGGGTTGGACTGGATGGCCAAATGGGGTCTCTTCCAGCTCTGTGATTCTATGATTCTAAAAAGGCATTCTCTTCTGTCTTCTCTCCAAAATCCAACAACTGTCACCCAGAAATAGGGAATATATAGGAGTTCTATTTCTCCCGCAGTTCTTTTTCTGGGGGAACTCTGCTGCTCTCCGTCTTGTTGCTGAGACTTCAAAAAGGTGTATTGCCATTTGTCACATGTGACAGCCTGCCAAAAAAAATCCATTGAGGCTCGTGCAAGGACTTCTGATTGTGATTTTTAAAAAAAATGATCCCTTGTCTCTGCATAAAGAAGGAAGGGGGAGAGATTTGTTTCCCATGTCTACTGTAAAGAACATTCGTGGTGCAACGTATGGAGAGGAGATTTGGCTATAGTGGCACATGCCTTCATTATCTCTTGACTAGACTACGGTAATGCCCACTATGTGGGGCTGCCCATGCAAGGTGTTGGAAGCTACATCCAGTGAAAAAAGCAGCATCCAAACTGTTGTCAGGTGTGTATTTTAGAGACACATATTATCAGATAAAGACATCCCACTTCAACATTCCTGGTCTGTAGTTATGACATCAATGTCACACACATTATTCTGAAATGGAAACGAAAGTGGCATCACCAGCTATATATTTCCCCTATTCAAATTCACTTCAGTATCAAAAGGCACCTAATACTACCTCCAGGCATGTTGACTACCTTGGAGACATTCATCTAAGTACTGGATAAAATAAAAGAATACAGACTTGCGTATAGAAGCCTCTAATACTACCTCCAGGCATGGTGACCACCTTGCAGACGTTCATCTAAGTATTGGATAAAATAACAGAATAGAGACTTGCATATAGAAGCCCCTAATACTACCTCCAGGCATGGTGACCACCTTGGAGACGTTCATCTAAGTATTGGATAAAATAAGAGAATACAGACTTGCGTATAGAAGCCCCTAATACTACCCCCAGGCATGGTGACCACCTTGGAGACGTTCATCTAAGTATTGGATAAAATAGGAGAATACAGACTTGTGTATTGAAGCCGCTAATACTACCTCCAGGCATGGTGACCACCCTGGAGACGTTCATCTAAGTATTGGATAAAATAAGAGAATACAGACTTGCGTATAGAAGCCCCTAATACTACCTCCAGGCATGGTGACCACCCTGGAGACGTTCATCTAAGTATTGGATAAAATAAGAGAATACAGACTTGTGTATTGAAGCCGCTAATACTACCTCCAGGCACGGTAACCACCTTGGAGACGTTCATCTAAGTATTGGATAAAATAACAGAATACAGACTTGCGTATAGAAGTCCCTAATACTACCTCAGGGCATGGTGACCACCTTGGAGATGTTCATCTAAGTATTGGATAAAATAACAGAATACAGACTTGCATATAGAAGCCCCTAATACTACCTCCGGGCATGGTGACCACCCTGGAGACATTCATCTAAGTACTGGATAAAATAAGAGAATACAGACTTGTGTATAGAAGCCCCTAATACTACCTCCAGGCATGGTGACTACTTTGGAGAATTCATCTAAGTACTGGATAAAATAAGAGAATATGGACTTGCGTATAGAAGCCCCTAATACTACCTCCAGGCATGGTAACTACTAACTGCCTTCATCTAAGGACTGGAAAGACAATACAGACTTATCTATAGAACCCTCATGCAATGGTCGTGGAGATGTTATCTAAGGATTGGACAAAATATAACAATATAGACTTGTTAACAGAAGCCTCTAGCACTGGCTTCCAGGCTTGGCAACCATCAACTTGACTGGAGACAGGTGCCAATTTTCCGCCCCCTCAGGGCAACGTGGACCATCCCAAATACAAATGTTTAGCCTGAAACGAAACTGTTGCAGCCCAAAGTTCACTTCTTCTTTTGGAAAACGAAAGTTTTTATTTACAGTTAAACAACTGGGAGCAGAGCTTAGCTGCAACCCCTTTGGAAAGTGAATGCCAATCCATTTTCACACTTCTTTTTTTGGCACGAAAAAAGACTAGCAGTTCTGGGAGTGTGGAGGGGTTGAAGGCGACAAAAAAAACCCCTTCACAAATCAAATAACATATAACAAATGTTTACCCACAAAATATCAAGAGAGCCATCTTTGCCATGTTGGGCAAATAGCCAGAAATCCATCGACCTCCACCAATACATATGGGGCAAGGCCCAGGTTTACCTGTCTGTCTATCGTTTCCTGCTTTCCTGTTATATTTAATAATTCTTTTTTTACTTCTCATTTTTCTCTCTAAAAGTTTTTGCTTGTTTCATACCATACTCCAGGCTCCCCCCCCCCCCATTAACACTTCGCTCTTGTTTCTCGGTTGCATCATTTTTGGCTCTGTTTCTGTTGGCACCGTCTCCTGAAGATGGCTGTTAAAAGAAGTGATTCCATATGCTCTGGAGGTGAGCGAAAGCATTTACAAATCTGCTCTGGGAGTGAGTTCTGCAGAGTCCGAACTGGGAGAAGGAGCAGAACAAGACCCCATATTCCTTTCCTTTAGGACGCCCTGCTTTCTTTCCCCAAATGGCCGGATCCCACCCCTGTTCTGGGACGAGGCACCATTTTCTGGGCTCCCAATAAACATTCCCAGCTGCTTTGTTGGACAGAAGGCACTGGGCCAAGAGCTCCATGGGCTGTTTACAATTGGCCATAACTCACTACTTTGGCCAAGTGACAGAGGAAATAACCTTGCTACAGAAAGGCAGCTATTTCAAAACTCATGGGGGCCGGTTTGTTTTCAGAATTGCCATGGGCCGT
The DNA here is from genome assembly GCF_035594765.1 of Anolis carolinensis. Taxonomy (NCBI): domain Eukaryota; kingdom Metazoa; phylum Chordata; class Lepidosauria; order Squamata; family Anolidae; genus Anolis; species Anolis carolinensis. Next base: position 112,628,323 of record NC_085846.1, on the reverse strand, counting down.
TGCCCTCCAGAACAGAAAAGTTCTGAAAACTGGCTTGTTTTAAAGGCTCCTTTCCTCCTTTGTCCTCCAAAAAACCAAGCAGGCACATCTTGATTTGCATTGGTGTCCAAGGATGACAAAGGCTGTATAAAATCCACATTGAACTGGATTCTATGGCAGTGTGGACTAAGATAAGGTAAAGGTTTCCTCTGACGTTAAGTCCAGTCATGACCGACTCTGGGGGTTGGTGCTCATCTCCATTTCTAAGCCGAAGAGCCGGCGTTGTCCATAGACACCTCCAAGGTCATGTGGCCAGCATGACTGATTGGAGTGCCGTTACCTTCCCGCCGGAGCAGTACCTATTGATCTACTCACATTTGCATGTTTTTGAACTGCTAGGTTGTCAGGAGCTGGAGCTAACAGCGGCTGCTCCCGCTGCTCCCGGGAGTATTTATTATTACTTGTATTATTTTCCTGTATTATTATTATTATTATTATTATTATTATTATTATTATTATTATTATTATTAAATGTATTATTTTACTATTATTATTAAAAGGATACATAAGCACATTTACAATGAAGAAGATGAGAATAATGATTTGATCAGAGTTGGACAGTCTTATCTTAAATTTGAGCTTTTTGTAAATATTCAAAAACATTTAACCTACTGATGCCTCAATTAATGTAAATTCATTTTTATTTCTGAAATTTACCACCTTCGGCTTATACTGGAGTCAATGTTTTCCCAGTTTTTTTGTGATAAAATTAGGTGCCTCGGCTTATATTCGGGTTGGCTTATACTCGAGTATATATGGTCATTTAAGCCCAAGCCCGACCAAGAAACCATGAGATCATGCCTCACACACCGGGGTTTCATGGATTTTTCACAGGGTCTCTCTGAACACCTAATTAATCTATCTTTCACTCCCTCCATCAGGAGACCTAATCTGACTTCACAGGAAAACTCCCCATTGTCTGAATGCCGTTTCCCAAGAGAAATTGACCAGTTTCCCTTTCCCACGTTGCTAAGGAATGAAAATTGGAATCCAAAACACCCTCTGTCTCATCTTCAACAGCCTGCACTTCTCTCTGATCTAAGGCTTGCAATTCACCCCGATCACACACAGACTCCTCAGTTGGAAACCCATTATCCCCCTCATCCTCTGAGAAATCCCCAGCCTCTCACTGAGCCCCAACAGGTGCATCAACTGTGGATAATTAATGCAGTGGCTCCATGCTATGAGATCCTGTGAATTGTATTTTCACAAGGTCTTAAGCCATCTCTGCCAAATTGTTTCTGGTACCTTGCCAAACTACAACTGCCATTATTCCATTGGATTGAGCAATGGCAGTTCAAGTGGCACCAATCTGCAGTCATTCTACAGTGTAGATGCATCTTTCTTTGGAAGAGCCGTGCTGCACTGAAGCATAAGAGGGGAGGAAAGTGGGCTACAGGTATGATAAATAGGCCGCCATAAATATCCTCTGCCTCTCCGTGTCTCCTTCTGGCACTCATCTGAATCAAAGCGAGTGCCTTCCCTTGCTGTTTGGTGTGTTTTTCCAATCAGCCCCGCTGCGGTTAGCTTTGCGCATCATCTCAGGCATATATCATAAGGCGGCCTCCACCCCTCCGTGGCAAGAGCCTGAAAAATGCACCAGGGCGGGCTTCTCCGGGGAAACCTTGATGGAGTGACTGCTTAATGGAAGGCGTCTGTGTGGGACTCTTGGAGAGGCGCTCTCGTCGCATGGAGGCTCATTATTCACAGTTTCAGTGTCACTTCTGAGAAAGGAAAGGAGCCCAGTGGCTTTGCCCTCATTAATTGCGAGCTTCTATACGCACGAAACACGTCTGGCACAACCCTGATGGCTGCTCCGTCAGGAGATGCTCAGTCTGCCGAGGGAAGAATGCATACTTCAATTAAAAGATCTGAATGTACCTTCTCCGGTTAAGATCCGTCCCATACATCTGGTAGTCCTTCTTCATGGCTCATCAGCATTCTCTTCAAATATTCCAATAAGAAGACAACAACAATCCCCATAATCCCCAAGTCACTGGTTTTGCTTGCTGGGAGGATATGGATGTTGCAATCTGGGGGGGGGGGGGAACTGGCCCTGCATATCTACATATTCTGCATCCACACATTCAATCATACATGGCTTGAAAGTATTCCATCAGCACCATCATGATCAGGTGCATCTAGGCTATAGAATTAATACAGTTTGATTCCACTTTAACTGCCATGGCTCCATATTATAGAATCCTAGGAGTTGTAGTTTGGTGAGGCACCAGTTCTCTTTGGCAGAGAAGGCTAGCGACATTGTATTTTCTTTCTATCAGAAGCAACTGGAGTTGCTTCTGGAGTGAGAGAATTGGCCGTCTGCAAGGACGTTGCCCAGGGGACGCCTGGATGTTTTGATGTTTTACCATCCTTGTGGGAGGCTTCTCTCATGTCCCCGCATGGAGCTGGAGCTGACAGAGGGAGCTCATCCGCGCTCTCCCCGGGTGGGATTCGAACCTGGCAGCCTTCAGGTCAGCAGCCTAACCTTCAAGTCACAAGGTTTTTATCCCCTAGGCCATTGGAGGCTCCTAGCGACATTGTAAAGCTAGTATGATCCCTGAGCATTGAGCCATGGCGGTTAAAGTGGTGCCAAACTGCATTAATTCACTAGTGAAGACGCGCCCTTTGGGTCTTTGTTTCTTATAGAAATCTCTCCATTGGGTGATTCAGCTCCCACGGAGGGGACAAAATACCAAAAGAGAAACTGGGACCACTTCTACACTGCCGTAGCTGATCCCAGGTTATCTTCTTATCCCAGATTATTTGGCAGTGGAAACTCGTATAATCCGGTTCAGAACAGGTAATCTGTGATCAGATCTTGTGTTATAGGGCAGTGTAGATCCAGCCTGAGGCCACAACAACACTGTATAATTAATGTACAGTAAAGTCTCACTTATTCAACATGAACAGGCCAGCAGAATGTTGGATAAGAGAAAATGTTTAATAATAAGGAGGGATTCGTGTCCGACTCTGGAGGTTAGTGCTCATCTCCATTCCTAAGCTGAAGAGCCGGCATTGTCCATAGACAACTCCAAGGTCATGTGGCCAGCATGACTGCATGGAGTGCCGTTACCTCCCCCCGCAGTGGTACCTATTGATCTACTCACATTTGCATCCCAAATTACATTATGATTTTACAAATTAAGCACCAAAACATCATGTTTTACAACAACTCAACAGAAAAAGCAGTTCAATACATGGTAATGTTATGTAGTAATAAATGTATTTGCAAATTTAGCACCAAAAATCACAAAGTATTGAAAACATAGACTACTAAAAGGCGGATTGTGTTGGATAACACAGAACGTTGGATGAGCGGAGATTGTACTGTAGTTTGACATCATTTCAGCAGCCAGTAAACAATGTTATGGAACCCTTGGAGTGGTAGTTTGATGAGCCACCAGCACTTTTTGGCAGAGAAGGCTATAACTCCAGGGCTTCCATAGCATTGAGCCATGACAGCTAAAGTGGTGTGAAACTGCATTAATTCTACAGTGTGGAAGCACTCTTTGGGTCTTTCCATTGGGGGATTCCACTCCCTTGAAGAGAAGAAACAAAACCCAAAGAGAAACTGAGCTGCAGTTTGGGTTGCAGAATAGGGTTATATATTCCATGTTCCTTGATACGCTTTATGACTACGCACTGGTTCATGGGTGGATCTAATTTCTGTTTGGTCTGCTTCCATCATCCATTTTGTCATTCGGGCAACCCCCTTTGCGGCCAACTTTCAAATATTCTAGCCCCCCATCTCCCCATCTGTCTGAACCTGTTTTCTCCTGGCAAGCCCCTCATTTTCTTTGCCTTATATGGCGATAACCTTCATTGTTGATGTATCTCCTTCTCCGGCCCCTCTCTGTAGTTCTCATCAGACGTGGGCACATCTGTATTCTTTGGAAACATGAAGCTGGAGGGGAGGGGGGCATTGTATCATTCCTCTCTGTCTCCTGCCCGGTGCGCCGTGATGCGTCTCTGCCAAGCGCTTGAAGAATGGCTGAGGATAAAGATCTGTGTACACACCGTGCTTAACTTCCTCGCACCTGCCATTAATAATGACGGTGTCACGACTAATGATGTCAGGCTTGGTTTCGTGCAACTTCTTGTTGGCATCCGTTGGGTTATATATATACATTTGATTGCCTGAAATCTTTGCAGCTTTTGTTGCTGTTGCCAAGGAAGAAGGCCAAGAGATTTGGAAACTTTTGAAGAGGGAGAAGGAAAGCGAAGGTGGACTCTGCAATCCAAAACAAACCTCTCTTGCAGTGATTTTTTTCAGACTTCCTTTTGGGGAAGAGTCTCCATACTGATGAGCTTGCAGAGGAAACAACAGTCAAGAGCTCCCAAATGGGATACCAAAATTTCCAAAGTGGTCAGGACTACATTTAAACACTTAAATCTTGTGCAGCTCCTTCCATAGTGACACAGGCTTTAGTTGGGTGCAGTTTAGACTACTATAATACATTCTCCCTGGGTTCACCCTTGAAGATTGTTTAGAAAGTAGAATGGCTCAAGTTGCAGATGACTGCTGACAGGGGCTGGATCTGCACTAGCATATAATGCAGTTTCAGACTTCATTAAATGGCAATGTAGATCCAGCCTCGGTCTGGTTCCAAAGAACACATATCTCCAAAACTTCATGCAAGAAACCAGAGCATAAGGTGATCATAGGACAAAGTTATCACAGAGATTTCTTAGAATTGTTCAACAGAATCCTAGAAAAAGAGTTGGAAGACAGCCCAAAGGCCATCTAATTCACCCCTATCCTGCCAGGCAAGAAGGCACCATATTCTACCACCAAACAACTCTAACCATCAGGAAGTTCTTGCTAATGCTTAGGTGGAATCTCTTTTCCTGTAGTTTGAATCTGTTGCTCCATATCCTAGTCTCTTATTTATTTATCGTGTCAGAAACAAATTGAGAATATTTACTTACTTACTTACTCACTTACTATTTATATACTGCTTTTCTCACCCCTGGGGGGACTCAAAGCAGTTTACAACATATTTGTGGCATAATTCAATGACAGACATACAGTACATGTGAAAACCAAATCATAATATTAAACAATAATATATAACTATAAGTTAAAACCACTTATCGTGGTTTTCTACAGTTATAATGTATTAAAGAAAACTACAAACAAAGTTAAAAACTTGGCATTATGCTAAATTTCCTTTGACCAGAAGCTGGCCACTTGGAGTGCCTTTGGTATTGTTGTAAGAAAGTCCTCCATTGTGCATGTGGCAGGGCTCAGTTTGCCTTGTAGTAAGTGGTCTGTGGTTTGCTCTTCTTCACACTCGCATGTTGTGGACTCTGCTTTGTAGCCCCATTTCTTAAGATTGGCTCTGCACCTTGGGGTGCCAGAGCGCAGTCTGTTCAGCGCCTTCCAAGTCGCCCAGTCCTCAATGTGCCCAGGAGGGAGTTTAACCTGCCACTTTTGGACTCTTGCTTGTTGAAGTGTTTGTGCAAGTAACTCTGTAAATCTTAAGAAGTTCTTTCTTGATTTAAGTTGTTGGCATGCTGGCTGAGGATGGGCCGGAGATGTCCATGCCTTGGTCCTTTCATTATTGAATGCTACTTCCTGGCAGATGTCAAGTGGTGCAATATTGGCTAAACAGTATAATTTCTCCAGTGGTGTTGGGCATAGATATCCTGTGATAATGTGGCATGTCTCATTAAGAGCCACATCCACTGTTTTAATGTGGTGAGATGTGGGCATGCATACTGGGCATGCATATTCAGCAGCAGAGTAGCAAAGCGCAAGGGCAGATGTCTTCACTGTATCTGGTTGTGAACCTCAGGCTGTGCCAGTCAGCTTCTGTATGATATTGTTTCTAGTGCACACTTTTTGCTTGATCATCAAGCAGTGCTTCTTGTAGGTCCTAGTCTCTGGAGCAACAGAAAACAAGGCAGAATGGGGTTGGATTGGATTGTCTTTGTGGTCTCTTCTAAATCTATGCTTATGTTATTTTCCATATGGCATCCTTTCAAATATTTAAACATGACTATTGTGTCGTTCTTAACCTTCCCTTCCCATGGCTAGACACATCCAGCTCCTAAGCTGTTTCTCATAGGGATTGATGGTTTCTAGATCTTTTACCATTTTGGTCACTTTTTTCCAGATAAGTTGCAATGTGCTGATATTGCAGTGGCCAAGAATTGGAAACAGATTTGAGGCTGAGAGCACGTGACTTGCCCAGGTCACTCATTTATGCTTTTTGCCTCTTTATCCTTCTCTTCAAAGGAAACTACACAGCCTGGCAGAGGCAAAGGTAAAAAACTGAGGGAGTTTTTTGAACAAACCTAATGCTGAAATATTATCCGGTGTTCCCACCTCGCAGCTGGCTCCAAACGTTTTCACACCTGAGGTTCAACTCTCCGGTTCAATGCAAGGAGAAAGTGGATTATGACTCCGAAATGACAGATTATCCTCTCCAGGTATCAATGGGTCCCTTTCAACCCAGCCTTTGGCACAAGTCCCAGAAGGAGGGTTCACAATGGAGGCTTTGATCCATGGGCATGCGCCACTCGGCCGCCCCTCCAAAAAACCCCGCAGCGGCTTGAGGACAGGACAGAATGTGCCACCGCTGCTGCTACCGCGGCTGTAAACAGTTGGGCGGCCCAGTTCCAGTTGCCAGCCACCACGGAAGCTGTCAAAGTCCGGATTAAAGGGCCTTTTGTCAAAGCAAAGCAACAGCCAAATAAACAAGAGGGTTGGAGAGCGGAGGAGAGATTTGTTTGTTCTTGCACAAAAGAACAAAAATTCCTTGGGACAAAACTGTTCCCCTGTTTCATCGAATCATAGAGTATGAAGATATCACAAGGGCCATCCAGCCCAACCCCATTCTTCCATTCAGGAAGACACAGTCGAAACACTCCCAGCAGATGGCCACCCAACCTCTGCTTAAAAGCCTCCAGAAAAGGTATTTTTATCATGTCAGAAGAAATGGGGATAAGGTAAGGTAGGTAAAGGTTTCCCCTGACGTTAAGTCCAGCCATGTCTGACTCTGGGATTGGTGCTCGTCTCTATTTCTAAGCCGAAGAGCCGGCGTTGTCCGTAGACACCTTCAAGGTCATGTGGCCAGCATGACTGCATGGAGTGCTGTTACCTTCCCGCTAGGGCGGTACCTAATGATCTACTTACATTTGCATGTTTTCAAACTGCTAGGTTGGCAGAAGCTGGAGCTAACAGCAGGCACTCACTCCAGTCCCAGGATTTGAACCTGGACCTTTCGGCCTGCAAGTTCAGCAGCTCAGTGCTTTAACACTTCGCCACCAGGGCTCCTGAAATGGGGATACAGATATTAAATTTTTAAAAATTAAAATTAAACTTTCCTCCCCATCTTACTATGTATAGATTTGCACAGTGGAATTAATGCAGTTTAATATCACTTCAACTGCCATGGCTCAATATTATGGGATCCTGGAAATTATAGTTTTGTGATGCACCAGCTCTCTTTGCATAGACACCTTGCAAAACTACAACTTCCAGAATTTCACAGCATTGAGCCATGGCAGTTAAAGCAGTTTCAAATTGTATTAATTCTACAATGTAGATGCACTCTTAGATACAAGCAAAGTTTCAAGTGCCGTTCCTGTTCTTTTTTCCGCATGGAGAGACAGTGTGTTGGTTTGAGCGAGGTTCAAATTCCCAGTTGACCACAAAATCCTACTGGATGATCTTGGAAATGTCACACTCTCTCAGCCTCAGAGGGACTCAAAGGCAAACTCCATCTGACCAGATCTTGCCAAGGAAACCATGATGGGTTCGCCTTAGAGTTGTTGTAAGTTGGAAATGACTTGAAGGCACATAACAACAACAATGGATTGAGGAAGTAATATCAACCTCTCCTTTGCCCTAAGGCAATAAAATGTATTTATTTGATCCTGCAGTGTCCTATTCACCATCCATCTGCCATAAGGGATGATAATCCTGAAGTTATCCTAAAGCTGATTACACTAATGATAAGTCTTGGAAAGTTCCTGGCAGCCTTGGAAAACATTAGCAGGCTGGATGAATGCAAGGCATTTGGGGAGCATTTAAATTCTCTTTTGTGTAAATATTTGATGGAGTTGCACTTGGGCTGGAGTGGATAGTATTTTTAGAATTTGCTTTTGATCTTAGTTTTGCAAACACAGACCTGAAGTTTTGTTTGGCGTGTGCTGCGTACTTTCCCTCTAAATATTCCTCCCTCTCTTTTCTCGCGCCTCCTCCTTTGAATTCTAGCAATGGAGCATGAATTAATAAGGATATCCGGTATTAGATACCAGCAGTTTGCCAGAGTGCTGGTGCCTCACCAAACTACAACTCCTAGGATTCCATAGCTTGATCCATGACAGTTAAAGTGTTGTCAAACTACATTAATTCCTCAATGTAGATGCACTTTAATCTATGAAAGCTTATGTTTGCCAAGTTTATTCTCTTGCTTAGTCTCTAGGTGTTATCACAACTAATGTGATCTTATTAGTTTTATGATTTATTCTATTGTTGATTGATTTGTTTTATTGTTGTGTTTTTACATTGTCTGTTTATCCTGGGCTTGGCCCCATGTAAGCTGCCCCGAGTCCCTTTGGGGAGATGGGGCGGGGTATAAAAATGAAATTATTATTATACAATTCTTTTGCATACTGATATCCCAAATTAATAATAATATAATAATAAGTTTATTTTTATTTCCCGCCCCATCTCCCCAAAGGGACTTGGGGCGGCTCACATGGGGCCAAGCCCAATAACATACAATAAAATACAACAGTATAAAATACATAATATAAAATACAACAATATAAAATACATCACAATCACAGTAAATTGTAACATAACATGACTATATTTTGTCAGAGTATTTGCAGTGCAGCAGTAGTTGGATGGAAGCAGTGGAACGCAGAACGAAGAAACACTCAGAGACATTGGTAAAACTATTTTACAACGTTTTACTGTATGCAGCAGTAATCAACACAAACAGACTTGCAGAAGACAGATGAACACAGGACTGCTCTGTTCTCCAACAGAACTTGACTCGAACTCTAGGCAGACAGAACTGAACTGAACTGATGCAATCGTTATGCACAAACACTTGTGTCTGGATACTCCCTAGTTCCAGCCACACATCAAGGTCATCATAGCTTCTTGGCAATTAACTCTTTCCACACTATGGTACATTCTGGATGATGCAATCAGTTGTAATACAAGCATGGCACAAATTGCATTTAAACACTAGCAATACACAAATCCCACATTAACATGTTTTAGGACCTGGCAAGGCAGCTATGAAGGAACTAGATCAGTTGCTCAAATGTAGAGATAGATTGTTGAACACCAAAGCCATACTATTGTTATGAATAACTTTTCAATAACTTTAAAGCATAGGTTCTTTTATTGCAATTTTCCAGTAAGAGAAAGGGTATTAGAACTTTTACACTTTTACACAAAGAATGATATTGGATATACAGACATACAGATTCTATGTAACTACATTGAATCCACAAACAACCTACAGTTATATTGGTGAACAAAGAAAGAAAGAGTAATTACATTTTTACTCAGCATTCACATTACCCATACACATTCATTCATCCTTGTGTATTACAATATTATCATATCCTTTCTCCCTCCTTGGAGAAGCACCTGCTTAGGCCAGACTGCTTCCCTGCAAATCTGCCAAGGCACAGTTCCAAAATGCCAAAATTCATCCTCTTTCCCTAAAAACAATGCCAAGGATCAGATCCCTGTTTCCCTACAGCAGAAACTGATTCCCTACAATGTATCATGACTCCAAAATTGCTCTCCTTTCTCTTCCCTTGAGAAAAGGAGGCAAGTATCCAGAATCCTGCTTTCCCATAGCAGATCTGACACTCCCAAAGACACACCATTGCTCTCCTTCCCAAGGAGCAGAGCATAACAGGTGAACTGCACAGCTGTCTGTCACACTTGAGAATTATTAATCTTTTATAGGAATATTCTGCTGATGTTGTTCCAACATTGTAAATGAAGGATAGATGTTTTTCCAGCCTGAAACATGTTGATTCTATCAGTTCCTGGACAGATGTTGACTCTCCTTAATTGGTGTTGGTACATGTAAGGAACCTTGTGTTGACTTCCTTCTTAACGTAAGGAACCTTGTAAGCATTTTCTTAACTTAAAGAGTCGTTGTCTTTGATGATGTAAACAAGTTGTTTTTCACCAAAAGTTCAGCAGTTAATCATTGTCACTACATATTAGCAACTTTTAATTACAGTCCATGAATGTAATTGTTTTCTGGGCCTTAATGTTTTAGAATTGTGTCTTCAGCCCAATTAGGCCCCATTTATACTCCTTTCATACAACTCCATTCAAACCATACATCATTTTTGTCATTTCATATTTCTGATTTTTCTGTAATGTTGTGAAAGCTGGATAGTGAAGCTGATAGGAAGAAAGTTAATACATTTGAAATGTGGTTCTGGAGGAATGATCTATGGATACAACAGACTGGCAAAACGACCAATAGATGGTTTCGAGAGCAAATGAAGCCTGAACTCTCTTGGAAGCCAGAATGATCAAAGTAAGGCTACAAGGGTTGAATGAAAAGTAATGCCTCTACCTTCATAACTCCTCAACAGATGGCAGTCCTGGTATGCGGCAAGTACTGGCTTGTTCAGTAGACTCTTCTCTACAGTTCCATTTGGCGGGAAGCCTTAGCATTGAACCATTGTGTTGTTCAAGTGTGAAGTATGGAACCCTGTGCAGACGGTTGGTCAATGCGACTTAAACAATGTGCAGTCATTGAATTCTTGACATGAGAAGGTTTCACCCCAAAGGAGTTTCATCAGAGAATGAAAGCTGTTTATGGTGATTGTGTTGATTGTGTTGATGTGAGTACTGTGCGTCGTTGGGCAAGTAAGTTTAAAGATGTTGAGGTGGGAACATCTGACTTGTGTGACAAACAACGAGTTGGATGTCCTGTGACAGCAACCACTGAGTTTCACAAGCAAAAGGTTGACAGATTGATTCAGGATGATTGTCGTATCATTCAGAGAGAAATTTCAAGCATAATCGGCATTTTACAAGAACGTGTGGGTCACATTATTGCTTTGCTTGGCTATCGGAAGATCTGTGCATGATGGGTCCTGTGAGACGCCAGTTGCGGAAACAGAGTGTCGACTTCTTCCATGACAGCTTCAGAAAACTTGTTCATTGTTGGCAGAAATGTATCCAGTTGTCTGGTGATTATGTGGAAAAGTGAATAGTGGTAGTTAAAGAGCATATTCTAAGGATTATTTCTGCGTGTGATTTATTAAAATATTCCCATCCAAAATGAAGTAACGAAGGTGGAGGCATTACTTTTCATTCAACCATCGTATTATGCTTTGGCTGTATCAGGAGAGGACTTTCCTCAGCAGAAAAAGTCAAAAGCAGTAGGAAAGAAGGAAGACCACATTACAGTGGATGAATTGCACCAAGGAAGCCAAGGACCTTGGAGAGCTCTTGGAGGTCTCCCATTCATAGGGTTGCCTCAAGTTGGATCCGACTTGAGAGTAATGACCACAACCAAGAATAAGCACAACCACACAAGGATAGATGTACAGTACGCAAGCATGATGCAAACTCTTAGCCAGGATGTTACAATGAGGATGAAAAAGGCAAGAATGTTTCTCCTTCTGTGAACACTTTAGTGTTGTTTCTCATCCACATGAGTCAGAGGCATCAAGAAATGTCTCCACAAGGAAGAGTATGACTTTCTAGGACGACAACCAAGAAACATTGCAGGTAGCCTAAGGCAGATGCTTGTAGTCGGAGGGTGTTAGGTTTGTTAAAATCTTTTCATGAGACTACTGCAGCCTATCGCATTGCAGAACAAATTGTGCCGAATGCTTGAGAACACGTACCAAGTTGCACTCGGCTGTGAACTCGTACAAAGCAGATGGACACATGCACACAGGCTCCTGCAATTTTCCAGTGCTCTCAATTGCCTTGGTTTCCTCCTCCATCACCTCTCACTAATAGCATAATTCTAGAGTTATGAGTTAAGTTATTAACCAGTTACATGAAAAATCATACTAGAAGTTGACATATTTACTTTTTCTAGGCCCCATTTACAGTGTATATAATCCAGTCTCTGAATGCAGATTATCTGATTTAAAATGGATTATTTGGCAGTGTAGACTCATATAAACCAGGTTAAAGTGGATAATCTGCATTCAGAAACTGGATTATATGCAGTGTAGATGGGGCCCCAGTTGGTGCTTTACCCGAAGTCTAGCTGTCTTGAGTTACCCTCCTATAAATCAAAACCATGCATTGAGTTTTCCCAATTAACTTTCCTAACTTTGAATTCAACTCACGGCAAATTAAATCTGTGGCAAAACCATATTATATTTGGAAATTAGTTTTTAGAAACCTTGTATTTTGGTAAAAGATTTCCCTCCACCAGTGGCTATAATGCTGGGGGATTCCAAGAAGCAAAATTAACTCTTTCCAAAGTCGGCTGGACTTACAGTAGAGTCTCACTTATCCAACACTCGCTTATCCAACGTTCGGGATTATCCAACACATTTTTGTAGTCAATGTTTTCAATACATTGTGATATTTTGGTGCTAAATTCGTAATACAGTAATTACTACATAGCATTACTGCGTATTGAACTACTTTTTCTGTTAAATTTGTTGTATAACATGATGTTTTGGTGCTTAATTTGCAAAATCATAATGTAATTTGATGTTTAATAGGCTTTTCCTTAATCCCTCCTTATTATCCAACATATTCGCTTATCCAACATTCTGCCGGCCCGTTTATTTTGGATAAGTGAGACTCTACTGTATTTTCACTTCTTGTCCCTCAGATTCTTTTATCAATAAGGGAGTTATGGCAGAGCTGATTGTAATCCAGGATGCATCTATACTGCAATTTTTAATGCAGTTTGACACCACTCTAACTCATGGATCCGTGCTATGGATTCCTGGCAGTTGTAGTCAAGAGTGACTTGAGAAACTGCAAGTCGCTTCTGGTGTGAGAGAATTGGCCTTCTGCAAGGACGTTGCCCAGGGGATGCCCAGATGTTTTTGATGTTTTACCATCCTTGTGGGAGGCTTCTCTCATGTCCCTGCATGGAGCTGGAGCTGACAGAGGGAGCTCATCTGCGCTCTCTCCAGGTTGGATTCAAACTTGCAACCTTCAGGTCAGAAATCCAAACTTCAAGTCAGCAGTCCTGCCGGAACAAAGGTTTAATCCATTGCTCCACTGGTAGTCTGGTAAGGCCCCAGCACTAAAGACCTTATAAAGCTATAAATCCCATTATTCCATCGCATTGATCCATGGCAGTTAAACTGGTGTCAAACAGCATTAATTCAGCAGTGTAGATCTTTTGGTAGAGTGTAGAGTGTAGAGCTTTTTGGTAGAAGAAGCAACTGGACCTCCAAATCCCCCCGCTGCATTTATAATATTTCATCCATCATCCGTCCTTTGCAACAAAACCCAGCCTAGAAGATGAAACGGTATCAGCAGCGTATGTAGTAGAATCTATTTATACAACTCTTTGCTCAGCAGAAGTCAAGGCCTGAAGAATCGCTGGGAGATTAGAAGTGCATGTGCGTGATGTAGCGTTCTGCTGCCCTTCTTTTCTAAACACCTTGATGTTATGAGACACCAAGTATGAAATTAGAGAATAGATAATGATACCTCTCCAGCAATAAAAGGCCAGAGCCATCCCCATTGCAAATCATTGTTTACAAGACTTCCCAGACTCTCTAAGAGGTGTATTTATGGCCAGCGGTAGGGATTTGGACACGCTCTGCACTCTCCCTGCACTAAAAATAGCTTGGCAATCTATTTTTGCTGCCGAATACAGAACCAAGGAAGCCTTTGTTCAACAGTTTTCTTTGCAGCCTGCCGTTCAGCCAGAACATTTTGAGGAGCAGGAAGAAGAGGCTAAAATCAGAAAATATTATACTGCATACAGATTTCATGAAGCAGGTTTTCCAAGGATGGATATCACATAGGAGGAATGTTTATGAGAGCATAACATGACAAAATCTGGGCATAGGGACCAATATTGGATAGGGTTCAATAAGATAATTAAACAACATCAGCATCAACAAGAACATTTAGTGCCTCATCTTCAGTCCCATATAATAAATACAGTTTGAATCTGCATTAAATGGGCAATGTGGATTCAAATCTACATTGCTTTATATGGGTCTACATCAGGCAAGGGCAAACTTCGGCCCTCCAGGTGTTTTGGACTTCAACTCCCACAATTCCTAACAGTCTACCGGCTGTTAGGAATTGTGGGAGTTGAAGTCCAAAACACCTGGAGGGTCGAAATTTGCATATGCCTGGTCTACACTGACTATATAATGTAGTTTGAATTGTATTATTTGGCTATGTAGATCCAGCCTATGATGCATCCCCCATTTTAAATATATATAAAAATAGAGTGCATCTTAGAATAGCATATATATATATATATATATATATATATATATATATATATATATATATATATAAGCTGTGCCCGGCCACGCGTTGCTGTGGCTTATGGGAATGCTTTGTTGGCCAGGTGGAATAGCAATGAATAGCCTTGCAGCCTCAAAAGCCTGAACCCTGGCTGTACCCTGGTGCCATTGTGGCTGAGGGGGTTGCTAGGAGACTAAGTGGGCGGGGCCCAAAGGGGGCAGGGCTTACCCTTCTGACCAGCAAACAGGGTTGAAAACGGCTCTTCCTCGTTCTCTAATTTACACTTTATTTTCCAGGTTTTTTGTTTGAAAGACATAGATTGGATGACTATGTCTTTTGTGGCCAAATTTGGTGTGATTTGGTTCAGTGGTTTTGTTGTTTACAAACAGTACATTTATATATACTATATATATATACACACACACACACACACACACACACACACACACACCACATACATACACAGTAGATACAGGTGGTGGTGCCACTGAAATTAATGTGTCTTACAATCAATGGCATCTTAGAATCAAAACAAAATGTGTGTGTGTGTGTGTGTGTGTGTATACCTCCCTTGACATTAAGTCTAGTCGAGTCCAACTCTGGGTGTTGGTGCTCATCTGCATTTCCAAGCCAAAGCGCCAGCATTGTCCATAGACACCTCCAAGGTCATGTGGCCGGCATGACTGCATGGAGCTCCGTTACCTTCCTGCCGGAGCCGTCTTTATTATTATTTAAATATTTTCCGTATTTTTACCCTGCTTTTCTCTACCCCAAGGGGGACTCATGCCGGTTTAGAAACAGCACTTGACAGTGCCTTAAAACATAAACATAAACATGAGATAAAATTGGATTAAAATTAGTGCATACATAATAGCATAGGTAAAATGCATTGCAATGTTAAAACACGTCATCCAGAATCAGAGTCTAGGCCATTCCATAGTCAAATTGCACAATTTCCAGTAAAGGTTATTGCACTGCTCTATTTTTCAATGCCTGCTCCCAAAGCCAGGTTTTTACTCGCTTTCTAAAGGCTACGAGGGAGTGGGCTGATCTAATGAGTACCTATTGATCTACTCACATTTGCATGTTTTCAAACTGCAACTGGTTTGAAACTCGTTGCCAATCACTTAGCACTTTATATCTACATTCTGTGCATTCAGCTGGGCAATAATATTGATTTTATGGATCTTTTAACTGATTCTATTTTAACAGAGGTTGTTTTATCCAAATTATATATCTGTTTTATGTAATGTTAGTTTGCATTTTATTTTATGTATGATGTATTTTATGTATGGCATCTTTGTGTGCTATTTTGTAAGCCGCCCTGAGTCCTTATGGGAGATGGTGGTGGGGTATAAATAAAGTTGTTGTTGTTGTTGTTGTTGTTGTTATCATCATCTTCATCGTCGACACAAAAACATAGTATGACACAGCAAACAAGATAGATATGCTGGATTTCGTATCACAAAATCTCGAGTCAAACACTTCCCAAGTGTTTAGGACTGTGTGATGTATTTTCAGATGATGTGCGCAGATCCCAGTAAGGTGGCTTTTTGCAGTTGACAGATCGTAATTTTATCAATGTTTATTGTTTCCAAATGCCGGCTGAGATCTTTTGGCATGGCACCCAGTGTGCTGATTACCACTTGGTAATTATTATTATTAGTATTATTATAGGTTGGCAGAAGCTGGAGCTAACAATGGGAGCTCACCCCATTCCCTGGATTCGAACCGCTGACCTTTTGGTCAACCAGTTCCGCAGCTCAGCGGTTTAACCTGCTGCGCCACTGGGGCCTATATATACATATATAACCGCTCCGAGCCAAACTGGGAGTAGCGGTATACAAGTCATATATATATATATATATATATATATATATATATATATATATATATATATATATATATAAAAATATATATTCATCCAAAAGCAAAGGTGTCACTCTCCTAGTCACTCACATGGACCATTTTGGATCTCATAATCCCAGATAAGGGATGCTCAACCTGCGACATATCTACAACACATGCAGTAGTATGTATGTTGCATCCATTGGGTTTTTTTAAAAAAATTCTTTCTCATAATGGAAGAGGAATATAGAACAACATAGAAAGATGGCTTGCTGATAACCTCCTGAAAATGTAGATCTCCTCTGTTCCCCCTCGGGCTGATGGGTAGCAGTTGTGATGGGCCATGCCCGGTTGTATCCGTCACCATATTTAATGAGACATGATTGATCTGAGCGGTTATGACACAACCAGAGTCCGGCTCTAAACTTGGCTCTGCCCATCTGGGCACTTGCCACTGGGCAAAGGACAAGGGCCTGCTCCTTCCTGTGTCTCAAAGGGAAAGCGGCTTTTTCGCGACAGAAAAGAGCCCCTCCGTCCAACCGAGAAGACCTTCTTATCAACATAGGAGTCCTTTGAGCTTCGGAAGGGCAGGCACACATATGCACACAGAGGCTCAGGAGGAATGCCATTCCGCCTCGCTGAGCCCTAATGTGTAATTGCCCGTCATTAATAATTCCTTATGAAAGGAATTCTGACCTCCCATGGCAGCTTGTATGGAGCATTGTGAAGAATCAAGTGCACGGAAAGCATGCATATACACAAGGGAAGATGTGCGATGCGGAAGTAAAGTTCTGGCTTTGCACGCAGGAAGTCCCAAATTCACACTCTGACATCTCCAGGTAAAGCAGGGAGATTATTTGATAGTGGCTGCCCTTCAAAAGAAAGTATTATGTTTTGGATGACAATTCCAACAATCTCCCAACTGGCATGGTTACTAGCATAGACAACACAGAACAAGGTGGATCATTGGTCTCACCTGACATGGGATGCATCTACATTGTAGAATTAATGCAGCTTGACATCATTTTACCATGATTTAATACTATGGAATGATGGAATTGTCCTTCTACGAAGTCTTTAACCTTCTTTGCCAAAGAGTGCTGGTGATTCACTAAACTAAAACTATCATGGAGCCATAGTAATTAAAGTGGTGTCAAACTAGATTAATTCTACAGTGTAGAGGCACCCTCAGTTATGCATCTTTTCAAATATTCTAGTAAGGCAACAGGGTAAATAATCCCAACCTAGGAAGGATTTGGGAATGGGAAAACGCCAGTGCTTTGCCGAAGAGGTTGAAGCCCCAGCTGGAGAAAAGAGAAAATGCCCAGCTGTGCAGGCACATCTGGAGTCGAGATTTGAGTATAAACTTTATTCGCCTTTTCTGTCTCAGCATTCATGTCCATCCATTTTTGGCCAATAAAATTATAACTTGTCCTCTTGGTGTCTTAGGGCCCTTCCACGCATCCATATAACCCAGAATATCAAGGCAGAAAATCCCACAATATCTGCTTTGAACTGGGTTATCTGAGTCCAGTTCAAAGCCGATAATGTGGAATTTTATTCAGATGTGGAAGGGGCCCCAGTCCTACTTTAAAGTATCATTTGAACCGAAATTGAGCAGGACCCAAATGAATCAGGCCCTCCAAATCAATACACCAATCGATGACGACGACGACGACGACGACGATGATATCCTTTTAGCAGAAGCTTACACTGTTGCATTTGTCAAAGAACAGGCAAGCTACAAGGATGCAGTAGATTGCCTTTGCCTGAGCCTACTGAGATGGCCAAGATTTGTCCTGCTCTTCTTTAATTTTTTGCAGACTGCTTTTACACTTTGAACTCAGTGGAATTAAGCCAAGGCCAAAGGTGGAAAGTAGGAGAAATAGAGGGAAAACTTAGATATTGTAAATGCAGCTGATAGAGGGTTTACTGGCACTAGTCCTGCCAATTTGGGACAAATACAGTATATGCAGCTGGCTTCAGCACAGTAGGCACCTGGAGCCAATGATAAAGAGGGATCAGTGGCATACATCTCAGAGGCTCACCTGGCTGGCTGGGAACATGGCATCCATCCCCATTTATTCTGCAAACAAGCCGAAGGAAGCAAAGTCCAGGGAGCAGAGGAGCGTCTGGAGGCCTGGAATGAATCAGCCCTGTCCCTTTGGTGATCTCCATTCATTTGTCCCTTCGGGGCTGGAGGAGTGGAGCGTTTTTACACAACGTAATTAGATAACTGCCAGAGAGATGAACAGCCCGACAGTCCTTTTAGCAAGGTATCATCAAACAAGAGGGAGACGGGTGTTGCTTGCATTAAGGAGAGTGTGGCCAAGGGTTCCTCCCTCCTCTCCTCTATGTCTTCTTTCTCTTCCTTTCTTCTACAGCCATGCCATTGCAAATGCTGATGGCCCACTCAATGGAGACTGGATCTACACTACCTAATGCAGTTTCAAACTGCATTACATGGTCAGTGTAGATCTAGTTTAAATGCATTGCACTGCATTATACGGGTCTATATGTTGTAGCTCAGCAGCAGTCACAGTAGGCAGGGGTTGATGGGCTCACTGATGATTTAGAGTCAGATGGGATTGTGGGCTTTCCTGGGATTCATTCTCATGCAAGGCCAGAAAGTGAAACTGCTTTGGACACAGGCATTGATGGGCCTGTGTCAAAGACAGAACGCCACCAAATAAAGTTCAACACAGTTTATTAAAGTTACAGGACTAAAAATGCCCGTAAGAAACAAAGGACTAGGTAAACACTTGCCTTCAGTGTGAAAAGATACAAAAAAGACTCCGCTGGTACTAAAAGCGGTTCGAAAGATAAACCGGATTAAACAGGAGTTTAATCCGGGTTAAACCAAAAATGCTTACTTCAGCCTGGCAATTTAAACAAACAAAAGTTGATAAACAAAGATTCAATGAAACATAAATAACTGGCAGCAGATTCCTCTCTGCTACTCAAAAGCTACAAATGAGTAACTAAGGTTGTTACTCCTCCGTGCAACGAGCGAAATCCGGATCCAGGCACATCAATCAGGGTAGCAACGGTCAGCAGGGTCCCAATCCGGTCCGAGGTCGAAAGCCAGGTACAGACGTCTTTAGTTCACAAGTTCCACCGATAGCCACAGAAGGGATAGTCCGAGGTCGTAGTCAGTCAGTCAGTCCAGCGTCATTCCAGAGTAGTCAATTAATGTCCGTCAAAAAGACGACGGAGGTCCAAGCTATCAAGATTAAACACAAGTTGCACAGAAAAAGCCCACACAGTTCCTCCCGCCGTCTATGCCCAGTGTCCTTGGTAACTTACGTATTCAGCAAACGAATCACACCCGTCTTCAGGAAGTTCCCAACAAGAGCCCAAGCGTTCGTCCAGATTACCTTGCCCAACGCAATTAGCCCTGGATTCTAAACCCCATTTTATGCCAGTTCACAACTCCTCATCGCTGTCAGCTGTTACCCTAATTCCAGGTACCTCATCATCATCATCCTCATCAGAGCTAAAACACCTTTGACTACGCCCCACAGCATCCCCAGCTGTGGATCCCGTTCCATCCCTCCAGCCCGTCCACGGGTCCGATCCTGCAACCCGCCAGTCGCCTCCCATGCTATCATTGCCGGTGACACCCAAATCCTCCCTTACACGAGTCCATTCCATATCATCCTCCTCTGAGCTAACCATCTCTTCCTCCATTCCCTCGGTAAAACCCTCAAAGGAGTCTTCGTCTGTTGGTTCTGCAAATAAGTCCCGGAGCCATTTCCTTTCGCGCTCCTCAAGAGAGTCTGACTCCCGAGGAGTCTTACGACCTCGTCTCCCAGTATCGGAGCCATAAGGCTCAACCATAACAGCCTGAGAATATAATTGCCTCTGATCCTTCAGGCCTTCAAGACCAGTCAAAGGAATTAGAATCACCCTCTCCAGATAAGGAGTCTGGCAAAGATGAATTGATGAGAAATTCTCATGGGAATGCACCTGGTGACATTGACCTAATCCAGGAGTTTCACCTACAAATTTGAGCAGCTTTGTAGGTCAACATGCCTCTGTGAGAAGCAGAAATTCCAGGGGAGACGTAATGCTTTCATGTCTGTATATTAGCTCTTTGTTCCTGAGTTCAGGCAACGTGGCTTTTAAGTTCCAGTCAGGCCTGGGTTCTCTAGTTCTTGTCTTGGTTTTGGGAGTCAAGTATTCTGCGAGTTTTTCCATGTTCCTGTTGTGTAACCTTGTTCAAGTTTTGCTTATGGACCCAAGTTTCTTTTGGATTTTGGGACTATTCTTGAACTGCCTTCCTTTTGGATTTACAAGAGACATTTGATTGCTGACGTTTTGGATTTTACACCTTCTTTCTTTATTCCTGCTTGTTTACTATATATCTTTTGTGTGTTTTTACAATAAACTGTTTGCCTTTACTCTGGACTCCTGTGTGATGCTCTGGTCATAGGTGGCTTCATTTCTGGGGTGCGACACTATAGTGACCATGTAATACAATTACAACCTGCATTATATGACAGTGTAGATCCACACAGAGCTATCCAGCAAGTGCTATTCGAATAGAATAACTTTATTGTCACTGTACATGGCATAACGAAACTAAATGCTTCCCCCAGTACACATCACAAAAACAACACACCTATCCCTTCACACTACACATATTTTGTATCTTTGCAGTCAACCCAACCATGGCTTGAATATTTTTTTAAAAAGTCCAAAAAACAATCTTGATTTTGCCATTTTATATAAGGGGCACCTTATAATGGAACTTACAGGTTTTGACATCCATGGAGGATCCCGGAAATCCCAGTAGAATTTTTTAATCTTGTGAGAAGTGACTTGAGAACATACTGCAAGTCGCTTCTGGTGTGAAAGAATTGGCTGTCTACAGAGACGTTGCACAGGGGGTGCCCGGATGTGTTACCATCATGCTGGGAGGTTTCTCTCATGTTCGTGCAAGCTAGAGCTGACAGATGGGAGCTCACCCCATCTAGTGGATTGAAACTGGCAGCCTTCAAGTCAGCAACCCAACCTTCAGGTCAGCAGTTCAGCCAGCACAAGGGTTTAACCTATTGCACCACCGCAGTTCCACCCCAGTATATACCAACAGCCCATTGTATGCATATACACTTTTAATAGTAGTTTCCACGTGCCTTCTCACTCTTAAAATGATTCTCTGGATTTTGAGCAAGGAAAATTCTCTTAAGGAAAATGTCAATTTGGACATGTTGAGAGACAATATGTTGGTGTATTTTGGTGTAGGTGTGAAATGTTGAATCAAGTGTTTTGCTGTTGGGTTTTTGCAACTGTGTATTCTGGCATGCTTTCCAGCAGCACACGGGTTAATGGAAGGCAGGGCCGTAGCCAGAAAAAAATTTCGGGAGGGGTTTTGAAAATTTGGGAGGGGGGGGTGTTGAACCCCTAGCACATACCCCTCCCCGCTACAAACCTGTCAATATCTGCTTGAGATAGTGCCTGGAGGGACTCTTAATGTTTTGCATCTCATAGACTTAGCATGGGGATTTGGTTAACCAGTTAAAATTCATGAGTAAACGAGATTTTTTTTATAACTTGAAAAATTTCGGGGGGGGGGGTTGAACCCCTAAAACCACCCCCTCGCTACAGGCCTGATGGCAGGGCAGCTTGAATGATAGCCTGCCTAGCCAATAGGTCAAGCCTTCCGGTCCCAGAAGGGCAGACAGGACATTTGTTATTCTGCTATGGAATGTGGGAGTTGCCGGCTGAAGAGTTTCGCAGATGATTGGCAAAGAGTGAGGACATGCTTTGCCTTGCTTAGGGAAGAATGGGTCCTATGAGCGATGGACTTTGCAGTTGTATATAGTTTGTATATAATAAAGTCTAGGAACCGCTGTGATCAGCTGAATTATGACTATGGTGTCGTTTGTCGGTGCTGCAGAGCCGGACGCTTAAGCAGTGAGAGGCCTGGCTCACCAATAAATCAGGGTGGCTCGGAGCTGATTAACCCCCTGTCACAACAATTCTCTGCTCACACAGTTCCATTGCATGTATATCCCTCCCTCCCTCCCTCCCTCCCTTCCTTCCTTCCTTCCTTCCTTCCATTCATCCATCCATCCATATAAAAAATAAACACAAACAACCATCTAATGAGTACTTGGAGACACATGTTCCCTTGTTCCTGTGCCAATGAGATTGTTAATCACTATTCTGCTACAGGTTTCCATGTGTTTTTCCTTCCCTTGTGAAATGGATCACCTAGGACTCTTTTGTCAAGGGCCGGCTTTTCCCAACAAGCCGTATCTTTGCTTAAAGGTCATCCTGACAAAAACGCCACCTTCTTGGCCATTAAATCTCGTCCGCTCTCCCGGTTCTGACTGACAAGGCCAACCTCCCACTGTGGGGTTTTCTTCTTCTTTTTTTTGTGCAAGCCACGCTGCAATGCCAGTGAGCCCCGGGGCAAGTTTTGCATTATCACTGAAGTGATGAAATTAACAGTGCAGAAACATGATGGGTGAAGAGAACTAGAGGCCAAAATCTTTTATGCATGAGCCACATACATGTAAAGTGCAATTTAACCTTCTCCGCTGTATCTGCTCGGAAAGATCCATGCAGGCAGGCTGAAAGATGTTTACAAGTTTTTTAAAAATGTTATCTGTTCAAAATTTTCCAAATCAAACATACATGTGCATTCAGATGTCCCAAGGCTCATCTGCATGGGAATTAAAACTTGACCATCCTGGATTGGTTCCTGGCTGTCTTCATGACGTTTTTCCACTTCTGGTAACTGTTGCAGGTAAATAGTGTTAATGGGTTGTCGAAGGCTTTCATGGCCAGAATCACTGGGTTGCTGTGAGTTTTTCAAGCTGTATGGCCATATTCCAGAAGCATTCTCTCCTGACATTTCACCCACATCTGTGACAGGCATCCTCAGAGGTCGTGAGGTCTGTTGAAAACTAGGCAAGTGGGGTTTATATATCTGTGGAATGTTCAGGATGGGAGAAAGAACTCTTGTCTGTTGGAGGCCTGCCATAGATGTGGGTGAAACATCAGGAGAGAATGTTTCTGGAACATGGCCCTAAAACATACAACAACCCTGTGATCCCGGCCATGAAAGCCTTCGACAACACAGTGATTATTCCCATTTACCACCTTGATTAGCACTGAATAGCCTGACAACTTCAAGGCCTGGCTGCTTCCTGCCTGGGGGAATCCTTTGTTGGGAAGTGTTAGCTGGCCCTGATTGTCTCCTGTCTTCTGAGTGTTGTTCTTTATTTACTGTGCTGATTTTAGATAATAAAGAACAACACTCAGAAAACAGGGGAATTCCAGGCACAAAACAATCAGGGCCAGCTAACACTGCCTAACCAAGGATTCCCCCAGGCAGAAAGCAGTCAGGCTTTGAAGCTGCATGGCCATTCAATGTTAATCAAGGTGGCAAATTGCAACATTCACACTTGCCTCAAACAGACAAGAGTTCTTTCTCCCACCCTGGACATTATTCCACAGAGATAGATGATGAGAGAGAGAGAGAGAGAGAGAGAGAGATTGAGAGAGAGAGAGAGAGAGAGAGAGAGAGAGAGAGAGAATCCGTTTGCCTAGTTTCCAACAGACCTCACAACCTTTGAGGATGCCAGCCATAGAGGTTGGCAAAACGTCAGACGAGAATGCTTCTGGAACATGGCCATAGAGCCCAGAAAACTCACAGTAACCCACTAAATAGTTTTAATTCGGTTTAACTTTAGCTTTACCAGGCAATGTAGGCATATACCCATTAAGTTCAATGGAACTTACTCTCAGCAAAGGTTGTTTTGGATTGTAGTGTAAACCATATTAGAATACAAATGATAGGGGAAGTCACACCAAAGAAGTATACTCTGTTCTTCAAGTCTGGCGTCACATTCCTATGTGGACACAACCCCACCAATGATGTCAAATCTGGGTCTAATTTAGACGCACATTGGCAATCTTTTTATTTTAATGTTGTATTGATTTCATTTAAAACTTTTTTTTCAGTTGTGCAGTTATTTATAATGAGCTTTTGGGTGCTGAATTCTAAAGATACAATAAAAATGTCCTGCCGCACGCAGTTCTTTCACATATTCAGTATTTTTATCAAGTGAGAAAATAAACACGCGCAGATTTGCTGGCAAAAGAATAAGGGACTGCTAAGCTTTGGAGTCGGGTTCAGAGGGACATAACCAAGTTTTATAGATTTGGTAAATAAATATATCTAGAGCTGGCCACAAAATAGGGTTCATGTGGTCATTATTCACAGTTGATTGCATTCAGGCACATATTACATTAAAACATAAAAGCGAGTGGTGAAAAAAGCCGTACCTGACGGAGAAACTCTGAAGTCATTTTTGCAAATTCCTATAAAATCACACATTCTGAAGAGGGTTTTTTTTTATAAGCACCAAGTTTACAAGCCTTTATGAGACAGAATTCTACATTCTGTCTCATAAAGGCCATGGTAGCGCAATGGGTTAAACCCTTGTGCAGCTGAACTGCTGACCTGAGGGTTGGGAGTTCGAATCCGCAAGATGTGGAGAGCTCCCATCTGTCAGCTCTAGCTCCTAGCCAACCTAGCAGTTCAAAAACATGCAAATGTGAGTAGATAAATAGGTACTGCTTCGGCGGGAAAAGGCAAAGAGCAATCTTGCTGGGCACGTGACCAGGAGGTGACAATGCAGGCTCCATGGCTTGAAAATGGAGAAAAATCACCTGCCCGGAGCCAGAGATGAGCACCATCTTCAGAAATCGGAAATGAAAGGAGAAGCATTTGCCTTTGTTTGTGTTTGCGTGTATATGATTATAAAGGCATTGAATGTTTACCTATGTATGTAAATGCTGAAAACGCTCTGAGTCCCCTAGGGGAGAAAATTGGAATATAAATAAAGTGTATTATTATTATTATTATTATTATTATTATCATCATCATTATTATTATTAAATAATAATACTCCATGTGGTCTCTTCTGACTATGAGTCTATGATTCTATGACTCTTTGATTCTAGTTTCTACAGTTAAAGATACTTAATGTATAGCTTTATCGCACAAGGCAGGTACAGTGCAAGGCAGGTACCTTATTTCTGTTGGTGGTGCTGAAATCAATGTGCATCTTACAATCAATGGCATCTTTAAAAGGAGACTCAAAGCGGCTTACATTAAAAGCATTTCAATCCAATTTAAAATCAACATTGCTGCTCAACATCAATAGCTCAATTGTCAGGACCCAGGCTGCAGAGCACCAATAACCATGCGCAGAGACCAGAATCTATCTAATATCTTTATTAAAGGAATATATAAAGTCAATAAAAACAAGTGAAGAATATAGTTCAGAAGTAGACCTTTCAGGAAAGGTCAAATATAGTCCAGGAAAACAATGTCCAATATGTGATATTAGAGTCCAAAGTTATAATCCAATAACCGAAACACACACTTTGCCAAGCAAAGTGTGGGGAAATGACAGGGTCCTTTAGTCCAATGGAGCTTGACAACAAGGCTGGAAGCAAACTAGATTCTTGGCAAACAAGGCTTGATACGTGGCAACAAGAGGCAAGAAGCAAGAACGAGGTCCGTGGCAAGATCCGGGGACAAGGCAGGCTTGGAACTAGAACAAGGTCCGTGGCAAGGTCCGGGAAACAGGGAACTGGAGTAGCGTAGTCCACACACGATCTCACTCCCGAAGCTGACGAATTGACTCCACAAGGATTTCCTTGCGGGTAAACACCTATATAGGATCTTGTTTTCCCGTCAAGGAACACTTTCCCTGGGGAACAAGAAACGAAACCCATACTGTGTCCAGATGCATGACTCCTTAAGATTTCCCAAGGGAAACAGGCTTAATCAGCTAATTGTCTGGCAGCAATCCTGGCGCTTCTGCGATTCGCCTCCCTAGCGCCTCTATCTCGATTATAATTATCCCGCCGAGAAAACGGGGGAGATTTCTGCTCAAGGCTTGTTTGGCTGACTTCTTGTGGGCAAACATCTTGCAGGTGCAAGGGCTCCAATTCTGGCTGAAACGGTGGGAAACCCAAGTTTTCCTCTTCATCTGCCACAATAGTACTAGGAACGGGACTACATGGCCCATGAGTCATCACATCAATATTGCAATCCAGTCAAACTCCAACATGGTGTAACGTTATTTAAACTTCACTAGATATCACTAGAAACGGTTCTGGCCCAATTTACTTATCCGAACGTATCTCCTCATATGAGCCAGCTAGATCCCTAAGATCATCTGGAGAGGCCCTGCTCTCGGTCCCACCTGCCTCGCTGGTGGGAACGAGGGACAGGGCCTTCTCGGTGGTGGCTCCCCGGCTGTGGAACACCCTCCCCACAAATATCTGACAAGCCCCAACTCTTCTGGGTTTCAGAAAGGCTGTGAAAACATGGCTGTGTGCACAAACTTTTAACGAGTAATATGATAACGTCGACATGGTCCGATTGAAGGCTGAAGGTTTTTAGACAAATGGATCTAATTTACTTATGTTTTAATTTTTATAATGTATTTTAATGATGTATTTTTATAGTTTTAATTGATTATATGTACTGTTTTTTGTTTTATTATTATGTTCTTGGCATTAAATGTTGCCAACTGTGTAAGCCGCCCTGAGTCCCCCCGGGTGAGAAGGGCGGGGTATAAATTCTGGAAATAAATAAATAAATAAATAAATATTGGCTAGAATTTGCGACACGTCAAAGGCACACCTAGGAAAGTTAGTGCAACAGAAGAGGACTACCAAGTATTTACCCCTTCCAATGACAACATGGCAAAACATGGATAACCAGATGGATAGATAAGCGGGAACGAGTCTGGTATGATTTGTATCCATTTGGTTTTAAGTTCAGGAGCAACTGGAGCCACGCAATACGTCACGCCGGTGCCGTGGGGGCCCATCTGCTGCGTGACTTTGTGACAGGCCTCGCCACGCTGATTTTCTGTATGTAACAATGTGGAGAGAAGTAGGACGAGGACGTTGCCCAGAGGGGCATTTCCGGCTACAAGGCGCTGGGCAGATTTCTGTATTGCTCCATCTTCCCAAGCTCCAGATTTCCACAAAGGCTGAACAGCTGGGGAGAGCTTTTGGTGGTTTTCTTGTTTTCTGTCTCAGTTTGTTTCCCCAGCTGTTCCCTGAACTATTCTGCAAAGCTGAAGTTAACAATAGAACCAAAAGACAGAAGGAAGGTATTTTCATTTCCGTTGTGTGGGGGAATCTCTTTCATACCACATAGTTATAGCAGTTTGATGCCACTTTAAGTGTCATTGGCTCCATCAAGTAGCATTTAAACTGGGGTACAGTCGGACGTCCACATCTGTGGGATTGATTAGTCATGGACTGGATTAATATGTTATCTTTAGGAATCTCTAGGTCATTCAGTGAACTTTTTGTGGTCAAGTTCCAACTTAATAAAATAAGATTATTAAGAATAGCTTTGGCCATAACTTAATAACCACAGATGTAGTAAGAATATGCTACTTTCTAAAGCATAATAAGACCCTAAGCTCTTACAAAGAGCAGTACAAAATAAAACATTATACTAACACCCTAATGCTACAACAAACTACAAATCCCAGATTTCTATAGCATTGAATCATGGTAGTTGATGTGGTACCAAACCACTATAATTTTGCTCTATGGCTAAACCTTCCAAATGCCACAAATGAGACTTGTGAAAATGATAAGGAAGAGCAAAAGCCGATGAGTAAGTTGCAAGAGATTGTTTAACTAATGGAAACTGTAGGGAAAATACCCAAAGGACTCAAGATGAAGTTCTGGAAATTCTGGTATGATTTAATGGGGAAATCTGTCCAGATTTTGCTTTTCTCACAATCACTTGATATAAGAAACATGCATTTAGGATCTGGAAAGTGTCCCAGCATTATTAATGGTTGTATAGACAAACGAATTCCAGCAGGTAAGGATTGTTACACCTGGTTGTTTTGACAGGCAACACCTGCTGAAATTCATACTTCTACACAACCAGGTGTTATAAGCACAACCAGGTGTTAACAAACAACACCTGCTGAAATCCACTCTGAAACATCCATTAAAGACACAGGAACCCCTTGTAGTTTTCATTTTGACAACATTTTCCTACCATCTACAACTGCAGTTCTACGAAGGCTGGATTTCATAAACTTTAACAAAAGCAAGGTTTGATGTGTTTACATTCCCTTGGGCTGGATCTACAATGTCACACAATGCAGCTTGAAACTGCACAATATGGTCAATGTAGATCTAGCTTCACTCATTCATACTATATCAACAACAATGTGTTTTTCACCACCAAAATCCAGAATAACAGTATTTAATAGTACACCTGTTTTACATGCCACTTTGATCAAGAGTGTGTTTTGACAGGAGGAGGGTTGTGGTCAATTTGCTGTATCAAAGGGTTTTTATCTGGGGAGGGAAAGCCAGGTTTTAACTTGATTCAAAACTAAAGCCAATGTTGGCATTAATTGAGTCACTAGGCAGATGGTATTCAACAAGAATACATCCAAAGGAACCTTGGATTTATCTACACCATCCAATTAATATGGTGTGATACCACTGTAATTGCCAGGGCACAATACTATGGAAGCGTTGAGTTCTGGCAAAGAGTGCTGATGCCTCATCAAACTACAGCTCTCAGTATTCTGTAGCATTGAGCAGTGGCAGTTAAAGTAGTGCCAAATTGCATTCATTCAACAGTGTAGATACACCCCATGTTCCTAGTAATGCGTTATGGAGGAAGAGCTGCACAATTGGTGTCAATAGAACTGTTATTAAATTTATTTATACCCATATTTTTTTCTCCACAAGGAGACCCACAGAGGTTTTTATGAAGTGAGAACGGTGACTGTAAATATAATTTCTTTTAATATTCATATACTTTAGATTTTAAATTGCATTTTTAAATTTTGTGGGCCGTGTTGCATCTCAATTGAGACAAAAGTAGGATTTATTATTATTATTATTATTATTATTATTATTATTATTATTATTATTTTATTATGACACAACAAACAAGATAGATATGCTGGATTTCGTATCACAAAATCACAAGTCAAACACTTCCCAAGTGTCTAAGACTGTGATGTATTTTCGGATGATGCGTGCAGATCCCAGTAGGGTGGCCTTTTGCAGTTGGCAAATTATAATTTTGTCATTGTCTATTGTTTCCAAATGCCGGCTGAGATCTTTTGGCATGGCACCCAATGTGCCGATCACCACCGGGAGCACCTGCACTGGTTTCTGCCAGTCTTTGAAGTTCAATCTTGAAGTCCTCATAGTGGCTGAGTTTTTCCTGTTGTTTTTCATCAATGCGACTGTCAACTGGGATGGCGACATCAATGATCCAAACCTTTTTCCCCCCCACAACTGTGATGTCTGGTGTGTTGTGTTCCAGAACTTTGTCAGTCTGGATTCGGAAATTCCACAGTATCTTGGCGTGCTCATTTTCCAATACTTTTGCAGGTTTGTGATCCCACCAGTTCTTTATTAATAAATAATAATAATAATAATAATAATAATAATAATAATAATTGTTATTATTTAGAACTCTGCTCATAGTTTTAATCTGAACATTTAAAGGAACTATGCAACTCTATCCAAAGAAATAAATAAAAACTCAGCATTTTTGATCACTTATTGCAAATTTGGACTAAAAATCGGTGAGGATTACCACTCTTTGTTGCCTTTCAGCAAATGGCAACATTGATGCTAAGTATATACTGTGGTCAAATCTATTTAAGGTCACACTGGCTGTGGATGATGGGACATGCAATCCACCCTATTTGGTGACCAGCCACAGAGCTATACAGCCTTTGTTCTTGTTCTTGAACTGAGCTTGAGGAACAGCTGGACCGGGGCCTTTTCACATCTGGAAGCGATCACACTCGGGTGCCCTACTGAGAAGTCAACTCTGGTGTCTCCTGCCAGATAATGTTTTTGGCAGCGGCTCGTATCTGCTAATGCTCAGCATCTGCAGCTCTGGCGTCGGAGGCTTTTGATGTTCAAGAGTTTTGAAGCGCACTTCTCCGCAGAGTCAAACGCCGACTGAAGGACGACCTTTCGGAGCTGTGTCTGATATAATAGCCAGCCTGCTGGCAGATGATGAAAACCCTTCCTGACTGTGGTTTCCCATCACCAGGGATCCACCAGCTGATGAGGAAAGCAGCAATTTGCACAACATTTTACAACGGAGGTTGGTGCTTAATGTACAGAATGATCACTACCCGCAGTTTCACCTATCCTTATCTCTAGGAATTTTCAAGGTCCTCCAAGTGACCTGGCAAGCTTAGATGCAGGGATCTACTCCCGTTCATATGCAGGATTAATGAAGTTTGACACCACTTTAACTGTCATAGCTCAGTACTATGGAACCATGGGAGCTGTAGTTTAACAAGGTCCTTAGCCTTCTCTGCTAAATAATACCATGGCTCCCATGATCCTGTAGCATTAGAGCATGGCAGGAAAAGTGGTGCCAAGCTGAAATAACGCTACAGTCTAGACCAGGCATGGGCTAACGTGGGCCCTCCAGGTGTTTTGGACTTCAACTCCCACAATTCCTAACAGCCTACCGGCTGTTAGGAATTGTGGGAGTTGAAGTCCAAAACACCTGGAGGGCCCACGTTGGCCCATGCCTGGTCTAGACTGTCCAGCCAGGCTGAAGGCACTTCTACGAGGGTTGAATGAAAAATAATTCCTCCAGCTTCGTAACTCCTCAGCAGATGGCATTACTGTTATGCGGCAGGTACTGGCTTGTTCAGTAGACTCTCCTCTACAGTTCCATTTGGTGGGAAGCCTTATCATTGAACAGTTGTGTTGTTAAAGTGCGAAGTATGGAACTCTGCACAGACGGTTGGTCAATGCAACTTAAGCAACATGCAGTCATTGAATTCTTGATAGCAGAAGGTGTCACCCCAAAGGACATTCATCAGAGAATGCATGCTGTTTATGGTGATTGTGGTGATGTGAGTACTGTGCATCATTGTGTAAGTAAGTTTAAAGATGTTGAGGTGGGAACATCTGACTTGCGTGACAAAGAGTTGGATGTTCTGTGACAGCAACCACCGAGTTTCACAAGCGAAAGTTTGACAGATTGATTCAGTGCGATCGTCGTATCACTCAGAGAGAAATTTCAAGCATAATTGGCATTTCACAAGAACGTGTGGGTCACATTATTGCTTTGCTTGGCTATCAGAAGATCTGTGCATGATGGGTATTGTGAGACGCCGGTTGCGGGAACAGAGTGTTGACTTCTTCCGTGATGGCTTCAGAAAACTTGTGCATCATTGGGAGAAATGTATCCAATTGTCTGGTGATGATGTGGAAAAGTGAGTAGTGGTATTTAAAGAGCACATTCTAAGGATTATTTCTGTGATTTATTAAAATATTCCCATCCAAACCGAAGTAACGAAGGTGGAGGCATTACTTTTCATTCAACCCTCGTAGATGGTTACTATGTTCTTTATTGCCCCAGCAACCACCCATGGAGCTCTGGAGACCCCAAGATTTCAAAGTGCAATGCTGAGGGGTATTTAGAGACTGTTGTTAAGTTTGCTCCACAGTTGTGTGGAAAGTGTGGCAGCACTTGCAAATGCTGAGAAGAGTAGATCAGGAGGGAGACTCCAAAGTGACTGTGTTTGGCTTCTAAATGCATCTGAATTTAATGTTGAACGCACCCCACTCTGCCAATGAGCAGCTGATGGAAATGCGCTCTCCGAAGGCTCCAAGCCGCGCCCGGGATCTCCGCATCGGAGATGTGCACTCTACCGTTCTTCTAATTGTCGTTTTATGCATGCGCACTCCATTCCCATTAGTGACAAGAGTTGTACTAGCGTTCGCCTGGAGGCAAAGAATTACTAGTGGGCAGTTTAATCGGAAGGAAAGAAAGAAAATAAAATTAATGTAGCATGCACTAAATTTGGGCATTCTGCATTGGCAGAGGTTTTTGCACATCTTTATTGTGCGAAAGCTGGGTCATGATTATTTCAGAAAGATGGGGTAGGCAGAAGCAGGAGTCCAGATGTGTTTTCTGGGGTTCTCCAGAGGACACATAGACTGCAGACAAGAGCCTCAAAATGACAGTGGTATAGAAAAATAGACACTAGTTTGCTGTGTCATAAAATGGTGATAATAAATACAATAATACTTTTATATACCGACCTATCTCCTCAAGGGACTCAGGGCGGTTTCCAATAGAGCAAACATATAACAAGTTAGAACCATACAAGAATTAGAACATAATACCACATGAACATAAATGTATAAGACTAGGATGGATGACTTGAAAACAGTGCAAGCGAAAGGGATTTAGATAACACACTGAACACAAGCCAACATCTATCTCTCTATCTAGGATGGGTGATTTCCGGCTTGAACATAGTCCAAGTGAAAAGGATCTACGAGTCTTAATAGTTCGCAAACTGAACATGAGCCAACAGCATGATGCAGCAGCTGAAGAAGCCAATGCGATTCTAAGCTGCATCAAGATTGAGAGAAGTCCTAGTTGCACTCTCTTCCACTTTGGTCAGAGCTCACCTGGAAATAAGAGTCTTGTCAAATAAGAAGAAGAACAACCTTAAAATAATAATAATAATAAATACAAAATAATATAATACATAAATAATAACCTTCTCACTTGACATGACTCTGGATGGGTTTTAAGAGCCTCAGGAATGGCATCAGGAGGTGTGAAAAGTTTAGCCCTGAAGGTTCATTTCTACGGTAAATATACACTGGGTTGAAGGATAATTTTTTGGAAGTTATAGCTTGTGATAAATTGGTGAACTCTGTTGTCCGGATTTGCCGTCCAAGTTGTTTCGGATAGATGCCGAGCCTACTATTGCTTTCTGAGGCCAAGAGTATGTGATGCACCCATGGTCAGTACACTGGTATATGGTTTGGAGGTTAACTCATTGAAGCTGATTTACAGCTGTGCAAAGTTGAACGGTAGCATTCTGGGGCATTTGTATTCTCAATAGGGAGTTGAGATGAAGCTCCACCATTGAAATCAATGTGCAGCACATTCGTGCATTAAAGGGTAGAAAACCAACATTTGGCCACAATAGTGGGATTACTTGAGATGAACCCCCACATTAACCCCCTACCAGCTGTTAGGAATTGTGGGAGTTGACGTCCAGAACACCTCGATGGCTGAAATTTGCTCATGTCTGCTCTAGATCATACGTACCAAACTTGAGCCCACCATGTCATTTTATGTGGCCTGCGAGGTTTTCAATGCCATGGTAAGATTTATACAGTCTTACATTTACAAACAAATATTTGAAGGCTGGTGTGGCCCTCGATGAAAATGAGTTGGACACCCTTGTCCTCCAGCATGACGCTGCAGTCAAGTTCCATCAGACATTGACCATGAAATCACACCAAAGGATCTACAAAGTCCTAAAGAGAATATTTAGCGTCTCCAGATTGATTCTGTAGTCAAGTTCCATCAGATATTGACCATGGAATCACACCAAAGGATCTATTAAGTCTGAAAGAGAATATCTAGCATGTCCAGACTGATTCTGCAGTCAAGTTCTATCACTCATTGACCATAGAATCACACTGGACAAAATACAGATTTCTAGAGTTGTTCTCGCTAGAAATCTCTAGTGACTCTAAAGTCAACTTGTACTTGAAGGACATAGAATGTGTAGGGCTGACTTAGTAACAAAATATTGGACAGTGAGACTTCTTTCTGACCTCATTTCTTCAGACTTCCAGTCTTTTCCTGTGAGTTGTTCTCTGCTTACTGCATTCCAACCCTCATCTAAATGGATTCCAAGGGTCATCTACTATTGGGATGTTTAATAGTCAGCTTTGATCGTTGTTGGCTAGCAAAGGAACAGGGTTAAGGAGTAAATGGCACACCATTGGTAGGCAATGTACGTTTCTGAGCTCATGCCAGTCAAACATTACTATCAACTCTGGCATGAATCTGAGATTTGTCTCCTGACACGATCAATGAGATGAGGAGTCTATCCCCCATTTCGGCTGCTCAGAGTTAATGCGGAGGCCTAAAGTGTTTTGTATCAGGAGTATCTTACAATCTAGACCATGACCTCAGTGAAGAATTTATCTTATCCGGGAACAATTAATCAGAGAGAGCAATTAGTGGGAGTACAGTACTCTGCCAATTGCAATGTGATCTCTTTTTCTTGCATTTTAATGCCTTTACATGGTCCTTTCTGTCTATTTTAGTAGACTTCGCCTGATGGGAAAAGTTGGTGTGACTTAATGCCAAGCAAAGTCCGAAGGTGGTCCCTCTACTTGCAACTCAAGGTAATGTCTTCTAGCCATTACTGTATCACAACTCCTATCAGCTGTGGCAGGCATGGGCAAACTTGGGCCTTCCAGTTGTTTTGGACTTCAACTCCCACAATTCCTAATAGCCTACTGGCTGTTAGGAATGGTAGGAGTAGAAGTCCAAATGCCAGGAGGGCTGAAGTTTGCCCATGCCTGAGCTACAGTCAAAATATCATAGAATCATAGAATCATAGAATCATAGAATAGTAGAGTTGGAAGAGACCTCATGGGCCATCCAGTGCAACCCCCCACTAGGAAGCAGGAAATCGCATTCAAAGCACCCCCGACAGATGGCCATCCAGCCTCTGCTTAAAAGCCTCCAAAGAAGGAGCCTCCACCACAGTCCGGGGGAGAGAGTCCCACTGTCGAACAGCTCTATTGAAAAAAGATACAGGGGAGCTCCTGGTGGTGCAGTGGGTTAAACCGCTGAGCTGATGAACTTGCCGGCTGAAAGGTTGGCAGTTTGAATCTGGGGAGCGGGGGGAGCTCCTGCTGATAGCCCCAGCTTCTGCTAACCTAGCAGTTCGAAAACATGCAAATGTGTGTAGATCAATAGGTACCGCTCCAGCGGGAAGGTAACGACGCTCCTTGCAGTCATGCCGGCCACATGACCTTGGAGGTGTCTATGGACAACGCTGGCTCTTTGGCTTAGAAATGGAGATGAGCATCAGCCTCCAGAATCGGGCATGACTGGACTTAATGTCAGGGGAAAACCTTTACCTAAGAGATACAAGAGTTGTAGTCCAGCATATGTAGTCCAGCATATGGCATGGAAGGCCAGATTCAGCCCGTGGGCCTTGAGTTTGACACGCATGATCTAAGGAAACACACACAGCCTTGTCTCTGGAGTCGTGCTTCCTTGTCAGTGCCAGAACGGATCTTTCAGTCTGGCTGAGAAGCATGTAATTCTTCCATGCGGCTGTTTTAATACGATGCTGTTTCTTAACTGCCAGGCGGAAGGAGCTGGGTGCCAACTGGGGAGATCAAGGGCCTCACACGATTACCTGGAGAGTTAAGGATTGCAACCGTCTCCAGGTTTCCTCACCAAGTGCTCTGGGGACTTTGCAGACCTGACACATCATTTCTCTTGTCTCCCTGAGGGCCTCCACCGAGTCCCTTTCCTAAAGGGAAACAAGCTGGAGGGCAAGGAAGACTTTCTGCAATTACCTTTGGAAGGAAGCAAAGGAAAGCCACAATGTTTAAGAATGCGGGCGGAGAGAGTGTGTAGATATATATATGTCTGACTCCATCTATCTCAGAGCTGTCCAAACTGTGTATTGTGACACATGAGTGTGTCAGCTGCAGTGTGTAGGTGTGTCTCACTAATGTAACCAGACACCTGAATCTATGAGGCATAAGCAATAAATCATATATTTTTTAAAATATGTAAATTAACCATTTTCATGAAATCTGTTGTTTTATATAATTTATATGCATCAATATGTCTTTTAAGGGTTCAGATTAACCCACAACCCAGTGGTGCAGCAGGTTAAACTGCTGAGCTGCTGAACTTACTGATTGAAAGGTTGGCGGTTCGAATCCGGGGAGCGGAGTGAGCTCCACTGTTAGCCCCAGCTCCTGCCAACCTAGCAGTTTGAAAACATGCAAATGTGAGTAGATGAATAGGTACTGCTCCATGCAGTCATGCCAGCCACATAACCTTGGAGGTGTCTATGGACAACGCTGGCTCTTTGGCTTAGAAATGGAGATGAGTAGCAACCCCCCAGGATCGGACACGACAAGACTTAATGTCCTTTATCTTTTCAAACAATAAGAAATCCAATCTGTGGCTATGATTCTAGTAATTTTAGTAGGACTATTTACTTGGATCTGCAATGATAGAATGATGAATTTTCTCTCTTTTTTTTCTTTCATTGCAATTTGGATTAGAGGGGCAGAGACCTTTTGTGTCTTAGGCTGCATCTGCACTGTAGAATTAATGCAGTTTGACAACACTTTAATTGCTATGGCTCAGTACTATGGAATCCTGGGAGTTGTAATTTGGTGAGGTACTGGCACTCTTTGGCAAAGAAGACTAAATACTTTGTACAACTGCAACTCCCAGGATTCCATAGCATTGAGTCATGACAGTCAAAGTGGTGTCAAACTGCATTAATTCTACATCCTGGATATCCTGCCTCCACTACAATAACACATCTGGATATCACAAAAGTCAGAAAATGGACTGTCTTTTATTGCTTGCCCAAAAAAATGAAGAGGGCAGCAAATTGCAAAGTTTCACCTTTTCTCTAAAGGTGACCTTGTGCTATATATATATGCATATATATACACCTTTTCTCTAAAGGTGACCTTGTGCTATATATATATATATATATATATATATATATATATATATATGCATATATATATACACACACACACACACACACACCTACTGTACCTTCGATTAATATACATTAAAATAAAGCAGGCTTCCCGCTGTTTCCAAAGGATAAGAGAGCAAGGACTTTAAAGTGTTCTTGAATTTACATACCGTTAAAAAAAGAAACGCTGAAAATAATCTGTAATGCAAATTCTGGATCTTTTCACCTGTGATGATAAATCAGGGAATGCCGGCGGATGTATTTCTGTTGCAATTAAATTTAACTGGCATATGCCCAGGCTTTGAACGAGAGACAAATGCGGCCCTTGATTAATAATTGCACAGATCTGGCTCTTAGTGGCCGGTTGGCCTTCCATGATTTCTCACCCTTGAGCAGAAAAGAGATTTAATAGTTATTATAAAAGGGAGATGCTAGGCAAATTTGCACCCTCTCAGTCACCCAATGACTGTTTTTCATGAATTGCATCATACGAGTCTACACTGACCATATAGTTTGAATTACCGGTATATGGCAGTGTAGATGGGGGCACAGATGTGCATCGACTGCTTCTTCGCAAGTCCTCTTTCTGTTAAATTATTCTTCTCTTTTTCCCCCCTTTTCTTATCAATTAACTGCTGGATCCCTCGGCTTATACTTGGGTGAGGGTCCTGGTTGGCTTATATTTGGGTCAGCTTATACTCGAGAATATATGGTACATTTATTATTTTTCTCTATTATTATTGGTATTATTACATTTATTATTTTTCTCTATTATTGTTGCTACTATTACATTTATTTTACTTTATTTTATTATTATTATTACATTTATTATTTCACTCTGATCTTCTTCTTCGTATTATTGCATTTATTATTTTACTCTGTTTATTATTACATGTACAGTAGAGTCTCACTTATCCAACACTTGCTTATCCAATGTTCTGGATTATCCAACGCATTTTTGTAGTCAATGTTTTCAATACATCGTGATATTTTGGTGCTAAATTCGTAAATACAGTAATTACTACATAGCATTACTGCATATTGAACTACTTTTTCTGTCAAATTTGTTGTATAACATGATGTTTTGGTGCTTAATTTGTAAAATCATAACCTAATTTGATGTTTAAGAGGCTTCTCCTTAATCTCTCCTTATTATCCAACATATTAACTTATCCAACGTTTTGCCGGCCCATTTATGTTGGATAAGTGAGACTGTACTGTATTAATACATTTATTATTTCACTCTGATATTATTATTATTATTATTATCGTTGTTGTTGTTGCATTTATTATTTTACTCTGTTTATTATTACATGTATTATTTTCCT